>NC_044904.1:18480116-19080116 GCF_001633185.2 Quercus lobata | reverse complement strand
TTACTGAGGAGACAGACCAAGGAAAACAAATTTTGGAATTTATATTTGCTTTAGGTTTCCAAGGTTGTGAAATTCTTGCTTTTGTTTTCCTTTTTCCTCCTTTCACATGAAGTTGCTGTTAGTGTAACATTCAGTGTCGATGCAGACAATACAAAATATTTAGGCTACTTTATTATGCTATTTGGCTTGAACATGAGGCACTATTTATACTATTTGCTCCAGCTGCAGCAGGTATTTGTCTAGCAAATTTAGCTAGTGAAATTCATTAAAGTGCCTTATTTTTTAGTCTTGCTGATAAGTGTGAAATTATTCATACTAAGAAAGAAGAAATAAAAAAGAAACATTTATTTTATTTTATTTTATTAGAAATATAAAAGAAACATGTCAATATGGAAGCTTGAATCTAAGGTTACTAATTGTTAGTACCAGGATATCTACTTGGTTTGACTTGTAGTAGACTTTTCTAATTGAAGTAATTTTTATGATTTCCTTAAGAGTGAATGCTAAGTATTTAAAAGTCAAGTAGATTTATTGTATTTTCCTCAATGTTCAGTATTCCTCTTTATCTCTTGTTTTCAACTTGATTCTGTATTGTTGATAATTCTGGTTGTAAATGCCAGTCAGTCTATTTGTCTCCCTTGCAATGCGTCTAATTGCCTACTTTGTAATTTTCACTTTGTTCTAATGATATAGGGAAACCGTGCGAGTAGAATACCTTACTCTTGTCCTGAAACGATTGACTGGGCCACTGCGGGAGCTGCCTAAGGTTGGAACTGCAATATGTTTATTATATTTACACTAGAAAATCCTGGAGAAGTTAAAATGGAATATTTGTTGAATGTGCATTTATTCAATCTGAGATGACCAGGATGAAGCAGTTCAAAAAGTTGTTGAGTTCATGAATATATACTCAATTAGTCAGGAGGATTTCGATACAATTGTGGAGCTATCAAAATTTCAGGTACCTCTACATACCTTGATTGCACATTCATTATCAGAACTGCCATCAAAGTTTCATGTTATTTTATGGTCGTCTTTATGCATCAGGGGCATCCAAATCCGCTGGATGGCATACAGCCTGCTGTGAAAGCTGCTCTCACCAAAGCTTACAAAGAAGGAAGCAAAACAAGAATGGTACGAGCTGCAGATTTAATCACACTTCCTGGAGTGAAAAAAGCTCCTAAAAAGCGGATTGCAGCAATTCTGGAGCCATCTGATGATGGATTAGTTGATGGTGGTAGCACATTGGCAGAAGGTGAAGAAGAAAATTCTTCAGATACAGATGAGCTAGGTAAGCTTCTATACCTGATGCAAGTTTTAGGTTTTCAATGATATGATCTCTGCATAATTGAAAATTGATATTACTCATTTGCTGGTTTTAAAGATCTGTCTGAGTTTAGGAGAATTCTGGTCGGTTGTTTTAGTATAGGTTTGCTCATTGTTCAAACTTCAAACTGATAACTTTTTTGTTATTGTTAACACTTACTAATAAGTCTTCACCATTTTTTTAAAATTATTTTATTAAGACGGTAGATTACGTCATGGTCACGTTGATGAACACATGATGAAGGCCCTTAGATTCTCTTGCCAAATTTATATATTGGCATTAGCTCCACTTCTAGTTTCATCCGCTAAAACAATATCATCTGCAAAAAGCATACACCAAGGGACTTCTTCTTGGATCAATTTAGCAAGAGCTCATCCATCACTAGTGCAAAGAAATATGGACTTAATGCTGATCCTTAATACAAACCTATATAGGAAACGAAACCCTCTTATGATTCCTTCACATGTTCTCACAATAGTTATAGCTTCATTGTACACGTCCTTAATATGATTAAGAATGCAAATGAAATTTATAAATATATAAATAAATAAAATCCCCCAAAAATGGGAATTCAATGTGATTGAGAATATGCCTTTGTTTGTTTCATCTGTATTTATGCAATAAGGCACAAATTTTCATGAAGCTGGCCTCTCTTCTGGGATCATCTATTGATGCTCTCAGTTTCATTTTATGATTTCTTTTCAATGCATATGAAACGAGTTAATGGAATTTTAACAAAATTTCTGTTGAATTCTGTAAAGTATTACAGGAAGTTGTTTTCTCAACATGTAAGCAAATGTACCGGAGATCATTCATTTCTTCTATTTATTTATGTAGATTGAATTCTTCAGGATTACCAATATGTTGATTGCTTGTCTAAGCATGGTTAGTTGGTTAATTAATTGTTTTTACCTGTTCTTGTGATTGTATTAGAAGGTTCTGCCAATGGTGAGAAGCTACAGATGGAACTTCAGAGTTTGAATTCAAAAGGTTGGCGGTACCATTGTAGTACTTCATATGTGATTGTTCTAGTGTGTTCACCTTAATACTCAATTTCATTTCTGAGTCATTTGGGTGACTGGTATTCCTAATTGATCAGAATGATTGATGGGTTCTTTTACTGTGCCATATATATTATAGGAATGCAAGTGGAGTTGGATCTCAAGGGCACAGGAAATTCAAGCGCTAAGAAAACACCGGCTGGCAGAGGAAAAGGTGGTTCCGGATCTTCAGAAAAGAAAGGTGCACGGGGTTCAGGGGCTGGTGCCAAGAGAAAAAGATGAGAAATGATGAAAGTAGAGGCTTTGGTAATTTTGGCAATGTTCATAAATCAATGTAACTAGGTTTTCCTCCTTTTTTTTGGCTAGGTAATTTGAAGGGGAAAAAAGAGTAGACTTTCCTCCACTGTTTTTGTAGGTTGATGTGAGAGTTGTAGGAGGGTGTTACCCGCTGGTATTTCTTTCGTCGAGGAAGGCTTTTGGTATCATTGCTGTAAACACATGGATTATATCTTTTTGAGTACATTATGGGATTGGAATTTGTGGTCTGTGTTCATTGATGCGTGATCCTTATATTGCATCCTAAAATAATGTCACCTAATCATTTTCCACCCTAAAATTTGTATCATCATTCCTTAACTATTAATTGATCATTCCTAAACTATTGACAATGTTGTACTTTTTATACCTTCTGTTCTAATCTAACGTAGTGAATGATTAGGTGACACTTTTTGGTCGGTGAATTCCATTCAGATTTTTTATGCTAGTGGGAATTTCTTTCTCAGGAGTTGTCATCAGACGCAAAAGGGAATGCAAATGTAGAATGGAACGGATGTCTAGAGCCTCCCCTGTTTTGGACACGAAGTTTTTTTTAAATCAAGAGTATCTTAAATTTTAACCTAGTACATGATTAAACTGAAATGGGATATCCTGTTTTTCAGCTAATTCAATAAGTTTATATGCCATTAGATCCAAAACCTTTTCTGTTGATGAATCCAAGTAATTCTCAAATGGTTGTTTCCAAAAAAAAAAAAAAAAAAAAATGTAATTCTCAAATGGGGTGGGCCTTCGGTCCATGCACCCAAAACTTGAGTAAGTGCGATCCACTAGATAGGCTCGCTGCAACATGATTATGGACTTTTCGATCCACTAGAAGTTTTTTACTTTTGAGTTACGTGAGATTGATGAGAATGATAACTTACTGATTCTGTTGTTTAATGCTATGAGGCTATGGAACGCTAAACCACCTCTCTCTATCAGCATATATTTAACTGCTTTTTCTTGGTCATGTTTCAATGGATCCTAATTTTGTTGAGTGGTCATAAAATCCCACACAAATGTTGCACATTTTTAAAATTCTTGTGTAAAGCAAATAAATTTAGCTGAAGAATATGATAATATGAACTTATATGGATTGATACCTCTTGGAAATGACATTTTATATCGAGGTAAGCATGTTCCTCCTTACTCTTCCTCCCAGAGTCAGGTCCTCCCACGTGTAAGGTTCTCTTCATTTTTTAAGGACACTTGCCTAGGCAGAGAGAGGGAAAGTGGTTTTGTGTGCGTGTGTGTGTGTGTGCGCATTTAAGAAATATGGTGAACCATTATGCAAAGGTCCTATGGGAGCAGGAGCTTTGCTTGCTTTAGGTTGACAATGCTTATAAAATGTTAGGGTGAGTGGATGAGAGTTTTTTCATTTCCATTTCTTTTGAAGCCCTTCATACATGTCTTATTAGGTATGTTATCTTTGTTCATTGGAAACATTGAGAAGGTGGGAGCACTCTTGTGTGGCACCAATTTGACAGGCCACCTCCCCTTTCCTCCTCTTTTGTGTCTGACTTGAACAAGATCAAAATGGTTTGTTTGCTATCTTTCATATATTGGTTATGAAAAATTGCCCATCTGGATTTGATTATAGGTAAATAAATGTAGCGACATAAAAATATTCATGACATTTTTTACAATTTATGAGGTGATATGTTGTGATTTCTAAATAGTAATAAAATGGCCAGTGATTCAATAGTGGATTCATGTGAAAGTGATGTTACTTCAAACACAACTTATTACTTAAGAAAATTGTAAAAAATTAAAAATGACTGTAAAAAAAGTTGTCTCTAGGATTGCTAAGTATATATTGATTTGTACACAATCAAAGTGATTATGCATAACTGTTGCATTTATCAATCAAGGGCAGGTTCTTGAGGATGAAAGAATGGGACAAGTAAATCATTGAAAAGGTTCTATTACGCCTACGGGGATTTGTGTGTATTAAGGTTCTTACTTCTTAGCCCTGTTCTATATGAGAGGTGCGATGCTTTCCTTTCTAACAGGAGATATGTTCGGTTGGACATTTTGGACAAGAAATTGCAAACCACTGGCTGCAACTTTACAGGTTGGACACCATGGATGCACCCTGTACAGGTTAAGTTTATGGAATGGTGGGAAAAGAAAAGTGAGGATCAGTCTCAACTTTGTTTCCAACTTTTCAATAATAATCAAGTTCACCTGTGTTAAAAATCTAATAGTTGATTAGAATACCTTTTCTTTCTGTTAGATTTTTTTGAAGTGAGGGATTCGTCTTTTCCCTTTCATAAAATCCCCATTAGAAAGTGAATTGATATTTTTTCATTATCTAATAGATAATTTAGAAAGATCTTATAAAAGTATAGAATCATGCAGAAGGCCATAGACAATTGCTTATAAACACACAAGCGAGCTCACTCTTAACCAACATGGAACAAACAACAAAGAGCAAAGTGTTTGGAACACACATCCACGTGTACATGTGATTGCTTGTCGGACTACTATGATTGGTTTCTTGCATTTATGTTTATACAAGTTATCCATTTCAATTTCAATTTGTGAGGTTGATTAGCCCAACCAAACTTCTATTAGTGAACACATCATACACATAATTGCATTATGCATAAAAAGGCTTTTTAGGTGATCATGAGGGAACTACCCCCTATAGACATTGGGACAAATCGCTCTAAAGTCAGAGGCCCATCATACCTGGGGACACAGCAGGTTGGACTGAAGTTTAGATCTCAAGTGACAAGAATTCCAGTTGGCCTGCCTCTTGGGCATTATCTTGAGTTTTGACTTTACTAACTTCATTTACTCTAATAATAATAATGGTTCTAATAATATAGATAATCTGAAGATTGGTCAGGGGAGCAACAGTAAAATAAAAAATAAAAAACAAAAAAACTTAGACTAGGATTAAAATTTATATTCTTTTCGCAAGCCTCAAATTGGGGATTGCACTGGTGGTGATTGTCGAGGTTAATTTAGAGATCTAGTAGTGAATGATGCAAATTTGATTTTATCATTCAATTCCTTAATTGTTTTCAGTAAAGTGGGTATTCCCTCATTAGTCTCTCATGTAAGGTCAGTGTGTAGCTTCCCAAGCCAGATTCTATTATTCTTTTTGTAGCATTTGGTCCTTTTACCTTGGACTACTTCAATGCAAATATGAAAAGCTCTTTCTTATAAATAAGTTTAACAAAAGTTTTGAAAAAGACAATAATGCTCATAAAAAATAATTAATTAAAAAATATATTACATAAAATTTATGATTTTATTTGTCATAATATTTTTTTTTAATCAATAGTTGCTATGCAAGAGTGAGAGACCAAAGAGGCAATGATGAGTCGTGATGATGACAGAGTTAGATCAACCTCACTGAACTCATAAAAAAAGAATATTTGAGAATATTTTAGGGAAAATTGAGTAAGTGAGCATCAAAGAGTAAAAGATTTGCAAGTATGAAAATGTGAAGTCAACATAAAGACATAACAAAATGAGTCAATTGGATTTATTTCCTACCCTTACGTACCTATATCCTTTTTTTATTTTTAGGGTTTGGGATTAATTGGTCTAGGTCCAATTTTATCAAGTCCATCCACAAACTTGGATCTTCTCACCAATTTGGTGATAATGGATTAATTAGCAATTTGATTGGATTTCAAAATTAAATAGCTGAAGTATATCTATTTGATTTGAATTGTTGTCTGTGTAATATAATTGAAGTTGATGTTAAATTAAATCCATTAATAGTTAAAGTCTCATGCGATACACAGTTTTGGTCATAAATTTAAATGTAACATAGATTGAACAAAAGTCGTATATTAAAAATATTCTTAATAAAAGGTGAATTATAAATCTATTACTATTAAAAGACTTCTAAGACCCAAATTTTATTACATAACTAATTGAATTCCCGCACGAAGTGCGGTGTAACTTATTATTAGTTTTCTCCAATATTTCGATAAGTTTTGCCAAAGATCCTGTAACTCAATTAATTGGCACCCCAATTTCCAATAGAAACATTCAAAATTCAGATCCCTACTCCCAACTATCGATATATAAAAAATATATTTCAATAAATTTCATTGTAAAAAATTGTAATCTTTAGTTATTTTATATATAGACAAAATAGAAATACATTAAGAATAGTATAGTAATTTGATCACATTATATATATATATATATGTGTGTGTGTGTGTGTGTGTGTGTGTGTTTACAAATTGAAAATTGCATGATATAGTAGCTAATATAAATAGGCATGTTTCATGCTTACTAAAAAATGCATATATCTTCTTCTTTTTTTACATTCATGATTGTGTATTACTAAAAAAATTTTCCCCTTTTTTTTGGACATGGTTTCAATTGTTGCAAAAACAACTAAATTTGAGTAAAAATGCCATATTTCAAATCAATTGTTTCTCACATAAAAAACTAATTGTTTCTCATATAAATCTTAGAAAAATGATATTAAAATTTCATTATGCTTAAAATAATTCATATAAAAAAATAAACATATTTATTATATTAGTAATCTTTCTAATTATATAGAATACATACTACAGTTAGTTTCACACAAACACATACACACGTACGCACACACACAAAGGAGTTAGGAAATTTAAAGGATTAAGATTAATTTTAGTGAATTTACGAATATTTAATTTTTTTTTTATAGCTTTTGTGATAATTGTTGTCAAAACAACTAAACATGAGTAAGAATGTCATATTCTAACAATCCATTTTAGGAAAATTTTGACATCATTTTTATGAGAAATGAAAAAAACTGTCAAAACATTAATTTTTTTTTCCCATAAAAACTTTCTTTAACTAAATTCTTAATCAGTGCCCTAGGTGCACTCGTTAGCATTTCTCATATTTTAATATAAATGCAAACTTTATTGAAGTAGAAAACTAAATAAAGAGAACTTCAAGAAATGCGCCACATGGCACAATTTCATACTCTCCAACATGAGGTCTCTACTTATATATATATATATATATATATATTGATATTGATTGATGTATAAATTAGAACTTATAGAATATAGATAAAAAGATAGATAGATAATAATCTTTCGACATATGAAAAATCAATAGTAAATGAGGATGAATTGAAAAAACAAAATGAATCACATAAACCAAATAAAAAACTTATTCATAGAAGTATTGAAATGAATTGGATGAGAGTGGGGGTATTATAGACAATTCAGAACTGGTTGTTATTTATAACTAAAATTCAAATTCTATTATGAGTTATTAGGAAACATCATACCTATAAAGCCACACTATCCTATTATCTATGTCATATTAGGTTTTAGTGTAAATTTACTTACATTTTCTAATTTTAACAAAAATATAATGTTACGACAATTACATAAACCTTTATAAGAAGTTTTAAAAAGGTTTATAAGAATTGAAATCCTAATCTTAGTATGATAAATGCAAATCATGCCAATAGTCTATACTATTTATAATAGGATTCATTTCTTTGAACAAAACTTTTATATGATTTAAAACTACTCTTACATCCTACATTTAGGTAGTGACAAGACTTGGGGACAAATATGTAAAATAAAACCCACTAACCCCCCTACACCACTTTCAATTTTCAAATACACATTCAAATCCATAAAAAATAAAAAAAAAATAAAAAAAAATTAAAAGTTTAAAAAATTGTTTGCCTCACAACCGATTTCAATTCAATTTTTTTCATAATAATTTTTCATTCATCCAAATTTGAAGTTTACATGTTTTGTCCACTAATATTATACATTTAGAACTACTGATATTACACATTTAGAACTACTAATATGACCAAGTGTCCATAAATTTTTAGATTGAGCAAATAAAAAAACATTTGAACACGCGTGCGAGCTTATGCTCAAATGCTTGTATCACATAACAGTGTAGATAATTTTCATTTGAACACGCGTGAGAGTCATATATTAAATAAATATTTAAAAAGAAAATATGAAAAGTTGATAAGAGCACAAAAAATTAATAAATTAATGATAAAAGAAATAATTCGAATAGTAATCAAAATAGAAATTATAGTAAATAAGAAAAGAACAAAATAAAAAAAATTAATAAATTAATGATAAAAGAAATAATTCGAATAGTAATCAAAATAGAAATTATAGTAAATAAGAAAAGAACAAAATAATTGAAAATAGAGCTACTATTTCTATCCAAAAATAAAAGAGCGATGTATTAAAAACCAAATAAGAAAATAGTCGATATTCACAAAATAAAAAAGGCACACCACAATATAATCAATGAAAACCTATAAATTGTAAAAATCCAAGATCCTCTCCTTTGTTTGCCATATCAAATAAGTAAACATAGAAAGACAAAATACATGCAATTATTTACCTCGTGCATGTATTTTCTTGTCACATATCTGACATAGATGGATAGAAGTATCCATATATCATAATAAAAAAGATAATAGTAAAAAAAATATCAAGAGCCCATTAAACTCACATGTCTATCCAAAATAATTGATAAAAGTAATATAGGAAAGTCAAATAAAAACAACAAAACTTTTATTTCTATCTAAAAAAATAACTGCACTCACGAACATGCATGACTTCTAACCCCAACTTATTTCTATTTAAAAAAAATTTCAAACCCAAAATTCTAAGCCCTGCCTGATTAGATCAAAACCTTGTGTGGATTATTCAAATTTCAAAGTGAAACTCATATCAACGAGCATTACAAACAGAGAAAAAAGGCCTAAAGGAAAGCAAAGATATTCTCCTCCATTTTATAAACCCTAGCATAGTCTTCTCTTCAAACCCTAGCTGGCTAAACATGGCCAGTATGTTTGAGCTAGTTCGGAATGTCTACTACTTCTTCATGGGTCTGTTGGTCATGTACGTCTCTTTCCTTTCAGACCAATATCTTTGGTCCAAAGAGACAACACCAGCAGCTTTTCAGTATATAGAGGAAATATGCATTCAACCCAACTTCAGAAACTACACCTTTGATTGCACCAAGCTTTTGACACCCGACCCTGAGAACGTCAAAGCTGTAACTTCTAAGGAAGATCTTCTCATGGTTGCTTTAAACAAGACTCCTACTTTGGCTCAATCCCTTCTAGACGACTTAAACGAGCTCAACTGCTCGAGTCTCGGTTGGGGTTGGGTCGATAACAAGTCAGAAGTTTTGGATTGTATAGATGAATTCGATATAATAGTAAAGCTGTTCGATGAAGCTGTGTCTTCCTTGCGAGGTGGAGATCCAGCTACGCTCGATTATGTCTTCAGACACATTGAGATATATCAAACAGCTTGCATGAACAGGTTAAGAGAAGTCAGGACCAGTTTTACAAAGAAAGATTCAAAAATGTCAAAAAAGCAAAGGAGTTTGCTCGTTGCTCTTTTCATCACTTCGTCCTTACTGAAGAAGAGTATTGAGTTAGGCGAATCGACACGGGATTGGCTCACTCATTTCCATTCGTAAGAGTTTAAAAGGAGAGACGATGTTAAGCCTGATATAGTTGTTGCACAAGATGGATCAGGCCATGTCAAATCTATATTTGAAGCTGTTGAATTAGCTCCTAAGTTTGGAAGCAGACCTTTCGTTATAAAGATAATGGCTGGAGTTTACAGAGAATACGTTGTCATCCCCAAGGACAAGACTAATCTTCGATTTGTTGGTGAAAGCAGTAAAACAACTATCATAACTGACAATCGATATCATTGTGGAGTATCGATAATTGAATCTGCTACCATGTGTAAGTCTCTCAATGAAACTTTTCTCTTTTGATATTTAGTTCTATTGTTCATAGTTGTTAATATCTTACATATAGAATGAGAAAAAATATCGTATCTTAGATATCTTTTGACCGTGGAATCTTATGAACATATCAAAAAATCATAAACATGTAACATGTGGGTCTAAATTGAGTTTTTTTTTTTTTTTTTTTTTTTTTTTTTAATTTGTGTTTTGATTTTAGTAGAACAAGTTGTTAGACTTGTGTTTTAACACAAAATTGTTAGGCTACTTGATTGAGTTCAATAAAAAAACATGTCTATGAGTTTTTTTTTCTCATAATTATCTCTTTCTTCTACAAAATTTACACCACACTTGAGTACTTCACTTTTATTTTATATAATAAAATGGCAATATAGTTTTTTTTTTGTAAGTTGAGAAGTTAGAATGCCAAGAAGAAATGTAAAGAAAAATTATTAAAATAGAAGAACAAAAGGAATTAAGTAATAGTAAATGTTGATGATGAAGAAGAAAATGTCAATAAAAAAATAATTTCATAAGATGATAAATATGATAATAACATTAACCTTAATGATATTATATTACATATTTTGTCGTTTTGTGACTAAGTACGATAATGAATGGCTAATTTTCTAATTTCCTTTTTTTTTAACATAACTTTTTTGGCAATTCTGTGTAAGAAAAGATATAATTTTCTTTTGATATTATTTTCAGCTGTATGTGGTTTTGGATTCACTGCTGAAGAACTAACCATTGAAAACACTGCCAAACCTACAAAGCAAGCTGTTGCACTTGCTGTTTCTGCAGATAGAGTTGCCTTCTATAAGTGCAACTTCACTGGATACCAAAACACACTCTATGTGCATAAAGGCAACCAATTTTATAAAAATTGCATTGTGGAAGGCACAATGAACTTCATTTTTGGAAAGGGCAGTGCTGTGTTTCAAGAGTGTCTTATTTTGGTTAAAGAGCCATTGTTAAATCAAAAGCATATATTAACTGTTGATGGAAGGAATGAGGACCCAAAAGTTTTGGGAAATATGGTATTAGCATACAAAAGTCTGTTATTGGAGCAGCAGCTGATTACACTTCGTTGAAAAAAATCTAGTAATACTATATTTCTTGGACGAACATTTGGAAATGTGAATCAAACAGCCATCATTCAATGTTATATTGGACATTTGATTCATCCTAACGAATGGTTAGTGTTAAAGATATATTAGCCCATTAGTATAGGCCCAAGGCCTAATTCTAATGGGCTAATATATCTTTAACAGTTGGATTGGAATGATCAAGGCCAGCTTGGTTCTACAAACAACGTTGAACATGAAAACTTTGGTGTTGGGACTAATTTGGAAAGTGTTAAAGGGAAAGGATACAATAGTAAACTCCCATGAGAGGAAGTCGAAGAGTATAGCGCAAGAAACTTCATATATGGCGAAAGCTGGTTGTCGGAGACTGGGTTTCCCTTTGATTTAGATATTGCTTAGTATAGAATTTTATTTTATTTTTTGTTACTTCAATAGTTACTACAGGGAAGATGGAATTTGATTCATTTGAATGCAGGATATTGTGCCAGTTGTACAAGGCTATTGGCATTAGTTTATAGTTTGTACAAGGCTCTTTTCATTTTTTTTTTGAGAATCTGGCTCTTTTCATTAGTTTATAGTTTGTTCTCTCAATGTTCTTAGTTTAGTAGAATTATCTATCTTTACATGATTTTGGACATGAAGTTACCTAATTTATGTCTTCTAAGTTATTTATTTCTTTTTAGTTTTGTAAGATCTTTTATGTCATCTTTTGGTTATTTTATGTTGCATTTTATTAAAGTGACCCAATTCCAAGGTACATTTTCACCCCAACCCCCCCCCCCCCCCCCCAAAGGTAAAAGGACCAAATACTTCAAAAAGAATAAAAGAACCTAGCTAGCAATGGAATCTACAGAACTGACCTGTAAATGAGAGACCAATGGAGGGAAATACCCACTTTCCTGAAGACAATCAATTGAAAGAGAAAAATAAATTTGCATCATTCACTATAAGAATATAAATTTTAATCCTAGTGTTGTTATAACCACTAGAGAAAATGAAGTTAGTAGAGTCATGATCAAGGTGATGCCCCAGAGGCAAGCCAACTAGAATTCTTGTCACTAGAGATCTAAAGATTAAAACTTCAATCCAACCTGCTCTATCCCTAGGCATGGTAGGCCTCTGACTCTAAGGCAATTTGGCCCAATGTCTATAGGGATGGTTCCCTCATGGTCATGGCCACCTATAAAGCCTTTTTATGTATTAATGCAATTATGTATATGATGATGTTCACTTCTAGAAGTTTAGTTGGCTAATCATCCTCATAAATTGCAATGGAGTAGTCAGATGACTCAGAACAAGTAGTCACCTATATGAAGCCTTTTTGTCTTAATGCAATTATGCATATGATGCTGGTCGCTTATAGAAGTTCAGTTGGGCTAATCAATTTCACAGTGACTCCGTTTGCCATATCTTAAAGTCACCCAAATAATAGTCCTCTATGTCCGCTTCAAGGTGGCAATCATTTTACTTTATTTCTGAAGCTAAACTTACATCTTACCACTTACGAATAAACTTTCATAAGTTGTTTTGTTTCAAAAATTAACAAGAAGTACACCTTTTAACTAATGTTTTTAGAATACTGTTGATTTACAATTTTTGTTCAATGAGACAAACCTTTTAAGAGTAACGCTACATGCCTACATACATTCAAACATTGAGTCAACAAGCTTTTACCCACTGATAGAATTTTTTACTTAAAGCAGTTGTGATTATTTTTAATCTCTAGAGTTGTTGTTTAAAGAATCTCAGTAAGTACATATTAAGAATGCTAACCTCGGTCAAATCAAAACAAAACAGTATACTAATCAGGAAGTATTAAAAAAATATAATCAGCAACATGTCGGCTAGCTGAACTAAAATTATCTCTAGCAAGACTTTAGGTTCAGGTAACCAAAAATGTTAGGCTGGTTCACAAATCACCATGCCAGCTTTTGCATACTAACTTTTCAATACAATAATGAGCAAGTCTTATGGTATTGATGATGGGTCCAGAACTTATACCATACCATGTGCGAGGAACTGATTGTGTGGAAAAAAAAAAAACTAATAGCAAAAAGGAAAGCAGAGAGATACTTCCATGGATACATTATTACAGAAAGAATTATATTCTTTATTGTATTTCACAATTTTCCCTGTTTAAATGTTTTATTCAACAGGCAGAAGACAACGTGCAAGATACTCCGCCCCATTCCATCTCGATTCGATTACACACGACATAAACCCAGCCTCCTAACAAATTTTTAGATTGAGAACAAAATACACTTATGTACTAAAATAGTAGGTATATATGAAACTAGAGTAACTCTTTAACCTCCTCAGGAACCCAAACCCACAAAAAAAAGAAAAGGGAAAAGAGAAAAAGAAAAAAGTGAAAAGTGAAAAAAGGAAAACCACAAACTCAGGTCACCCCTAGTTCCAAACTCAAGGTGAGCTGCCTTCCAATTCCATAACTTTTACATCCTTTGCTTTTCTATGAATCTTGTCTCGTTGCATCTGCATCAATAACATTCATATTAATTGAAGTTCTATATAATAATAAACAATGGCTTTCAACAAAATTTATGGTAATCAGTCATTTACTTGGGAGGTTGTTTACTAGCCAACCACCATTTTATTGCCCAACAATTCAAAAATGTGAGAGAGAGAGAGAGAGAGAGAGGAAATATACAATAATACATGGTACAAACTTGGTACAATTAATCAGCAAAGAACCACATGTTTAGCTATTAAATACAGACCCACAAAAGGACAATATTCTTTTCCTGTGTGAGAGGTCTTGGGCAACCACCTAGCTAGGGTTTTTTTATGTATATTTTTATCAACATTTTTTTATGGCTAGCTTTGTGATCAATGTTGAAGAATAAGTAAAGTGACCCTGACAGCATTTTAGATGATTCACACTCACATACCACATAATTCAATTAGAAATACCAGAAACCATCAGTGACAGAATTACAGTACACATGAGGCCAGAAAGATATGTTCATGAATTAAGTTAATGATATCCAAAAACCCCTTTACTAACATAGCTTGAATATAAAGGGAATGTGAGAGAAATTAGAACCTTAGTATTTTTCAGTGATGTCGGCCAAAGGATAGTGGGGGATTTTTCATAGGCAAGTGGTAAATCGAGAATCCTGTCCAACGGCTCCAAGCAACCGGCATGCTACCTCCATCAATTTTCCTGCATTCATCAATTTTTATTTCAGCAGAAATTAATGGGAAAGATGTTGCTGCCTACCCAACTACTCCTAAATTAATAATAAAAATCAACAAGAAAACCAAAGTTAAATGATTAATTTCTTTATGTGATTTCAGCTTCCTAATTAAAGATGAATTTAAAAGAAGATAAAGGAAAAAGTTCCTACTTTTGTCAGCTAGACTAGACAGCATGCTTTTAGGTAAATTGAGGTTAGGCATGGGCATTATCATCAATCATGGTTTTCTGACTCTTTTGCTTCAGGGGATGTATTTCATATTAGACAAAGTTTAGCTACAAAATTGGTTGTAGCGTAAGGCTACAACCTTACTCAATGTCTTATTATTAGAGGTGAATTTTGACAAATCTACAATTAGATTACATTTTCTTCTTATATCCTTCATGCTTACAAAATTTCTAGAAAATTAAAGATCAATAGCTATGTCGTCAATAAATTGTTTAAATTACAAGTTTTTGTAATTTAAAATTATGCATAAAATATAATCGTATAGATCTTATAGTAAATAATATCTGATTGACACAAAATTTGATATGTGTATTAAGAGCATAAAGAACATGCAATTCAACAGTTTGATTTTTGAAATATGTAATAATATTAATAATATTGAATAAGGTTGTAGCCTTTATAGTTAAATTTTGTCATTTCATATTTAAACATAAACTATTGCCAACTTTTACAAATTCAACCTAAGGTTAAGTCTTAAAACGCAAATTGAAACGTCCATATATTTTGGTCCCTAAAGACCTAAAAATAGTTCATTATTACATAATTATGCAACAAACCACAACCAACGAAATGTAATTTTGTATTATAAACACAAAAACACAATAAACCATCACAAGATTTACAATGTGTTCATCAAACTTAAAAAAATAAGCTATCAATCTCCTAACTTTACTCAAAAGTAGTGCCTCCTGATATTAATTTTCATTGAATTGAAGAAAATTTTCTGTCTAATAGCCTTTACCTTCCCTCTCAAATACTCAAGATTCACTCAAAAACCCCTAAAAACTCAAAAGTTGAAGTCCCTATGATGTTAACTTTCTTCCTAAAATAAATATTAATATTGACAGGGGACTATTTGCAAAAGTGAAATTAGAAGGTTGATAAGGTTGATTGCTTGATTACCCAAAGTTTAGGGAGGTGGTAAATGGTAAGAGTGTAGAGTAGTTTTTTTTTTTGGCAATTTACCCTATCAATTTTCCATGTTAAACAAATTAAGGAAATAGCAAAAATATACAATCAGGATTAATTAGAAACTACAAAAGGTCCAGCTGTTAGCTAAAAGAGAAGGTATACATGTTTACTTATGTGGGTCAATACAAAGTCATGCAATACAATAGTCGTTGGAAATAAAAGGTAATCAGGAAAGATACCAAAGACAAAACATCATTATCATGACTAACTGGATTTTGTGCTGTTTTCAATTTTCTAATTATAAGGCCCTGCCCTACCCTACCATTCAATTATAAAATTCTAATACCCTCACAAAATTAATTTTTCCTCTTAGTTGCCCACTTTCTTATTAACTCATCCATTAACCCACCCCAAACGCTTTTTTCTTATTAATGCTTCTTTTGGGTTTTTGACAAGGTCAAATTTTCCAACTGATTTATAATTCAGCATTATCTTACAACAAATAGTGTAAAATATATTTTAAATAAGCACACCAGAGACACAACAGAAATTTGAGAAAGTATTTTTACTTCGTACCGAAGAGTGATTTTAAATTTTCAATACCTTCTAAAGATTTTCTATATTATCAACACTCATAAAGAATGAGAAACAGGTAGAATTTCATTATCAGAATATAAATAAAAGTCTTTTTTTGATATCCAAGTTGATTGGTGATCCTATTTTACAAATTTACTGCCAAATCAACAATTTAATGGCTTAATTGTTCGGTCCAATGTTTCCAAAAATTTTAAAATTTCAACCTAATATAAGAAAACATTAAAATGATAAAATACCATGAATGAACTATTGAAAAGTAATCCTAACAAACTAGGTTCAGTTTTGGCATGGTTCAAATGTAAATTCTGCTTGGCAATAGTGAACCTCAAGACTCATGATCAACGTAAAGCAATCCATAATGACATACAAGTAATTCCACATCCAATAACTAACCTAGTCTATTTCACATCATGCTAAGCACCTCGATCTTTCATATGCTACCCAAATTTCCGCACTAAGATTCCAAACTCCCAGTCTAAGTCATTTCCTTTCACTTTCTTTCTTCAAAAGCAAACATCCCATTAAATTAAAGACCCCAAAATGCAATTCTTTCTACCCCATACTTTACTCCACAATAGCATCTTGACCCAGTCACAATATCTCACTTATACTTCACTACACCTAACCCCAAAAAGAACAACAAAACCAAAAAACAAAACTGTCACATTCTATAACACTTCAGTATGTATTTTCATGATTAGTCTGCTGATTTTGATTATCATCCCCACCTAGCAATACCAGAATCCGGACAAGCAACACAGAATGAACTTACATTTCATAAAATGGCAATTAAATCACTATCATAAATGTTAAAAATAATGATCAAACAATTAAACTCACACTAATTTAATTATCGACCAGTAAAAAAAAAATTCACATACCTCTCCTGGGCTTGGACACAACCTTGGTGGGCACGGCGGTTTTCTTGGGCTCCACCTCCTCCGGCGGAAACAAAACACCGTCGATCCCTTGCACCGAGATCCGGCCATCGGTATAAATATCCGGGTCGAATAAATAGGCCGATCCATCACCTTGTCCAAACTTTACAGACCCATCAGCTTCCTGGGCCACCACTTTATGCGGCAAACGCAGCGTATCGTATCTAACTTTCCCAAACCTCCTCACCGCATTGTACATACTCTCCTCCGTCTGGTACTCCGGCACCAAATGGTAGTACATTATTTGCTCCGGTGCCCCTGGCTCACTCAACTGCTCCGTCGTTAGCTTAGCCATGGCTTCGTCGTTTGGAGCCAAGACAGTTAAAACGTAGCCTTCTGAAACTAACCGACCCATTTCGGTTGCTAAGGAAGTCAGGTTCACCAAAATATCAGCCATTTCGTTGTACCCGCCGTAGTGAAGAAGGGTGTGAATGAAGTCTTTTACTTGAGCTTCGCCGTTGAAGTGGTGGTGGGGTCCGCCGGGTCCGGGTGCCGGTGCCGGAGCTAGAGACGGGCCAGGTGCTAAAGCGTCGAAGATCGGAAGAGCCGGCGGAGAACCGGGATTCGCAGGCGGTGCCGGTTTCTTCAAACGGTGAGTTCTCGGGTCGACTTCCGGGGCTCCTTCGGGTTTGACGGCGGAGATTGAGCGGAGGCTACGGCGTTTGTTGAAGTCGTCTTGCACGGACTGTGGGATGAGCAAGCGTTCGATTCCGTGGATGACTCCGTCGGGTCGGGTCAGGAAATCTGGGTGGATGAGCTTCGCGCGGTCAACGGTTTTGTCTCCGGTCTTCTCGTGGTGGGTGAGGAATAGGTGGTCGTGTGAGAGAGTGCGGTGGTGTTGAGTTGACTCGGGGTGAGTTGGCCACTGGTTGGATCCGATCCGAGTTGGGATAATGTGGAACATCAAGAGCTTTTGGAGCGACTTGAGATTGCCAGGCTCGAGCAAAAAGCGCTTGAACTCAGGGTCTAGATCGCGTTCGAGAGCTTCATTTCTGGGTGCGAAGATTGTGATGTTGTGCTTTCCGACAGTCTCTTCTAGCGTCTGCAACAGCAAAGCCTTTTCAACCAACTCGGCGAGCTCAGTGTAATGCGAGTCCAGAAGAGCGACGAGGACCGAGTTGGAGTTTATTTGGCCGGAGTTATTCGCCGGAGAGGACGATCTGAGGTTGGGATTGTCCGGCAATGCGAGGCATATTCCGACGAAGAAGACAAGAATAGATGATATAAAAACGAGCTTCGAAACGCCATAGACGTGGAAATCCATGGCGGACGAAGAGTGCGGTGGATTCAGAAGAGAGAGAGACAGTAGAGAGAGTTCTTCTGGGTTGTTGTGTGTGATATGGTTTATGCGGTTGTGTTTCTGTGTTTTTCTTTTTGTTTGGTCATTTGTCATTGATGTGTGCTTTTTTTTTTAGTTTTTACTGTTTCAGAGTTTGTGTGTGATTGTGTTTTTTCTTTTTGGTCAATAAATACACTGGGTTTTTTTTGGGGTGTTTGTTTAGAAGTTGTGGAGGAGTTAAAGTAAAAGTGTTGGGTTTGGTAAGGGAGAGAAGGTGTCGGTTGCGATGTGAAACAGTGAGGGACTATAATAAGTCTATAAGTAGAACTAGTATAGTAGTGTGTTAAAGAAGAGTAATACTATTAAAATAGAGAAGTGTGGAACGTGGCAAACATGGAATTAATAGGTCTGGCTGGCTGGGCGTGACGGCAATAGTGGGTTCGGACAGGCTGGTTAAGTAGGGTCCAGCTGTTGGTCCAAAAGCCATAAATAACAGCTTGAAGGCTTTGAAGTCAAGTCTCGTGGCTCATGGTGGAAGTGGCTTTGATGGGAGAGTTGAGAGTTTGACTCTTCTGTTCCGGGGTTGACTGTCGTAAGTATTAAGTCCAAATACATGTTGTACGTCTACTAGCTTCGTATTCCACATGACCAAAATACATGCACATACGACACCACAGAACAGTCTACGGACAGGAATACGGGTGCAATATGACTATGAGTACTAGAAATTTGAAAACATGGTTATAAATATTGGGTCATGGATCATATTAAGAGATTCTCTTAAAACAGTTATTAATAAATTATATTAGAAAAGTTTTTTAACATTATTTTCATGAAAAATATAAAAAACTGTCAAAAAAATTAATTATTGTATCATTTTTTCATAAAATATTTCTAAAAATAATTTATAAATCAATGCTCTTAGAGTATTAACATTGGGGGTGTAAAAACCCCCTATTGCTATTTTACCCCCTCAACCCTTAAAATCATGCCACATCTAAGTATGTAAACCCAAAATTTTTCTTTCCTGCTATAGTAAGGCTGCATATGCAACTTCACTATTCACAAGTTGTATTCTTAAATCCTATTATTTTATTAACTCCCACTTCTCTCTCTCCTCCGACTCTCCCTCTTTCTCACTATTCTTTTTTGCCTTTCTCGATCTCTCCCTCTCCTCCCTTCTCCGTCTCTCTTCCATCTCTCCCTATTCTCTCTCCATTTCTCTCTTCTCTCTCTATTTCTCTATTCTTTTTTCCCCTTCTCGGTCTCTCCCTTTCTAAATTGGTGATTTTTTGGTTCAATGGTGGTGTTTTGATGGTGGGTTTTAGTGGTGGAGTTGAATTGGTGGCCAGGTTTGGTGGTGATCGTTTCGGTGCTTGCTAGGTCTGTTTAATGGTGGGTTTCGATGATGGTTGTTTTGGTGGCTGGGTTTCGATGGTGGTTGGGTTCTATTTGGGGTGGTGGTGGCGGTGGTTGGGGTTGGTAGTTTGGGTTTTGGGTTTTGTTTGGGTGTGGTGGGTTTCAGTGTAGGTGTTTCTTGGTTGTGAGCCGTCGAGTCAACTCGGACTCATTTCGATGGAAATTCAAGAAGAAGAGGATAAAGTTGTGCTTGAACCTATTGAGCTTGGGTGAGCTCTAGGGAGTGTAGGTATGACAAGTGGTGAACGGTGAAGATGGCAGTGGGTGGCTAAGAGAGAGATAGGAAGAGAGACCGAAATTAAAGAGAAAAGAGAGAGAGAGTCAATTTTTTATATTATTTTAATAGGTTGTGAGTAAAAATAAAAATTGGGATGTGAGGTGTATTGTAAAGTGAGTTGGTATAATAGATAAAAACAAGTTTTTAGATGGTAAAATAAAACTTTTATACCATCTCCAATGCTAGTGCTCTTAGAGCATTCGTAAAGGAGAATGAAGGTGAATTTAGTCTAATAATAATAGAACAGTAGCAAAAATCATGGAATTCTTTTGTATATAATTAGCAAAAAATAGTAAGAGTTTAGAGGCACAATTTCTGGAGTAATTCTTAGGTACTCTCGGAGTATGATAAATGGTACTTCCTCCTTTTACATTTGTAGGTGCTCAAGAATTTTTGCCTTTGGCTTTGGTATTTTTGGCTTGATTGCCTAACCTTGCCTTGGCATGAATTCTTGTTGTCCCACATTGGAAAGATCTCTTTCCAATGTGGGACAACAAGAATTCATGCCAAGGCAAGGTTAGGCAATCAAGCCAAAAATACCAAAGCCAAAGGCAAAAATTCTTGAGCACCTACAACATTAATGATGATGTTTATTCATTAAATTCATAACAAGGTTTATCATGAATGTGAGAGGAGAAAATACTATTTATCATGCTCTGAGAATACCTAAATATTTTTCCAATTTTTGTTACAACTTAATAAAGTGAACCGATGTAAGTGTGATGGTGAACAATTATTTTTTTACTATTTCCAGTCAACCATTTCAATAGACGGTAACAAAAATTGTGTTAGTAAACTTATTATATAAGATATATAAGTATTAATAAATAAAAAGAATGCTTGAAAAATACTCCCTCTTAAATCTCATTAAATATAATATTTATGTCCAAATATCAAATTATGTTGTATTTATAACATGCTGAACATTTAAACTCTTTGTGTTAACCTTTCAAGCTTTCACCATTAAAGAGGATTGAGATGTTCCTAACAGCTTTTTGAAAATAAAGTTAAATTAGTTTTTCGATGATAGCAGCTGTTATTACTGCTTGGTAATTCCTATTAACTAATGTGTATTTGGTAATTCCTGTAAAAGTTTTAATCTTTTGTCTCATATTTTTATTGACTTTTGTCTTAAGTAAATAAAGTAACGGCAATAAGTTTCTTTAAAAAAACAAAAAGCAAAAAACAAACAAATAAAAACCAACCAATAAAATAAAACTACTCCCAAAAGTATATTTACTCCTTCGTATCTCTAAAAACAAAAGTGAGTAAAACTGTAAAAACAGTAAACTCCGAAAGCCAGTCATGTTAGGCCACCTGGAGCCCATCATGGAATGGCTCGGCTTAGAACTCGGAAACAGAGATGGTGACAAAAAAAAAAATAGTAAAGTGGGGGACCGTGGAGACTTTTGGTTAACCCCTGATACGCATATAAATTTTGCGGGCAGAAGCTGAGCTGTTGCTGTCTGACAATATATCTTGTTGTAGGAGGCAATAAATGCATCATTCTGGAGAGAAAGTGAGAGGCTGTGATTTTCTTAACAATAAAAAATAAAAATCAACGGTTTACTCTTTATTACACTATAGTACTATACATTATAAATTATAAATTTAATTCTCTATTCTGATTTTCTTTCGATTCTGAATTCTGATTTTAATGTAACCGATTCTCCACCAAAAAAAGGGTCCTTAATGTAACCAAAACTTGAGAAATATATTTCAGCCTAATAAGAAATGTTTTTAGGCAGCATAACTTTAGTAAGATAGAGAAAGGAACTATTCCAATATAAATAAAAATCGTGGGTTTTGTTCGAATAATATTAAAATGACTTTAGGTAATGTATGCCTTGAGAAGGATATGGAAATGAAAAATCCGTGGTAGTGTTACTTGATAAAATTCACACTAAAATTTGGAAGCTTCAAAGTGATATTGGAGTAGTATTGTTAACAAACTGGTTTTGAGCTATTCTCTTGTCAATGTTACAAGCAATCTTAGGCAAATACAACACTCTCTAGAAGTTCTTACTCTCTCAATCCTAAATTTCTCAAGTACCCCTCTAAGTATGGGGTAAAACCCTATTTATACACTCGGCCCATCCTTTCAATAGTGGGTTGCCATAGGGAATGTAAAAAGATGTTTGTTCCATCATGTGTCTTTTCCCTCTTATTGATGATGGAAATGGACTTTTGGAGTATGAAACATTATTTATTCTAGTGATTCAGCATTAAATGCGGTTTGAGTTAGGTACGGACATTCAATTATTGTGTAGGTGACTATTACTTGGGTTGCAAGCCACCTTGTCTGGCTCATCGACTAGATTTTTGGGAAGTGCCTTCTTCCTCAATTGCCTCATCAGTTGTCCTTTCTCGAGCGAGACTGCCCTGCGGTACAGTGAGCTTCATCGACTATCCTCAGCAATAAAGAAGGCCCTTCCCCATTAGAATTAGCCCCCTATTCAAATATGAGCCTTCTCTCACGTGGCTTAGGTTGGATCTGATACCTCGAGCCATTTTGTTCACCCATTGGGTCTGCCATCATAGGCCCAAGAAGCACATTTAGGGGGCCATCCCCCTACAATTTTTGTTTATGAGCTTATAAAAATTAGATTCATCAACCTTGTATATTGTTAAAAATTGTATACAATTTTACTACAAAATTGACTATTTATATCTTCGATAAATGACAAGTAATGATTGATATCTTATAAATTTATTTAAAAATTTACATAATCAAATATAAGGACACATTTTCAACACACACAAACATGCATTAATCGAGCCTTAAATTCAATAGCACATTGTAAGGACACGATTTTTGTAACGAACCATAACAGTATTGGGTTCGCACGTAAAAAGGCCCAAACAATATCATTTGTAGAGCATGAGTTTGAAAGGCTAGGTCTTGGTCACCAGGCGGTGGGTTTTTCGTGATATCCATACATGGTTAAGTCGTCTTCGCCCCTGGAGTCTTTCTCCTGGAGGCGGGCTGGGAGGCTCTGGTTTTTGGCCATTTTTCCCAACCCTTTTTCCTGATTGTTCCCTTCCCCTTTTATACTAGCCTGTGTTTTTTTATCCTCCGTCCACGTGTAGGATCGACATTCCAAGACTGATACTTGTCCCATCAGCCCATACCCAGAGTGGTTGGGGGTGGTTGTAAAAACTGGAAGGTATGGCTCTGTCAGGTGCAGAGTATTGAATGACAGTAAAGGCAGCTTTCCCTGGTCGTTATTCCTTCCAGCATACCCTTTTCCATTGGCGCAGATATTTTAGATTTTTCCCAAGTTATTTCTATACCATTTTTGCCCTTTCTTTTTATGGGACCTCGGACATGCCGAGGACTGAGTCGTCCTCGGCTGTGTCCCAAGGCCATTTTGTACTTGTTTTAATGATCCTGAGCTATAACCCTTTTCGACTCGAGCCTTGGGCCCCAATGAATAAATGGGATTGGCCCACGAATTGTTGGGCCCCACAATAACCCTTCAAAACCCTACTGTCCGACCTCTTGGTTGGAGAGGAGGGTTTTGATAATACCTAGCCTTTATTATGGCTTGTTTAGCTCAGCCTCTTTATTAATGTTGGCGTTTCTTTATCTGCTCAGGAAACGTACCGGTCTACGAGACATTCCTTTGAATTCATTCACAACGCGTTCCTGCCGTTTGGTTTATCCAAAACGCGCCTTTAATGACTTACATTTACGAGACTATTTAATTTCGATGGTTTGTTGACGACGCGGGGAAGTGGTACGGGTACATTCTCGTTTACCAATTTTCTTGGAAATCTGGATCGATTAAATACCTTCCGTTCCACCCTTCGTATAAAAAGGGAGGCAAGAGGATATTTCTCTCATACAGAGACCCTTTCAATCCCTCTGAAGTCTGAAACCTTTAGCTTTCTCCAGAGTTTACTTTATTCACTAGTTGTATCCTAGCTCGTGATACACTCGAGATAAGAGAAAATAATGAAAGAACCATACCCCACCCAGAAACTCCACATTCTTACAAAGCTTAAAATGGCTCGGTCAGAGCAAGAATGGGGGAGACTCAAAATCTTTTTTACCCTCCTCTCAGCCAAAATCCGAAGCAGGGGCTCGTCACGTCAAACATTCGGCGTGACTAAGTTGAGGTCACCTATTATCAGTACCAGCAGCTCTCTCATGAGCATAACTAATATGGTACCAGCGTGTTAGGAGTCAGGACTGAGGCAGGGACTAAGTGCCCCTGCTTCTTCCTCTCTTCGCTCACTGGTGTCTCCTTTTGCCTCTCTTTCTTCGTCTTTCCACCACCAAATCCATCCTGTTACTTTTCCTTCTCCCTCATTTGCTCATCTTTCTTTCCTTTCATCTCCTCCCTCTTCTTCTCCTCCTTCTTTTCATTCATCTTCTCCATCTTCTTCTGGAGAAGGTCCTTCTCTTAATATGGGCGCTACTGGGGCAGAGTTTGGAGGGATTTCGGAGGCGAGTTTAAAAAGGCATCTGACTGTTTATTTGTCTGCATTGTTGTTGTTGTTTTTTTTTTTTATTATTGTTTTGGTGATCCACCTTTTGTATAGGCTTGTTTAAGCCCCTCTTTGTACGTTGTAATACATCTTTATATTAATAAAAATTGTTACTACTTTACTTCGCATGTTCTATCTCTATATTTCCGAAATGATAACGCGATGAATAGACGTACAATCTTGTGAATTCTTTTTACTTTTAAACTTTGACCGACGTCTAGGACCAAAGTCCTAGTTAATAAAAAGATCTTGCTCTGTGTTTATAGAAACAATCCGGCTTAATAATACTGAATCGAACAGGTGATACTTAGAGCTGAAACTTCTATTAGGCAGAAAAAGAAAGGACATTATGATAAGCTTACTGAGTCAGCCTGGCGCAATACCGCCGACCTTAGAGTACAATACTTGGGGCCGTAATCCCTTATCAAAGAGAAAGGCGCTATTATGAACTTGCAAGTGCTCTTCGGCACAATAATATAGCATTGAATTAATGACACCTGGGGTCAAAATATTTGCTAAGGGAAAGATATTATCATAACTTTAATAGAGTTGTTTGGCACGACAACGCCGACCTGCGAAAACAACACTTACCCCAAAAATAGCCGAGACGACAACTGAATGCTCGATACGGTGTAGGAAGTAACCATCCGAAGACATATCACCTGCAAAATGAACAGCCTCTCTAGGTTGCTGAATAGTGGGGCGTTTCACCATCTTCTTAACACTTTTAATAGCTTTAACCTTTTATAGTATTTGAGCCGAGGACTGAGTAACTTAGAATTTTTATTGAGTAGCCGACCTTACGAAACTCAGTTTTCTCATCCAAGTAGTTGGTTACCCCATAGGTTTAAGTCCGAGGACCATACAATACCTTGGTTCTATCCAAAACTCAGTTTTCTCATCCAAGTAGTTGGTTTCCCCATAGGTTTGAGTCCGAGGACCATACAATACATTGGTTCTGTCCAAAACTCAGTTTTCTCATCTAAGTAGTTGGTTTCCCCATAGGTTTGAGTTCGAGGACCCATACAATACCTTGGTTCTGTCCAAAACTCAGTTTTCTCATCAAAGTAGTTGGTTTCCCCATAGGTTTGAGTCCGAGGACCATACAATACCTTAGTTCTGTCCAAAACTCAGTTTTCTCATCCAAGTAGTTGGTTTCCCCATAGGTTTGAGTCCGAGGACCATACAATACCTTGGTTCTGTCAAAAGCTCAGTTTTCTCATCCAAGTAGTTGGTTTCCCCATAGGTTTGAGTCCGAGGACCATACAATACCTTGGTTCTGTCCAAAACTCAGTTTTCTCATCTAAGTAGTTGGTTTCCCCATAGGTTTGAGTCCGAGGAGTAGTTGGTTTCCCTATAGGTTTGAGTCCGAGGACCATACAATACCTTGGTTTTGTCCAAAACTCAGTTTTCTCATCTAAGTAGTTGGTTTCCCCATAGGTTTGAGTCCGAGGACCATACAATACCTTGGTTCTGTCCAAAACTCAGTTTTGATAAGTAGTTGGGGGAATTATTCCCTCGGCTTGGCGTAGGACCTTGGTTTAAAGGGACCAGCTCCTCGGCCAAGCCCTTGGAACCATCCGTGCTATTGACGCTACAAAGCGCAGCCCCTAGTGAAGAAACGTAGCCCCTAGTGGGATTTTACTCTAAAACACTATATCCAACTACTGAAAATGATGTGAAGGATGGTATCAACCCACCACCAGTGCCAAGACACAAGCCTTTCCCACAGACGGCGCCAATTGTAAGGACACGATTTTTGTAACGAACCGTAACAGTATTGGGTTCGCACGTAAAAAGACCCAAACAATATCATTTGTAGAGCATAGGTTTGAAAGGCTAGTCCTTGGTCACCAGGCGGTGGGTTTTTCGTGATATTCATACATGGTTAAGTCATCTTCGCCCCTGGAGTCTTTCTCCTGGAGGCGGGCTGGGAGGCTCTGGTTTTTGGCCATTTTTCCCAACTCTTTTTCCTGATTGTTCCCTTCCTCTTTTATACTAGCCTGTGTTTTTTTATCCTTCGTCCACGTGTAGGATCAACATTCCAAGACTGATACTTGTCCCATCAGCCCATACCCAGAGTGGTTGGGGGTGGTTGTAAAAGCTGGAGGGTATGGCTCTGTCAGGTGCAGAGTATTGAATGGCAGTAAAGGCAGCTTTCCCTGGTCGTTATTCCTTCCAGCATACTCTTTTCCATTGGCGCAGATATTTTAGATTTTTCCCAAGTTGTTTCTGTACCATTTTTGCCCTTTTTTTTTATGGGACCTCGGACATGCCGAGGACTGAGTCGTCCTCGGCTGTGTCCCAAGGCCATTTTGTACTTGTTTTAATGATCCTGGGCTATAACCCTTTTCGGCTCGGGCCTTGGGCCCCAATGAATAAATGGGATTGGCCCACGAATTGTTGGGCCCCACACACATTATTATGTTAGAGTCTGGCCTGTTTAATAATCAAACCTAAATTTAGGCTAAAACTTAGCTCATTTGTTAAAATAATGAACACCAACAAGTTTTTTCTCGAGCCAAGCCAGCTTAGTTCTTTTACAACCCTAGTTTTTTTTTTTTTGTAAATAATATAGTTTTAATGGATAAAATTGTATGCGATCATATAATGGCTATCAATTTAAAGGGAAATTATTACAAGACCACTATAAGATTGTTATGCTATATAGTCTTGAATGTTAGACAATTATATATATATATATATATATTTATAAAACAAGCATAGCTGAAACAAGGATGTTTAAGGAGGATAAATAGAAATACAATAAAAGATAATACATGAAATAAATAAACTTGTTTAAAGATAGGAGTAACTCCTATCAAGGAAAAGATGAGGGGAATTGCTTGATATGGGTTGATCACATGCAAATATGAGTGATTGATGCAACAATAACAAAAAAGTGATTTAATTCAAGCGAAGTGAAGAGACAAACATATAAAAACCTAAAATAACACTAAAAAAAAAAAAAAAAAAACCTTTTAGCTTAACTACTTTTTGAGAAACAATTAGAATGTAATTTAACTAAAAATATGGCTTGTGTACAATGCATCTATGTACTGGACATGATATGATGTATACACGTATGTTTAAATCATATTGTATCCAATATATAGATGCACTAGAAACAAGTTTCACCCATTAACTAATACTTCTAAGGTTTCCAATGGTGATATTTGGGATTAATCTTGCACTAATATATAAATGGTACGTTGTCAATAAAAAAAAGAAAAAAAGAAAGATTTGGGCCTCAATTAAAAAACCAAAAAAGAATACATATAGTAGTAATATTTTATTTATATATTTTTGTTTGAGTGTCGGAAGGGTGACGCGGAACACGACGTACCTCCAGACGGAGGGTTATTTGTCTCCGTCATAATATCCTCCGAACCAAAAATGAGGCACTATTTTAATAGGGATAGGGTAGGTGTAATGTAACCCTCAATAATTAGGTATTGCCGTAATGTAACGGTGTGATGGGCTGGTGTGTCTGTAATTGCTTTGCGGGAACACTGAACAGTGAACCCGTGTGTGTTTTGGTTATTCTTCTGACACTTTCTAAAATGAAATATCAATTTTGTCGGTGGCATTGCCTTTCTTGTTTTTTTTCATCTCTGGTCATAGCTTGCCATTTTGCCTTGCCTTCTAGTAACTCCAAAGCCCTCTTCATCATATGACTTTTTATGCCACCTTTCGTTTTCTTTATATCCTTTTTCTTTGATTACGTGACATTAGGGGGAGGGGTATCCTTGACTTTTTTCGGGCTTGATAGGCTGAAAATCGAGCCCCAAAAATGTTCCTTGCGTTCTTTGGGTTTTTATATCCTTTTACAATAACTTTTTTTTTTTATCATTTTAAAATAAGCTTTCTCTTTATCTCCCTCAATAATACATGTGATATTATTATTCATTACCATCACATGACATGGAATCGATGAGTCTACATTGAATACCTCTTTTTTTAGCTTTAAAAAAAAAAAAAAACTTTCCTCTTTATACATTAATTTACCATAATCTTATAACTTAAATTTGTTTAATGGCCCATATATTATAAAGTTGTTATCAATTTTTTTTTTTTTTTTTTTGGGTCAAGTAAGAAGTACTACTTGTCAAAAAAATGGACCACACCCAAGTGAGAATAGATGAAAAATCAATTATGTATTTGTCTTTTAGAAGAAGATCATATGTATTTAGATTTTTAAGGGATCTAGTAGTTCTTCGATCTTTTAAAAGATTTTACGTTTGTAAGTTGCTTTCCTTTGTAATTGTGATCTTGTTAATCATGTATTAGTTAAGTTAGATGCAAATTTTTAAGTGTTTGTTTATGTGTGGTCTGATTTCTTGCTTGCTTTGAATCAATTTAGTGTATAAATTGAATTGTAGCCTTCAAATTCAAATTTTCACATTGAGCTGGTCACGACACCTTAACTACTACTCTGAACGACTTGAAAACATTAACAAGAGACTAATACTAATCTATAATTGATTTTAACCCCCAAAAAAAAAAATCTATAATTGATTTATACTCAAACTCAAACTCAAACAGACTCAAATGGGAAAGAAGAAGGCTACACTGATGCATGCCCACTGATTCTACTATCCATGGAAGAAAAATAACGTATAGAGATCGGCTCTCATTGTCAAAGTTTTTGGAACAACCACTGGTTTCATATATCTAAACTTCAAAGTTACGGACCATTTGGATTTTGGAACCCGCAATGGTATCTTCAGTGTATCAGTCACGGACAACTGGACAAGACTTCTTCATTGTCATATTCAAGCGAAGTGAGAATTTTTGGGTTTTTATATCCTTTTACAATAACTTTTTTTTTTTATCATTTTAAAATAAGCTTTCTCTTTATCTCCCTCAATAATACATGTGATATTATTATTCATTACCATCACATGACATGGAATCGATGAGTCTACATTGAATACCTCTTTTTTTAGCTTTAAAAAAAAAAAAAAACTTTCCTCTTTATACATTAATTTACCATAATCTTATAACTTAAATTTGTTTAATGGCCCATATATTATAAAGTTGTTATCAATTTTTTTTTTTTTTTTTTTGGGTCAAGTAAGAAGTACTACTTGTCAAAAAAATGGACCACACCCAAGTGAGAATAGATGAAAAATCAATTATGTATTTGTCTTTTAGAAGAAGATCATATGTATTTAGATTTTTAAGGGATCTAGTAGTTCTTCGATCTTTTAAAAGATTTTACGTTTGTAAGTTGCTTTCCTTTGTAATTGTGATCTTGTTAATCATGTATTAGTTAAGTTAGATGCAAATTTTTAAGTGTTTGTTTATGTGTGGTCTGATTTCTTGCTTGCTTTGAATCAATTTAGTGTATAAATTGAATTGTAGCCTTCAAATTCAAATTTTCACATTGAGCTGGTCACGACACCTTAACTACTACTCTGAACGACTTGAAAACATTAACAAGAGACTAATACTAATCTATAATTGATTTTAACCCCCAAAAAAAAAAATCTATAATTGATTTATACTCAAACTCAAACTCAAACAGACTCAAATGGGAAAGAAGAAGGCTACACTGATGCATGCCCACTGATTCTACTATCCATGGAAGAAAAATAACGTATAGAGATCGGCTCTCATTGTCAAAGTTTTTGGAACAACCACTGGTTTCATATATCTAAACTTCAAAGTTACGGACCATTTGGATTTTGGAACCCGCAATGGTATCTTCAGTGTATCAGTCACGGACAACTGGACAAGACTTCTTCATTGTCATATTCAAGCGAAGTGAGAATTATTGCAAGGTTATTCATGCAGGCCATGGTTTATTGTCCGACAATTGACTATAAACTATGGCACCTCTTTTTTGTAGTGTCATTATCTAACTTGGCTTTAGACCATTGGAGGCAAAGATTTTCCACCAACTGCGGTTTGGAGCAGTGGTTAATGACTATGCTATGGTTTAGTTAATGACTTCTAATGTGATGTAATTAGATAGCAGCATGTTTTGATCTACGAAAACAACAATTGCACAATCCAAGGTAGGAGTGTTAATTGGATCATATAACGTGTCGAAACATGAGTATTGTACGGCACCGAGATCCCAGGCCCATACAGGCCCTGGACCCAGTCCCATATCGACCTTGGGCGCAGGCCCATACAGGCCCTGGGTCCAATCCCATATCGGCCTTGGGCACAGGCCCAGCAGAAAGGTCCAGTTATCCTGCGCCCTTCTTGAAGCTTCCTTAATGTACAGACAAGTGTAGGGTATTGAATTCCAAGAGGTGATCGGTCAAACGTTCCCGGTCAAGTATATGAACCGTTCCCGAGAAAATGTGATATGCACAGGAAACTAAGTTGCCGAACATAATCGGTCAAGATGGAACCAAGTTCTAAGATCATAAATGCTGCACCGCCCTCTCACCTAAACATCCACTTTAATCAGATAATATTGGACCTTCAGTAGCACTAACGGTGGCTGTAATCATAATCTCCCCACTAACCTTGGCTATAAATAGAAGAAAGTTGGGAGAAGAAGGGGTTCAGAAAAATTGAGGGAAAACAGTCAAGGAGAGAGTATCAACTGAGTGTTACTTTGAGTCTCTCTGCCGAGAACGACCCATTGTAGGAAATCCTCAAGCCCACTACAAATAAATTGTGAGCCCAAGTGATCTAAGGCCCAGAAGTCTTATACTTGGTTCTTACAAGTATTTAAATACATATTTAAATCTTAACTTGACTCATTAAATAATCATTTAAAACCTCTCAATCATGGTTTCAAAAACCAGACCGGTTGCTTCAATCAAACAGAATCGGTCTGGTAAAAATTGGCGGTGCAACAATAAAAATTGTTGACTCAACCGGTAAAAAAAGAAAATCGGACATATTTTTGGTTTTTTTACCGTTTCGGTTTTTAAAACCATGCTTTCAATCTTAACACAACTCATTAAGTGGGTTGATATATATGACTTGACTCATTTAAAACTCGTTTTTTTCTTTAGGTAAAAGGGTTAGAGAGTTTAGAGTTTCAATGAGGAATTCATCAATATAAGTATATAACCATTCAAATTCTTTTAATTAATTAAATATACTTAGAATTCAAATTTATATAAAATAAAAATGACATTTATTTATAATTGCAAGTTAAGTAGGCTAACACATGACCGAGATTGGCCCATTTATTAAATGTGTGAAAGTGTGACACAAATCTATTTACACCAAGCACTAACTTGCAAAACACCGAGTCACATTCGCAAGTTGTGTCAAATATTGACACTCCTAATATAAGGAGTAGAGAAATCACAAGATAACATCTTGCTAATCCCTTTTGACTCACATTTAGAGGGTACGGTGTCAAATATATGTTAAATTGTCTTTGAGGATAAGTGGGTTTGAGATAGTATTATAAAATCCAATTTGTATGAAATTTTTCATTAATAGGAATGTTTTATTTTCTAAGATTATATGAACATAAGTTATTATGAATTCATTTAATGAATATTCGAAATGCCACTATATGTGATTTAAATACAAAGAGATAAGAAATTTCCCCCTTAAGCCAACTATGTAACTCAATTTACATTTTTTGGTGTTTCCAATTGAGATATCCAAGTTCAAAATGCCCCTCCCTCAACTATCAAATTATTATTATTTAAAAAAAAAAAATCTCATTGAGATAGATTTAATGGAAATGGATCATTTAAAGTATAAGTCTTAACCATTTACTAAAATACATATTCCATGGAACTAGATTTCCAAGAGTAAAAGACCAATCAAAGAATTAAATTGGGCACTCAATGGTATGCAGTGATAATAGAGTGCCAATTAATTATTTTGACTTTATTTCACTATAGATATTTCATGAAGGGCTTAAATGCAGTTTTAAATAGTTAAGGGATATCTTGTACAATTAAATATATCCTAGAGTACTAGTGCAATTATATTTTTATACTAGAGTACAATAAAATTAATGAAAAATTTTGGTTTAGGTTTGAGATAAGATGAGTCTAAAGTCCATTACAACCGAGATTTATTTTTCCTTTGGTAATATCTCGAGCTATGTATTTAAACACCCACAGGGTGTGCTCAACCAACATATATATAGTGTTGTTCTTCTAAAAAAAAAACATATAATGTTGTGATCAAAATTGAATTTTATTGAGAGAAAAACTCCCTAGAGCAATGAAGAAGAGAAAATTCGTATTTTTCTCATTTACTTACAAGCAAAGTGTTTCAACTTTCAAGAATTTTTTTTGGATTTTCTGTTTAGAAGCTTCAAAGCTGTGTCAGTGTTTTTATCTATATTTTAAGATGGAATAATTACACTTAACTCTTTTGTGATTCGGACGTTTGCACGTCTTTATCTATGGTTTGGAAAGTATTACTCTACTTACTCACGATTTGTTTTGTAATGCAACCATAGCCAACCTTATTGTAAAATGTTAAAAACACATAAAATTAAAGGACACGGGATGCTTTTTGAAGGAGAAAGAAACCTTTGGGTACGCAATCAATCAAATTCTTGGTCAAATATTCTTCTATCATTTTCTCATTCATACCTACTTCTGCAGTGTCATTTCAAAGAATTTGCCTAGAAATAACATTGGTAAAGTAGCTGAACTTATTAGTTTGATTAGCACCATTTTTAAAAAGTTTCTCTTCAATTAATCTACCTTTTAATGTTCTGTAGCAGTCTAGCTCCTTGTATACGCTAAGACACAATAAATTTCATCTTGTTCTGAGTCTCTTTTCTCTCAGTGAGCTAGTAGGCATGGATTTCATTGAGAATTGAACGAGTTATTCTAGAAGGGAGTAGTTATTTGTCATATATGCGTGCTCACATGAAATTTGCTCATAACTAACTTCAGTTTGATTAGAAGTTTATATGATTGATTGGGCTAAATTATAGATGACTCGACCAATATGTACTAGGTCCCACGACATTATTCATACATTTAAAAATTATTTTGTTATAGTGTTTTCAGTAATAAGCGATATTCAAACACATCCATAGAGTGGGTTTGGATAGCAACGAATTTGCGTTGCTATCCGCGTCTTCATTTCTTTGGATGGATCTTGTGCACTATTCATGGGATCCGCAAGTATCTCTTTCAGCAAATATAACTTCTAAAATGGGTCTCACGAGACTATTTACATATTTAAAAATTATTTTGTTAGTGTTTTTAATTTTTAATTTTCAGAAATAAGCGGTATCCAAACAGACCCATAATGTTGTGATTATTGAATTTTATTGAGAGAAAAACTCCCTAGAGCAATGAAGAAGAGAAAATTCGTATTTTTCTCATTTACTTACAAGCATACTCTGTTTTTAGGAGATATAATAATGGAAAAGCAAATTGTTTCAACTTTCAAGATTTTTTTTTTTTTTTTTGGATTTTCTGTTTAGAAGCTTCGAAGCTCTGTGTGTGTTGTGTTTATCTATATTTTAAGATGGAATAATTACACTTAACTCTCTTGTGGTTTGGATGTTTGCACATCTCTATCTATGATTTGGAAAGTATTACTTTACTTACTCGAGATTTGTTTGGTAACGCAACCATAACCAACCTTATTGTAACATGTTAAAAACACATAAAATTAAAGGAGATAGGATACTTTTTGAAGGAGAAAGAAACCTTTGGGTACGCAATCAATCAAATTCTTGGTCAATATTCTTCTATCAGTTTCTCATTCAAACCTACTTGGCTACTTCTGCAGTGTCATTTCAAAGAATTTGCCTAGAAATAACATGGTAAAGTAGCTGAACTTATTAGTTTGATTAGCACCATTTTTAAAAAGTTTTTCTTCAATTAAACTACCTTTTAATGTTCCGTAGCAGTCTAGCTCCTTGTATACGCTAATACACAATAAATTTCATCTTGTTCTGAGTCTCTTTTCTCTCAGTGAGCTAGTAGGCATGGATTTCATTGAGAATTGAACGAGTTATTATAGAGGGGAGTAGGTATTTGTCATATATGCGTGCTTACATGAAATTTGTTCATAACTAACTTCAGTTTGATTAGAAGTTTATATGATCGATTGGGCTAAATTATAGATGGCTCGACCAATATGTGAGGATTTGAACATGGACTGTTTGGTGAATGTACTTAGAAGAGTGGGCATAGAGTCACTACTATATGACATTCTCTTTGTGTGCAAGTCACGATATATGAACCTTGTTCCTTCATTCATGGCAAATTATAAATTTTCAAGAATTTTTGAAGAATGGTCTTTGATTGAACACAAGTTTATAAAATAGTGTAACATAAGTGGGTTACCATTGCCTAACGAAAAAAACCTCTAGTAAGTAAAGTAATACCTTTTGAATCAAAAGTAGGCAATACGCAAAGGCTCAAAAGCCCAAGTAGAGTGTAATACTAATTATCTATTTTAAGATTCATGTACAATTGTGACTTGTGCAAAACTGGAAGTAGATCCTGAATATATATATATATATATATATATATTTTAGATAGAGTTTCAACGTATAACGTTCATTCTTGATTATTTCTCTTTATTATCAGATATTATATTTGACAATAAGAAATTTTACTGGTTAAGTTAATTGAAACCCACAATGTATCTTGAATTTTAGTTTGCTATGTAGTATATGTATGAGATACATATGTTTTTCCAACAATTGTTTGAGTTAATTTACAAATATTTTATTATTTCAATTAACTTAAATAAACACACATTTTTATTTATTGCGTGTGTTATTTAATTTGCTTTTGACTTTTATTAGGTTTTGTTCCAATTATTACCTAAGCAACTCAACTTGATCAATAAATTCATATTCCAATTCAATTTTTTTCTCATATGAATTTTAAAAAACAAATATATATATATATATATATATATTTTATATATATACAAGATAGAATTCTAATCTAACCTAATCTAAATGTATATGTGTGTGAAGCTCCCTTTTGGAGACTTGAACCCCGGCCCTTACCCCCCGCACTCCACAAGCACTTATACTTGTGAAGTGACCATCGCACTAAGGGTATAAATTTGTTTTACATAAATATTCCATTTACTTATCACCTACAAATAATTAATATATGAAATTAAATGCATTTACTCATATATTCTTGCTCTTTATAATTCTAAATGCATCATTTATACAAAATTACATAAGTTTTTCTACTTTTATAATTATTAAAAGTAGCGATTTATATTTTCAACAATGCATTATGGTGGAATACATTTCTAGGAGTTACTAGATGCCACCTTAATTTTATTTATTTATTTTTTTAAGAACTAGCCACCTCAACTACTTGTTGGGTCCCGAATGATATTATTACTTGAATTCAATCCAAAATAGCAATCATACGCAAGAATATAATATTTACATGAAAAACATTTTCTCCTTAAAGGGAAAATCACGGAACAAACTCTAAATCAATTTACTATTATTAAATCAATTACAATAATTCTCAAGTTTATTCCTAACTTGAGATTCACCAAATACAATAATAAATCTTCCTGTGTATGTCTCATGGCTAAAGAAAATTTAATTGTTTTCTTTGGGTTATAGCCTACAACCTTACTCAATATCTTTTTATTGAAGGTAAATTTTGACAAATCCACCATTGGATTACGTGTGCATTTGGCATGGCTTAAAAAGATTTTTTTTTTTTTTTTTCTATTCAGCTTATTTTTTTCTACTATTTATAGGTCACATTGTACTTTTTGATACTATTTGTAGGAACGAATAGTTATTAAGGGGTTCCCAGTTAAAGTCTCATAAGTGGGGGATGAATGGAAGGAGATCCGAGGAGGAATACCTCCTTGGATACGACGAATGTAGTCCAAGTGTGTACTCTGGCAATTAAAGTGACTCTTCAAAAGGCTCTAACAATAAAAATGTGCCTCATAAACATACAAGAAAGAAGGAAACTCAAAATATCTAAGGAAAAACTGCTACCACCACATTAAATGCATTGCAACTACTTTTCTGGCCGCATTTATGTGGAGAAGACCTCTGAACAGTGCTGTTTTGGCTACCACAACTCACAGAAAGCAGAAAGGGGTGTCTGATGGGACGAGCACTCAAGTAGGGACTTAGATAATCAACAAGTGTAGGATCAAGATGATCCAAAAGAAGCTATATAATGTGAGAGACCCTCCATGAGAAGGGGATCCGAAAGGGGAGAGAAAAAATAGTATAGCAATCCAAATCATTCTGATATTCTAAAGTGATCACTATATACAAATTTAACCTCCTCGGACTGAAAGTTTATTGATATCAGCATCATTTATTTGTGTTTGATCGCCATGCAATTCAATACTAACCATTGTCTAATTCATTAGGACCTAATTCTTTGATCCATTCTCTATAAATTCATTGTATTGGGCTCATTGGATCAAGACTCCACACATTTTGGGCTTGGGTCTTGAACTGTGACCCTACACAATTCATAAGTCTCAATGTACTATTTCAGTTACCTTTTAACTTTATTTATCGGTTTCAGCTAAATAAGCTATTTCCAGACACTACATTTTCTTCTTATATCCTCAATTTTTGCAAAATTTCTATAAAATTAAAGATCAATAGTTATGTCATCAATAAATTGTTTAAATTACAAGTTTTTGTAATTTAAAATTATGATTAAAAATATAAGCATATAAATCATATAGTAAATAATATTCGATTGACACAAAATTTGACATATGTATTAAGAGTGTAATGAACATGCAATTTAACCATTTGATTTTCAAAATATGTAGTAATATTTATTTTATTAAGGTTGTAATTTTAGATTACAACCAATTTTGTAACTAAATTTTGAAATTATTTATCTCAAAGGTGATAACATTTTGCTCTCTCCTCTCTATTTTATTCTTCACACACATCTCTCTCCTTATTGTCCTTTTTTTTCTTTTTTTTGGTAGCACACCTTATGCGGCGCTCCTTGCTTTTATAAGCAAACCAACTGCCTCTTATTCCTAATCCTATTTGAATTTGGGGCCTTTGCTGGTCTTGTACAAAACTAAACATGACAAACCCATATATGGGCTTTGCTACCATGTGGGCTGGACCTTGCACGTGGAGAACCAACAGTACTCGGGTTTTTTAATTTGTATTTCCTTCTCATTATTATTAATTTTTATGAAATTTTTGTTCTCATTATTAATGTAATATAAACCACTGTCAATGACATTTTGTTCAAATGTTATTATTATTATTATTATTATTATTATTTATGTTTTCAAGCGAGTTACCATGGTTTGAATATGCCTACCTCATATGTATCATCTATTTTATACCATAAATAACATGTTTTCATGTTTGAGATTTAACATTTTGTGTACTAAAATACCTTTACATAAATTCTTAAACTCTCTAAAATACTCATATTTTTTAGTTAAATGATTTTAAATTAAAAAACATAAACGGGTTAAAAAAGTAATTTATTGTTTCTAAGTTTTAGGTTTTTTCCTTTATTTTTTCCATTTAGTTTAAAACTTAGGAAACTATTTTTATTTTATTTTTAAACATTATTCCACATTACCTTACTTCTTTCTTTAAATAAAAAAAATACACATGGTTAATTATATATCACTTTTAAACATTATAGCACAAAACCAAAAACAAATAAATAAAAAAGACCATGCAATGTACGTGTAATAAATCTAATGTATATATAAAGAAATTGTAATAAAAGACTATTAAATTACATTGATGGTGAAAATTGAAAAGTGTAAGGACACGATTTGTGGCGGACCGTAACAGTGTCGGGTTCGCACGTGAAAAGGCCCTAACAATATCATTTGTAGAGCGTGGGTTTGGAAGGCTAGGCCTTGATCGACAGGCGGTGGATTTTTCATGGTGTTCGTACAAGTTTAAGTTTTCCTTCACCCCTGGAGTCTTTCTCCTGGAGGTGGGCTGGGAGGCTCTGGTTTTTGGCCATTTTTCCCAACCCCCTGTTGGTGCACCTTCCTTTTTATTATATAGTCCGTCTTGGTTGATCCTGACCCTCCACTTGTAGGTCAGGCAGGAGCTTATTTCTGTATCCATCCCATCAACCGTCCCGTCTAACTTTTTATTAGTTGCATGGATCGAAGTTTACACCGTCCAAACGTCTTTTCTCATTAATCAGCTCTGGGTATTGGCAGGTGCATTTACTGAAGAGGGGACGCATTTTCCTTGGTCCAATTTCACACCCTGCTTCCCTATGGGCCCCATTCTGTTCACATCCCCTTGAGGGGGCTGTTTGGGGATTGCCTACACCATGGTGTTGGTCTTCCCATTGAAGCTCTGGAATGCCGAGGACAGGGTAAGTTCTCAGCCGTTCCCCTTACTACCTCGGCCACTGATCATTCGTCTTCGGCAAGATACCTCTCCGGCACGGGCCCTGGGCCCAGATAGAGTTTGGGCTGGATTGCAGACCTCTCGGACCCACAATAGCCCCTCAAAATCCTGCTATCCGTCCCCTCGGACGGATAGGAGGGTTTTGATGACATCAGGGATCTGCCAATGCCTATCAATCCTTGTCATCTATCGATTCCCGAGGTTTTTCACCTGCCCAAGGCACGTTCCTAGAGCCGTTGGAAGGCGAAACGTGGCCTCATTAAATACGGGCGGCTTGGTGCTTCCCACGTTCAACGGTGTGATGGAAATCGAACGGTGGTGATCTCCTGGCCTCTTTGGGCGGGAAAAAGGGCATGCAGTTTACCCTAGAAAGTATAAAAGATTTTTTGGAGATGGATCTGTCTCTCCAGTTCTGTACTTAAGAGTTTTAGTGCGTGTATCCAGGGTTCATCCGAACTTCCGCCCAAATTCAAGTCTATCTCAAGCACATATAGCCCATCCGAAGCGTAATTCTCCTTTTATGTAAGTTCCCTACCTCCATTAACTCGTGTTTTTTCTTTTTTGAGTTTATTTCTCTTTGGCTCCCTTTCTTTTCCGCCGCGGGTTAGGTTTGTTTTAGTAAATGACAAAGACGACTAAATTGAGATTGAGGAAGTTGGTCGATACTGAAGAGGCGATGAATAAGTTCATCGTTGATTATAGGATTCCCCCCAACGTAAGTTTGGAGCACTGTAAGATGGGGGAATGGCACATTAAGAGGGGAACGGGCACGGTTGTAATTCCCGTCCTCGCCTTTGTAGAGGGAGGTATGAGAATCCCTATGGGACCAGTGACGAGGGGTTACCTCAGGCATTTTCGTTTAGCCCCTACCCAGTGCGCTGGCAACGTTCTTAGGATTTTGGGTTGTGTGGACGCTTTAAACGAGAAGATGGGTTTAAGACTGACCTACCATGATGTAAACTGGTGCTATAACCTCCAGAAATTGAAAGGAAAAACCTACTACATGAGGTCGAGGGATGATAGGGTTCGGTTGATCCAGTGCCTCCCTAATTCCAACAAGGGACTGAACAAGGATTTCCTTATCGTCTCTAGGGAGTGGCATGATGGCGATCTATGCCCCGTAGTAGAAGGAGAACCAGGTGGGGTATTAGGAATGGAAGAGGGATAACCCTTTAAACCATTCTAACCTAACGTCTTTCGATAACTAACCATGCATATATGTTTGTTGCTTTTGTAGATGAACGTGCCTATACACGACATTTTCATTTAGTCAATCGAGCAGACTCGGAGACCGTTTTACAAGCGGCGGTTTTTGTGAATGACAGTGATGGCCAAGTCCGTGCAGCTCACAAAATACTAGGGTACCCTCCGGTTCAGAAGTCATTCGGGGACGCGATGCACGTGATCAATGCCCGCCGTCCTTGGCTTCCAAAAATTACCGTGATAGAGAAGGGATTTTTAATCTCGCAGGAGCCAGCTGTCCCCAAGAACATCCCCCTGGTGGGCCCCTCTTCGTCTCATCAAGCAGCAGAGGACGAAGGTGAGCCAGATCAGCCGGAGGAAGGGTTCGGGGTATTTGACTTAGTTTACCAATCCGAGGACCCTCCTGGTGACCTAGGTGACCTAGCCTTGTTCGAGGCGGAATTGTCATTCCGGGCATCGAAGCTGATCTTGTTCCCATCTCCCAAGATGTCATCGACAAAAAAGCAGAAAAGTAGAAGCCTTGGTTGGGCTTTTGTATTCGTTTCTATTTGAACGATTAACTTGTTTCTTTTCCTTTCACAAACTTCCTAATTTATTGATGGTTTACAAGCATTTGAACATGTATATATGAAATCTTATTTTTCCTTTTTCCTTCTGATTACATCGTTAACCGCCCTCGTTGATACGCACTATTTGCTTATGAACTCTGCGCTGATTCATTTTAACATGTACAAATAGCTATGCATGCAATACATTTATCATCATGTTCCCCAAACCCTAATTTACTTGCACCCACAGAGGCCTTAGATTCATTTCTAACCTTCGTCTTACGAAGATATAAGCACCATTTTCGACGTCACGCATAATAGCTAAATCTCGCTTAGTGCCTGGTTTTCCTCATCCAAGTAGTTGGATTCCCTATAGGCTTGAGTCCGAGGACCATGCAATGCCCTGGTTCTGTCCAAAACCTAGTTTTCCTCATCCAAGTAGTTGGCTTCCCCATAGGCTTGAGTCCGTGGACCATGCAATACCCTGGTTCTGTCCAAAACCTAGTTTTCCTCATCCAAGTAGTTGGTTTCCCCATAGGCAAGGACTATGCAAGTCCAAAACCTAGTGGTACCATAGGCTTGAGTGCCCTGGTTCTGTCCAAAACCTAGTTTTCCTCATCCAAGTAGTTGGTTTCCCCATAGGCTTGAGTCCGAGGACTATGCAATGCCCTGGTTCTATCCAAAACCTAGTTTTCCTAATCCAGGCAGTTGGTTTCCCCATAGGCTTGAGTCCGAGGACTATGCAATGCCTTGGTTCTGTCCAAAACCTAGTTTTCCTCATCCAAGTAGTTGGTTTCCCCATAGGTTTGAGTCCGTGGACCATGCAATGCCCTGGTTCTGTCCAAAACCTAGTTTTCCTAAGCCAGACAGTTGGTTTCCCCATAGGCTTGAGTCCGAGGACTATGCAATGCCCTGATTCTGTCCAAAACCTAGTTTTCCTCATCCAAGTAGTTGGTTTCCCCATAGGCTTGAGTCATGCAAGACCATGCATGCCCTTGATTCTGTCCAAAACCTAGTTTTCCTCATCCAAGTAGTTGGTTTCCCCATAGGCTTGAGTCCGTGGACATGCAATGCCTTGGTTCTGTCCAAAACCTAGTTTTCCTCATCAAGGTTTCCCCTTGAGTCCGTGGACCATGCAATGCCTTGGTTCTGTCCAAAACTAGTTTTCCTCATCAAGTAGTTGGTTTCCCCATAGGCTTGAGTCCGAGGACTATGCAATGCCTTGGTTCTGTCCAAAACCTAGTTTTCCTCATCCAAGTAGTTGGTTTTCCCCATAGGCTTGAGTCCGTGGACCATGCAATGCCTTGGTTCTGTCCAAAACCTAGTTTTCCTAATCAGGCAGTTGGTTTTCCCATAGGCTTGAGTCCGAGGACTATGCAATGCCTGGTTCTGTCCAAAACCTAGTTTTCCTCATCCAAGTAGTTGGTTTCCCCATAGGCTTGAGTCCGTGGACCATGCAATGCCTTGGTTCTGTCCAAAACCTAGTTTTTCTCATCCAAGTAGTTGGTTTCCCCATAGGCTTGAGTCCGAGGACTATGCAATGCCTTGGTTCTGTCCAAAACCTAGTTTTCCTCATCCAAGTAGTTGGTTTCCCCATAGGCTTGAGTCCGAGGACTATGCAATGCCTGGTTCTGTCCAAAACCTAGTTTTCCTAATCCAGGCAGTTGGTTTCCCCATAGGCTTGAGTCCGAGGACTATGCAATGCCCTGGTTCTGTCCAAAACCTAGTTTTCCTCATCCAAGTAGTTGGTTTCCCCATAGGCTTGAGTCCGTGGACCATGCAATGCCTTGGTTCTGTCCAAAACCTAGTTTTCTTTGGCACTGGAACTTGGTTTTACGGGAGTTAGCTCCTCGGCCAAGCCTCTAGAATTATTCGCGCGATTAACGCTGACAAACGTAGCCCCTAATCAAGAAGCATAGCCCCTAACGGAACTTTATGCTGAAACTCTATAACCAATTGTTAGGAATAAAAAAGGAACTATTTCGACCTACCGCCTATGCCAACACACAAGCCTTCCCACAGACGGCGCCAATTGTAAGGACACGATTCGTGGCGGACCGTAACAGTGTCGGGTTCGCACGTGAAAAGGCCCTAACAATATCATTTGTAGAGCGTGGGTTTGGAAGGCTAGACCTTGATCGACAGGCGGTTGGTTTTTCATGGTGTTCGTACAAGTTTAAGTTTTCCTTCACCCCTGGAGTCTTTCTCCTGGAGGTGGGCTGGGAGGCTCTGGTTTTTGGCCATTTTTCCCAACCCCCTGTTGGTGCACCTTCCTTTTTATTATATAGTCCGTCTTGGTTGATCCTGACCCTCCACTTGTAGGTCAGGCAGGAGCTTATTTCTGTATCCATCCCATCAACCGTCCCGTCTAACTTTTTATTAGTTGCATGGATCGAAGTTTACACCGTCCAAACGTCTTTTCTCATTAATCAGCTCTGGGTATTGGTAGGTGCATTTACTGAAGAGGGGACGCATTTTCCTTGGTCCAATTTCACACCCTGCTTCCCTATGAGCCCCATTCTGTTCACATCCCCTTGAGGGGGCTGTTTGGGGATTGCCTACACCATGGTGTTGGTCTTCCCATTGAAGCTCTGGAATGCCAAGGACAGGGTAAGTTCTCAGCCGTTCCCCTTACTACCTCGGCCACTGATCATTCGTCTTCGGCAAGATACCTCCTCGGCATGGGCCCTGGGCCCAGATAGAGTTTGGGCCGGATTGCAGACCTCTCGGACCCACAAAAAGTCTAAAGATATTTTTTAGTGGAGGAAATTTTTATAATTTTGTTTCGTGTAAAACGACAGAGTGGAGGAATTTTTTTTTGAGATGAAGGGTCTGTTTGAGATTCGCTTATTTTGTTGAAATTGAAATTTTTTTTGCTGAAAGTATTATAGATAAATGTAAAAGTTAATTAAAATAGTATAATAAGACCCATGAATAATATAAAAAAGTGTAATAAGATCCATAAATAGTAGTAAAAATAAATTGACAAAAATAACTATTGCCAAAGGCACAAGGAGTGGCCGAAGTTTAATACTGTATTATTCAAAGACTATCTTCTCTTCCCATTCTCGGTTTCTCCCAAAAAAAAAAAAAAAACTTTTTTTTAATATATTTTATTTTTAAAGGATAGGTTATAATTAAAATGCTGCTGCAGCTGCATATTGATGATGGTGAGTGTGGCAGTGGAGGTGGAGGCTAAAAACGAGAAAACAAAAGCACCGCTCAACAGGACTATTTTAGTATTTTTCATCATTGGGCAGAAAATCGAAGTAAAATTGATAAAATAATCCAAAAAAAGGAATAAAAATAAAAATGATAATAACGCGGAAGTTTCCTTTCAGGCTATTTTTTATCTTATCTATCAAAATTGGCCAATGCTATTTTAATCCGCATTATAATAATAACATTAAACTCTTGCCATATGGCGACAAGAAATATACAAAGGTCAATCATTCGCACTTCACATGTCATGCACGCATTTCTAATCAATTTGTTTGGACGGTTAAAAAGACAATTAAAAATGTTTTTTTTTTTTTTTTTTAAAGCTTTAGCACTCCTATCTTTTTATTCTTTTTATTTTATTTTGAAACTTTACACCTTTATTGTTTAAACTAAATTTTACTTTTAACCCATTGTGTTGTTCTTATTTCGGTCCCTTCAAACTTGAATTTCTTATTTTGGTCCATTTAATTCTTCCATAATGTCTCTGACTCATTTGGGGAGAGAGAGAGAGAGAGAGAGAGAGAGATTATTTTGCTTTGTTGGCACTTAAAAGTTAGATCAATAATGTAAATGAATGAGAGGCTTAGTTTGGGGAAAAAAAAAAAAACTTGGTACCAAATCTGAAAAAATAAGGGACTAAATAAATAACCCCAAATTTTATGGGTTAAAATTGTAATTTAACTTAAAAAAAATAAATTACACTATTTTTAGAGCGAGTGAAAGAGATTACAAAGGAAAGAAAAGTAAAACTTATCTGTTATTCGGTCATAGGAGAAAAAAAAAAAAATTAGAAAGAAAACATATCAATTTGAGCTAAAAAATGAGCAGAAATGACAAGAAATCTTCACTTAAGAATTTCAATGTTGACTTTTAGTGGTTAAGAAATTTACTTTTTTGGGCATGAATTTTTCTTGCTTTCTTTACTTAATCCTGTATAAAATTTTATTGACTTCTATTTAAAAAGAAAAAGAAAAAGAAAAAACTTAATCAAGTATTCAAGTATACAAAAAAAAAAAAAAATTATTTTCTTCCTCCTACAAACCAAAGAAAAATAAAATATATATTTTTATATTTTCTTTTCTCTTTCTCTCCCCACTTTCAACGCATAGGTATTTTATCTTTCTTTACTATATTTATTTTCTCTTTCCAATTACACGTAAATTAATTTGATTGGTTTAGAAGGAAAGACAAAAAGGAAAAGAAAAGTCGAGGATAGAATAGTAGGTAAAAAATGGAGAAGTGAGCTGGGAAAGGGAAAAAAAAAACTGATCTGAAAAAGAAAAAGAAAAAGAAAAGATATTCTCTTTCATTGAGAAAATCCACGTGGCGCGACTGTAGTCAGTGGGAACGCTAAATTTTCTCGATCGATTTTTCGTTTCCCTTTGCGCTTTGCGCTTTGTCTTTGTCCTTGTCCTCCCTTCTCTTCACAACACCACAAACAAAAGTCGAAAGTCGAAGTCGAAGTCGAAGTCTTATGTCAACTCCTCTACTCTTCGCCTGCCTCGTCTAATCTCCCCCAATTCTCTGTCAAAAGTCACGTTTTCTAGGGTTTCGAGCCTCGATCGTCCCTGCCACACGGAGATTGATTCGTCTCGATTCTTCTATGGAGGCAAATTCGGTGCGTTTTTTTTCATGTTTTGTTTATAAATTGTGTTGTTTGGTTTGGTTTCTGAGAAAATTTTAGGAGGAAAATTTAAATTCTGCTGGTTTTTTTTGGCCTATTGATAAGGTTCCGAGTTTTCTCTGTTAAACAAATAGACGGTGTAAATTTCGAGTTCTCACTGGATTTCTTTTAGTTTTGTTTCTGTATTGGTGTTTGGTTCGGACAATCTGTATAAGATATGTATATTTACGATTAGACAATTGGTAGAGTTGAATTGTTACATTTCTATTCTTATGAGCTTTGTCTTGTTATCTCAAGAGCTCAATTTTGATTTTCATTGTTGTGATTGTTGTGAATTTGATTCGATTTCGTTGAAGGTTATTTGTTTTTTTGTTGTTGCTTTGGGGCTTTTAGTGTGTTAATTACCTGCACTGATACAAATTAGCAAATTTCCATTAGGTTTGATTTTCTTTCTCGGTTGTGGGTTTAAAACTCTGCTACATGGAACATTGGGTTTTTGCTTTGTTTGTTGTTTTGAAAAGATTTTAATGTTAGACGATGATTTGGAATATGTACAAATTGTCAAAATTAGTAATTTCAGAAATTGGATTTTTCTAGGTTCCGGGGATGGAGGAGGAGGAGGACAAGACGTCAGAGGCCCATTTGACGTCAGCTGCGGCCTTCGTTGAGGGTGGAATCCAGGATGCCTGCGATGATGCTTGCAGCATTTGCCTTGAAGCATTCTGTGATAGTGATCCTTCGACGGTATTATATACTTATTGCAAAATTCTGTATCGTTTCTATTCTCGAGTTGGTATTTGATGAATTATTTTAACTAATCCAATTCTCTATATTTTATACAGGTGACCGGCTGCAAGCACGAGTTTCATCTGCAATGTATTCTTGAATGGTAGTGCAAATGAATTCAATTTTAAGAGCAATCAATTTATTTGCCTTTTGCACTGCTGTGATTGTCGATAATAACCATGGGTCAGGTGGTATAGGGCTGACATGGGGGTGTCGACATGTCACTTTGCAATAATATTTGTGCTTCATCATTGCATATATGAGTCAAGTGATGTGAATGAAGATTGGATTTAGGAGCCCAAGTTCTGTTAAGGTGTCAAGAGCAGGCTTTGCCTCAAAGTTCATCAGTTATAGCTCTGTCATTTAAAAAAAAAAGATTGGTAGTGCATGTGAGTTCAAATTTGAGAGCATGAAGTTATTTACTTTTTCCACTTATGATTTCTGGTGATAATCAGGGGTCGGATGGGAATGTCAAAACCCATAAAAAAAATATTGTTTGTTGGGTTTTTTTTGGAGAGGAGAGTAGTGACTTTTTTTTGAAAAGCAGCTTGAGGATATTGATGAGCATCATAGGTTGTTTTATTTGCTCCAAGCTTTGGCATTGCAAATTTGAACCATTTTGTTTGTTGGCCATTTACTTCCTTTGTTGGTCATTTGTAGGATTGATTGATTGGTTAATTTAATGTTATGTTTTTTTTTTTTTTTTTTCCTTCATATATATATTTCGAAATACTTAATGGTAACAGTCTTTTATGCTTATTTTATTGAGAATGGTTTGTCGGATGCTTTTCAAGAGTATGGCTTCTATTGTAGAAAATCATTTCTTTTATATAATAAAAAAATTGTATTAACATAGAGAATTAGACATGGGCTTAGGGATTTTATTTTTATACTGTATCCTAAAAAATCTTTAATGAAAAGAAGTTCTAACATTGAAATGTTTATTGTGTAGAGATATAGGTGTAAATAGCTTGGTGCCTTGGGCTTAGGCCTTCTAAATCGTAGTAACTTTTTTTATCTGTGGTCTGTCCTCAAATTTGCTTATAGAAGAAAAATCTGTCTTCAAATTTGCTTTCTTTGCTTGGATGTTGCCTTAGAAGTTAGAACAGATCCTGACTGTCGATAATCTTGTAAATATGGAAGTTCTTCCAAGTAAATTGGTGTATCATGTGCTGGAGGAATGAGGAAACAGTGATTCTTCCTTCTCTCAATCTGTGCAGTTAATATTTCAATGTGTTGCTTTTTGTACAAGCTCTTTTAGTTTCATACTGTCCGTTGAATCCTAACTTCCCTTTAGAATGTCCTGATATTTGGCAGTGTCTGATCAAATTTCCATGTCTGGGCGCAGATGTTATATTGATTAGAAAAATTCATTAAAATAACTTTATTTTAATCTTGTAGGTGCCAAAGAAGTTCCCAGTGCCCCATGTGCTGGCAACCCATCAGCCTGAAGGATCCAACCGGGTTTTTGCTGCTCTCTATTTTTGTTTTGATTTTCTTACTGGTTGTCACATGAAAGGTATATATATTAATTTATATGTTTGTTTTTTTATTTTTCTTTCAGCCAGGAATTGCTTGAGGCAGTAGAACGAGAGAGGAGTTTTAGGTTTAATCCTTCTAGAAATGCCACAATATTTCATCATCCAACCCTGGGGGATTTTGAGTTACAACATGTTTGTACTCTGCCTATGCTTTTGTGCTTCTTTTCTCTTGTTAATAAGTCACATATAAGCTAAATTTACCTGGGAAGGGTCATGTACAAATCATTGCTTTTGTGTTTTAATGCAGTTACCGGTGGGTGCAAATGATGCTGAACTTGAAGAGCGTATAATCCAGCACTTAGCTGCTGCTGCTGCAATGGGACGAGCTCGCCACATTGCTAGAAGGGAAGGCCAAAGGAATAGGTCATCAGCTCAAGGTCGTCCTCAGTTCTTGGTATTCTCAACTCATCCTAATTCACCTCCTGCTACTTCTGCTCCAGTCCAGAGGGGGGAAGGTGAACCAGCTCCTGCAATTGCAGTAGCTGCTCTATCTTCACCTCATACAACTGTGGGAGAAGAACCTTCACAACTGACTTCTTCAGTATATTCTCCCCAAGCTGACCAGGTTTCAGCCTCAGCATCAGGCTCAACTGTTCTTGCTGCCAATCAACATGGATTGGATAGGTATCCCTTTGATGCTACATCATTACAATTCTTCTACATTATTCTAAGTTTGTTTATATTATATAAAATCTTTATTTTTATTTTTTTGCCATGTACTACTATATTTACATAATTTTTCCATCCAGGAGGTCTCCTAGTCAATCGTTACCAAGTGGTCCAGATAGAGCAGGACCTTCAGAAATCCAATCACTTTCAGAATCAATAAAGTCTCGATTAAATGCAGTGTCTATGAGGTATTACTTTATGCGACCATTTCATGTTTTGTATGAGGGTGATAAACTTGATGACTTCTTCCCCTTCTATGACTTGGTCTATATTTATGATTAATTTTCTTTTTAGATACAAAGAATCCATTTCAAAAAGCACAAAAGGATGGAGGGAGAGATTATTCTCTCGTAACACTTCGATGTCAGACATTGGTTCTGAAGTTAGAAGAGAGGTAAATGCAGGGATTGCAACTGTATCACGCATGATGGAGCGTCTGGAGACCAAAGAAACTGGTAGAACAAGTTCTGCATCTGAATCAACTAGTATAGAGAATAGTTCAGTTACAGAATCAGACAACCAGCGCACATCAGAGACTAGTGGTGCCATTTTGTTGGGAGACACAAATAAGCCAGCTGCATGTGCTGCTGGTTCCAGTTCGACATAAGCATTATTTCTGCAATTGCATCACTCAAATCATTTCCTTTAGAAAAGGTAAGCTTCAAAATTGAATTTGCTGCACCGAGTAATTGCATATGTCGAGTTAATAAGCTCTAGCTCAACTGGCACCTCCTTGGCTCCTCCCCACATAGGTTCTAGGAGGAGCGTGAGGTTGTGGGTTCACGACCCATTGGGTGTCTATGTAACTTACCAATAAATTAAAAATTGCATTTGTGGGTGCTTATAGTTATTATCCCAACTTCCTTCAACCATTTGAATCATCTATATGCTTGTGTTATTTTGTTGCATGTTTCTCATTCTGTCCGTTGATTGGTATTTCATTATTTTGTACCAGTTTTCCATGCTTATTACATAGTTCTCTATCTTTAGTCTTTCATTTTAATGGCATCTTGTAATCATATTTGGTGTATGATTAATTTTCAGCTTTATTCTCATTCAATCTTTGGCAATATAGTTCTTGATTTTGTTTGAGAAAAAAAATAAACTAAAAGGGCAAAACTTAGTTACAGTTTCTTAGATTCAATACATTAGTCTTCCCAATTAAATTCAAACACATGTTTCATTGACCAATGAAGCCCGAACAGTATTTTCTTCTCCAGGGATGATTAAATTCAGTGCATCTTGTACCTGGGTTCTCTCCTTTTTTTTTTTTTTTTTTTTGATTAATTCAATTTCATTACTTATCAAAAAAAAAAAAAAAATTTCAATGCATCTAGTTTTTACCCAAACTAATTACAACATTCAAGAAACTCTAGCAAATCCGAGAGCGAATGACCACTTAAAAGCGTAATCCAATCATCAAGGAAGGTAAAAAGATCATCTATTCATCTTTAGATCCATTGTAGCTTGTTCAATTCTTTCAAATGTTTGGTGTAACATTCTTTTCAAATAGTCCACATTATGCACAAATGGGTTTGGACTCCAAATATTGCTGCTACATTGTCTAGTAAACCTCTCTATCCAACAGGCCAACAAATCAACTACCCTATTCGGCATAACCCACTGTACCCCAAATAAACATAACATTGGAGATCATAATTCTCTAGCAATATCACAATGTAGAAGTAAATGATCAACAACGAAAATTATATAGTAAACGATAGTATTTTATTATGTGATGAAATTTAAAATAATAAGCATATTATAAAGATAGGGTCCTGGGTACTTGTTATGACTGAAACAAGGCCAACCGTATCACTACTGTCACACTATAAGAATCAGTTTACTTGATAAGTTATATATAAAAAAAAATGCCAACAATAAGAATCATAGAGATAATAGATAAAACCCTAGGTTTTGTAAAAGATGTTCTCATTTAGACCTAAAGGTGAGCAGCAATAGAATGAATAAATTAAAATAAAATTTTTTTGAATGGAAAATGGGAGGAATTTAAATTTTTTGATGATTCATTTTTTGGGGATTGGGGGACTTGAACCCTGGATGTCTTGTTGGAAACGCTAGGAGGTGCCAATCAGTTTAGTTATAAGGCTCTCGGCATTGGGAGTAATTTAAATTCTGTTGAGTCAATTGGAATATTGTTTGCAATCCTATCCAACTTGGAGGTTTAGGGATTAGAAATTTTTCAGTATCTAATCGAGCTTTACTTGGTTAATGGTTATGGCTTTATGTTGTTGAGAAGGATTTCATTTGGAGGCTAGTAACAAAAAAAAAAAAAATGGGAACTCTTGGAGAGAGTGTTGCTTGGATGTTAGCAGGTGTCCCTATTTAGTAAGTGATGCAGTGAGGAGAACTTTGAATTGGCGTAGAAGAATGGTTAAGAAGAAAATTTTAGCAATAAAACAAGGTTACAGCTAGGAGAAGAAAATAGGATTGAAGTGGAATACCCAAACATCAATCTCTAGGCTTAAAGAGATTAAAAAAACATTCAAATTTGAGATTCCGTAGGTTAAATATGAAAAGGAGGCTGTGTACAATGACTCAAAAGAGACAATTTATAATAGCCTCTAGCAACCCTAGATTCCTAATCTTTCATCTTACATATAACAATCAAATCCTAACCGGATACTTCAATAAAGTCACATGACCTTTTAAAATACTTGAGACATAATAATAAATTAAGCATGGCATGGAGAAATAAAAGAAAATGGACTCGTGCCCCTTTTTAATTTTTATTTTCTTCCCTTTGGGCTTAAATTCTCCTACATCAATAAGCCTATGGAAGAATATCAGAAATAGATGGCCTAGCTTTGCTAGATTTTTTTGTTATGAGGCAAGGGATAGCAAAAGGTCTGATTTGGCACAACCGTTGGTGTGGGGATTATACTTTGAAGAATAGATACTTGAAGTTACTTTGGATAGTCAGGAACAAAGATGCCTCAGTGGCATATTACATGGATTGTTTGAAGGGTAGCATTCAGTGGAACCCTTCATTACTAGAGCATATTACGCTTGGGTTGTTCAAGGGATAGCATTCAGTGGAGCCCTTCACTTTTACTTGCAGTATAGGATTGGGAATTAGATTCTATGAAGTTATTCTTGGATGATTGATATGCTGCTATGGTAAATCATAAAGAAGGAGAGGGGGGATTTTTTTTTTTGGGGGGGGGGGGGGGTGTATTTTGGTGGGAAGCTGGTCTGTTCTCTTGAAAGAGTCGTGGCTTTTGGTTTTGGAGGAAGGGGGGGACAGCGAATTCCCATGGAGTGGTATACGGTAGGTTAGAGTTCAACTAGAAGTGGCAATTTTTGCTTGGACAGCCACGATGGGCAAAATTTTTACAGAGAATTTGAGGAAATCGGGTATTATAATTGCTGATTGGTGTTGCCTGTGTAACTCCCGTGGGAGATTATCTGTTCTTAATCCCCAAACCACCATCCTGAATCGATGTACAAACCACCTTCCAATTGACAAAGTGAAATTTAAACTCCTCACTCATTCCACCCTAAAGAAAATATCTTTGAAGATGTTTAACTTAAGTTTCAATTTAGGGTCTATTTTTCATGAGGCCTAGGATTTTTTTTTGATTGGTAAGTTAGACATGCACTTGATGGTTTTTGAATCCACAATTTTACCCCCATATTTCTTTTTAAGGGGAGGAGGTTCCATTTGAGCTAAATCTCATCAGCCTTTAGACCTAGGATCCTTACTTTTAAAAGTATATGAGAATAGATTGTTATGGAAGTATGTTATATAATTTAGCCATTAGTTTAATGAGGTCAGGCCTCAGTGCAAGTGCATTTTGCCCAAAGCAGCATGTAGTGGGTTTGATTGAGTCTAGGAATCAACCTCTCCAAAAAAAAAAAAATTGGAGTTTTGTGCGCTGAGTATGACCTTTTTTATGGGGTGCTCATTTTCACCTTTGGGTCACATAAGTATAATCAAAAGGGTGAGCACCTCATTAAAGTCACATTGCCTCAAGGGTCTTAATATTATATTTGTTGCCTCACTTGTGACCTAATCAAGTGCCTGGCTTGCATTGAACTAAAAGGGTACTGGTTGTGACTTGTGAATATGTAGGACATGAAGTCTGCCATTGAGATGGAAATTTTTTATATTATATATATGGAGTACTTCAAGCACATGGTAGCCAAGCCAAAGATGTAGCAGCTTGTTCAGATGCTTGCTTCCCTAGTTATCATCTTTAGAAGAAGTTTGCAAGACTAGAAGTTACCTTTAAGTTGAATAGGAAAGCTTTGAGTGTGTTGTTGGACCTAGAGATAGAGCTTCTCCATGATATTAAGAACCAAATAGGTGCCAATGTACAGAGGAGCAAAAGCTCATCATAGAGAAGTTAGGAGAGAGGTAGGAGAGGAAGCAAGTGGGACCTAACATAAAATGGTAGTTAGGAATTCAAAATGTGTTAAAACACCATAATGTGGCCCTGAAAATTTATATGTTTCCTTGAGCTACAGTTCTTAGTGTGATGGCAAGTGCCTTATGCGAATACGCAAGTTGGGGGTAGAGTCTGGGAATCAACCTTTCCAAAAAGATGGGGGTAAGACTGCTTATCAATCACCTCTCCTAGACCCCACAGAAAGTGGGAGCTCTGTGTACTAGGTACAATTCTCAGCTATGGTTCTTTAGGCGTTTGGTTTTATGGTATGATATAGCTATATCATGCATCCGTGGTTTACTCCCCAGGGGTGGGTTTAAAGGGCCCTGCCTTGGTTACAAGTCATTAAAAAAAGGTATAATATTGCTATACATAAGAATAGTGTTATCATTAAAAATATGATTAATATGTGAGTTGTTTCAGGTCACTCCTATTTGGGATTAGGTTTAGGTATATGACATCAAGTAGCCTGCCCTTCCAGCTCCGACTAAAACAGGAATAAGGTGATGGCTTGATTCATAATCTAGTGTAAGCTTGGTATTCTAGGGCTTATGGAATGTGTTGGTTCTCACTTTTAAGCAACATTTAAAATATTTGAAATGTTTGTACGTTTCTCTATTTATGTGCTGTTTCCATGGAGAGTTTTTATTGAGGTTGGAATCTAGCCTTTAGAAAGGGCTGATTCCTAGGTTAGGTTCAAGTTGTGGTTGGCTTGATAATTTGTCCTTAACTTGTCTTTTTGTTCCGAAATTTGTAGAGATAATCCTGTATATTTTTTGAAGAAAAAGGTGGTGTGGTGTTATAGCCATATTGTTTTTGAAATTTGGTTACCCTTGTGATAGTTATGTGCATCTTTACTGTTCTGTCCTTTTGATTGATAAATTACATATGCATTCAGGGAGTCTAAACCTAGTGATCTTCCATCTTGTCCTTGAAAGTAGAGGAAGTGCCATTTGAGCTAATGCTTGATGACAAACACACATTTTCCCTTTCCTCAAGGAAAGCAATCTTGTAAATCTTCTTAATAACTAGTGTGCATGTGGATGTCCTGATTGCCTAGACCCAGTGATTCAAAGCCTACTATTATTTAATAGGTTTATTAATTGTTATAATCCTACTTTCACTGCTTAAATCCTATTGCTACTCCTGTAGACTTATGAAAGCCAATTTCTGGTGAGAATTGTAAGCTTAATGAGAGATGCTTCTTTGATATCAGGTGGAACTTCCCTTTCCTAGATATGGCATGCTGTGGATATGATGCTTAGACATCCTCTTCAGGCCACTGCTTATCCTTTTACATGTGAAAAGAGCACTGGGCGATGATATATAATTTGAAATAAATAAACAAGAGAGAGACCTCTTCTATTGTAGAAACTAGTATGTGTTTGTAAATTGATTTATATAATGACCTATTTATGAATATATTATACAGAATCGCTCTGGTTTTTTAAGGATGTTATCAATGTCTTCGACCCTACATGCACACACATGGTCGATTTCATATTACATCAAATTTTCATGAGACATTTCTTTCCTCTCGTCCTTGAACCCTAAGCAGTAAAAGAAAGAAAGGAAAATGGAACTTATTGTTGTTTATCTCATATGAATATCTTTCCACTTCAATTGCGCTGAAGAGAGAACATATCCTTGAAACAAAGGGGAAAAATTAAAAAAAAAAGGGGAGTGGGAGAAGAAAGCAAAGATTTTGATCGTTCCAATTTTATTCAAAGGTCTTGATCAATCAAAAGATTCATATCCTAATATTTCTCTTCCTATTTTTCTAATTGAGATGGGATATTCAATTGTATGTCATCTGTTATCCTCATCACTGTATGCACGTGTATTAGGAACAAATGTTCATTGATTTGGTTGGCTCTTCAACTTTGATGTTTTTTATTTTTATTTTTATTTTTATTTTTTTTAAATAATGTATTTTTAATGTCTCATTCTAGGACCAAAAAATTCATACCTTCACTCACACGGAATCTCAGTTGGGCCTGTCACAACACACAAAGATATTGGGGGTGTGTTTTCTCAAAAAAAAAAAAAAAAAAAAAAAAAAGGACATTGGGGGTGTGAATTTTTTGGTGAAAATTCTGTGAGACTAGATTTATTGAATTGAAAATCCCCAGTTACGGTTGTTGCGAATGGAAGAGAGTAGACAAAGCTAAAATGCTGAACAAAAGCTAAAATAAACTTAGTGTTAATTTATTCTTGATTGACAACGATTTGTCTCATATTCTTTGATTCATCGTGACACATACATATCTAATCATAGTCCCTAACCCTAGCTATTGACGAGCAAATGAGCTAAGTGGGGGATGGGATTATTAGGTGTTCCTTTAGGTGGGTTGATTAATAGTTGAACTTCCAACTCCACTAAGGTAAACAATAGCTGTTAAGTGATGAACAATAATAATCTTGAACCAAATTTTCCATGCCATTGTCCTTAGAGGTTCGAGCTGAGGATCTATTTTATATTACACTCCAACATTTCATCAAGATTTGTAAGGGATCCTGTAAGTGGGTTGAGCCATAATCTGACCTCAACTTTACTCAAGTGGCAATAACTTCAAGTGATAGACAACAATAAATTATTGTTATGCTATTGTCTCTAAAAGGTTTGAACTCAAATCTATCCCATAACCATTGGCACACATTCCTCTATGGGACTAATAATTGGGAATCTAGTTTTGAAATTGACTTTTCACATTTCAATGATGCATAAAAGATGATTTTCCAATGAAGGGTTCTCAAATGCAAGGGCTAAAAAAAGAACAAAAAAAAAGGGGCTAAAAGTTAAACGGGGTTATGTAATTTAAAACACATTTGTTTCCCTTATTATGTTGTTGAGTAATTATAATTTGAGATTTTAAGAGTGCGTTTAGATATGCTTTACTAATTACTTATTTGCTGTAAATAATACAGAAAAGGAGGGGAGTTTATTTATTTTTAAAAATTAATTTTTCGTGTGAGTCAAGTTAAAAAGTACGAAAAGCTATTTGTTCATCTAATATTTTTCTTGTCTGTTAGATCTTGAGAATTTTTTATAATATGTAAAGGGGAAACAACAAGTGGAGAGGAGGATTTGAACCCCGTGTTCTTTCCCTATTAAAAAAAAAAATCAGATAATGCCACTATACAAAGTTTATTACTGAGCAAATATTCTAATGCATAAATAGACACAATATCTTGATATACATGTGCTGAACTTACTTGAAAGTGTTAAAATCCAATTACGAGTTAACACATAAGTAGTGTGTGAATTTGGGTATGAGGAGGAGTGTCCATAGGCTGATTAATATAACTAAAATCGTTCTCCGACCAAGTATTATAGGAGAAGAAAATTTTAGTTAAGTTACCAATAAAATGATATTTTGGTTATAATAGAATTAGGAATTTAAATGAACAATGTCAGACTAAGGCATGAAAATTTCTCTCTCTTTAAGGAGATTCAAGCCTTTTGCGGTTGGCGAAGCCCAAAATCCGATGCAACAAAATTTCTCTTTTTGACTTGTTCCCTCCAGGATGTAATAACACAACAATTCGTTGTATAGCTCGAACCAACTCTGCCTTTCTTTGGCCCAAAATCTCTCAAGTGTTTGGGAATATTGTTGAATTTATTCACTCTTACACATTAGTTACAAATACTTTAGAAAAAGAAGAGAGGGCTCTTTACTTTAACTATTTCTCTTCCTTCACTCTTTATTTGAAAATGCCCATAGCGTAGTTGTATGTATAGTCTTCAAGAACCTCTTATAACCTACATAATATTTATTAGTTTAGATAACTCCTCTTTTTCAATTTAATTTTAACTTACATAATATTACTCTTTGTTTAATTAATTTCTCCTTATTAAACAACTTATCTCTTTTATAAGCTTCAGTTAATTACAAATTAAGTTTTAACATAATTTAATTTAAAATGTACTAACATTATTTAAATTAAATTACGTTAAAATTTAAGTTGTAATTAACTGAAGCTTTATAAAAGAGATGAGTTGTTTAATAAGGTGAAGTAAATTGAACAAAATGTATCTTTATGTAATTTAAATTAAATTAATAAAGAGAAGTTATCTAAACTAATGAATATTAGGTAGGTTATAAGAGGTTTTTGAAGAATATATATATATATATATATATATATAAAATGCTACGACCATTTTCACATCAAGAGTGAAGGAAGAGAAATTGTTAAAGCAAAGAGCTCTCTCTTCTTTTTCTATAGTAATTGTGAGTAGTGTGTGAGAGTGAGTGAATTCAATTATACTCCTAAACATTTGAGAGATTTCGGGCCAAAGAAAGGTGTTTCTTTTGGTGGAGCTTGAGCTCAACCACTTATGCAGAGTTGGTCTGAGGTATACAACAAATTGTTGGGTTGTTGTATCCTGGAGGGGACAAGTCAAGAAGAGAAATTTTGCTACATTGGTTTTGGGGCTTTGCCAACCGCAGAGGGCTTGAATCTCCTTAAAGATAGTGAGATTTTCGTGTCTCAATTCAACTTTGTTTGTTTAAATTCCTAATTTTATTATAACAAAAATATCATATTATTGGTAATTTCTCCAAAAAAAAATATTTTGGTTACAATACTATTAACAATAAAATGATATTTTGGTTACAATAAAATTAGAAATTTAAACGAATAATGTCAAACTGAGATACGAAAATCTTGCTCTTTTTAAGGAGATTCAAGCCATATGCAGTTGGTAAAGCCCAAAAATCAATGTAGGAATTTTTTTTCTTTTTGACTTGTCCCCTTCAGGATACAACAACCCAACAATTTGTTGTATAGCTCAGACCAACTCTGCATAAGTGGTTGAGATCAAAGCTCCACCAAAAGATACACCTTTCTTTGGCCCAAAATCTTTCAAATGTTTAGGAATATTGTTGAATTTACTCACTCTCACACATTACTCACAAATACTTTAGAAAAAGAAGAGAGGGCTCTTTGCTTTAACTATTTCTCTTCCTTCACTCTTTATTTGAAAATGCTCGTAGCATAGCTGTATATACAGTCTTCAAGAACCTCTTATAACCTACATAATATTTATTAGTTTAGATAACTTCTCTTGATTAATTTAATTTAATTTAATTTAACTTACATAGAGTTACTCTTTGTTTAATTTACTTCACCTGTCCCAGCGCTTTTGAAAAGCGCTGGAATAGAGGGACCTATGCCAGCGCTTTTAGAAGCGCTGGGACAGGTCCTTACATTCACCTATGGAGAAAGACCTATCCCAGCGCTTTTAAAAGCGCCGGGATAGGTCTTTCCCCATAAGGGAAATCGGTAACCCTATCCCAGCGTTTTTTGGCTTCCTATACCAGCGTTTTTGAAAAACGCCGTAATAGGATTTCCTATACCAGCGTTTTCAAAAAGCGCTGGTGCAGGCTTTTCTATTACGGCGTTTTATAAAAACGTTGGGAAAAAAACGCTGGGACAGGACGATTTTTTTGTAGTGACCTTATTAAACAACTCATCTCTTTTATAAACTTCAGTTAATTACAAATTAAGTTTTAACATAATTTAATTTAAATAATGTTAGTACATTTTAAATTAAATTACGTTAAATCTTAATTTGTAATTAACTGAAGTTTATAAAAGAGATGAGTTGTTTAATAAGGTGAAATTAATTAAATAAAGAGTAACTTTATGTAAGTTAAATTAAATTGAAAAAGAGGAGTTATTCAAACTAATGAATATTAGGTAGGTTATAAGAGGTTCTTGAAGAATATACATACATACATGTATCTATATATATATATATATTGCTATGGCAATTTTCAGATCAAGAGTGAAGGAAGAGAAGTTGTTAAAGCAAAGAGCTTCCTCTTCTTTTTCTATAGTAATTGTGAGTAGTGTGTGAGAGTGAGTGAATTAAATTACGTTAGAACTTAATTTGTAATTAGTTAAATCTTAAAAAAGAGATGAGTTATTTAATAGGTGAGGTTAATTAAACAAAGAGTAACTTTATATAAGTTAAATTAAATTAATAAAGAGGAGTTATCTATACTAATAAATATTATGTAGGTTAAAGAGGTTCTTGAAGACTATATATATATATAGCTATGCTACAGGCATTTTTAAATAAAGAGTGAAGGAAGAGAAATAGTTAAAGCAATGAGCCCTCTCTTCTTTTCTAAAGTATTTGTGAGTAATGTGTGAGAGTGGGTGAATTCAACAATATTCCTAAACACTTGAGAGATTTCGAGTCCAAGAAAGGTGTTTCTTTTGGTGGAAGTTTTGAGCTCAACCACTTATGCAGAGTTGGTCTGAGCTATACAACGAATTGTTAGGTTATTGTATCTTGGAGGGGACAAGTCAAAAAGAGAAATTTTACTGCATCAGTTTCTGGGCTTGACAAACTACAGAAGGCTTGAATCTCCTTAAAGAGAGCGAGATTTTCGTGTCTCAGTCAAACATTGTTTGTTTAAATTCCTAATTTTATTGTAACCAAAATATCATATTTTTGGTAGTTTCTCCAACAATAATATTTTGGTTATAATAAAATTAGAAATTTAAACAAACAATGCCAGACTGAGGCACATAAATCTCTCTCTTTTTAAGGAGATTCAAGCTCTCCACAGTTGGCAAAGCCCAAAAATCAATGCAGCAAAATTTCTCTTTTTGACTTGTCCTCTCTAGAATGCAACAACCCAACAATTCATTGTATAACTTAGACCAACTCTGCATAAGTGGTTGAGTTCAAAACTCCACCAAAAGAAATACCTTTCTTTGACCTGAAATCTCTCAATTGTTTAGGAATATTGTTGAATTCACTCACTCTCACACATTACTCACAAATACTTAAGAAAAAGAAGACAGGGCTCCTTGCTTTAACTATTTTTCTTCCTTTACTCTTTATTTGAAAATGCCTATAGCATAGCTATATATATATATATAGTCTTCAAGAACCTCTTTAACCTACATAATATTTATTAGTATAGATAACTCCTCTTTATTAATTTAATTTAACTTACATAAAGTTACTTTTTGTTTAATTAACCTCACCTTATTAAATAACTCATCTCTTTTTTAAGCTTTAACTAATTACAAATTAAGTTCTAACGTAATTTAATTTAAAATGTACTGACAGTTTCATTAGTAGGTACAAATTAAGTTCTGTCTTAATTTAATTTAAAATATACTAACAGTTTCATTAGTAGGTTATTACGTATATTTATTTGATTCTCCAGAGGAATAAAGAATAAAGAATATATATAAAAATGGTATTTTAAAATACCATTTTTAGTTTCATCATTAGACTAATGGATCTCTTAAAAAATTTCGGACAAAAATACTGTTCTTTAATTTTATACTACCTTTTTGGAAAAAGAATGAGAAAAACGTTCGTTAGTCCTCTCTAGAGGAATAAGACTGAAAATATTATAAGTCTCCAAGGAAGATGCGAAATGGAATTTAACTCCGTTTATATTTTTTTTCTCAAAAAAAAAAAAAAAAAACTCCATTTATATATTCTTAAAATGCTATTTATCTATTGTGAAATTGGTGGATTTAATTTTATTAGGTTATAGACATTTAAACAAAGATTAATTAAAATAAATTTAGTATCGATTATGAAATAATATGATAAAATCTAATCTAACCTATTTTAAAATAAAAGAACAAAATAGGAATTCAATAGCAGAGTAACTTAAAAACTTAAATCCTTCCAAGTTAGTGCATGTCTTCATAACAACTTGGGCCATGATCGAGTGCTCAATAAGCAAAATGTGAACAAACCATAAAAATAAGGATTTTGTTAAAGGATGCTATAAAAGTATTTGTCAAAAAATTATTTTAAGAAAAATTTTATTCAAAAGGAAAATAAGCAATTAATTTTTTTGATAACCTTTTCTATTTCCTATAAAAATAGTATCAAATTTTCCTAAAATGGTCGTGGTGACCATAATTACCTAAACTTAGAATCACTGAACATTCTTTCTAGTGACACCAAGAGCATCTGAATAGGATGGATAAATTGTCATTAGACAACGAAAATAGGTTTGAGATGAAATGGAGGGATGATTATTTTTAATCAAGGTCCAAATTTTTTAATCATTCTAATACGGAGAAAAACATAAGAGAAATATTAATATCTGACACTACGTAATTAAAAAAAAATCTCTCTAGTAAAAAATAATAATTTAATATAGAGTGTATTTCTAGTTTTCTATTTTACATTTCTCTCCTACCAAAAATTTATAATAAAAGATATTTAATATTTTATTTTTAAAATATTTTTTTACACCTTCGCTATTTTTTATTTCCCATCATGCCTATAAAACAAAACTTTAATTCTATAACTCATAATTTTCCCCCAAGTAAATAACAGCTCCCGGCAAAAACATATTTTTTAAACCTCATAATTTTGGGTGTGGATGATTTAAACTTTAAATTTAAATTTTTTTATTTAAATCTTACAATTTCGAAAAGCATCTCATTTAAATTTTATAATTTCATATATATATTGTGGGGGTAAAATTCACAAGTCAACAATGGGCCTTGAGCCCTGCGCGGAGTCCAGCCATGACAAAAAGAGAAAATGGGATCAGAAGACTTCCAGCCCAATCTTGTTGGGCCCGACTTATTTAAAAGACGTCCGAGGGGGAATGTCTCCTCGGACACACCAAATGCGGATCCAATGTACGCCCTATCCACAGTGAGGAACCATCCCAAGCAAAGGGAAAATGTTAGACGTCCAGGAGGCAACCACAACTGCCGCATTAAGTGCAAGGAAGCTATTTTTCTAACCGCATTAATGTAGAGAAGACAGGCGAACAGTGTTACATTGGCCAATGCAACTCACAGAAAGATAAGGTGGATGTCCGATGGGACAGGCACTCAAGTGAAGGTCCGGATGGTAAACAAGTGTAAGGTTCTGATCAATTTAAGGGGGCTATATTAGAGAAGAAGATCCCCCTGAAGAAGATATCGGGAGTTTTAGAAGAAAAAGCAAGAGAGAAAGAAAAGAACTTGGTAGTCTTTAAAACATTACAGGAGGTGCACTTATATGTCTCCTCGGACCATATATCCTGTGGACAAAAACAAGATATTCTTACGTTCAGATTGTTGCATGGCATACACTTAACTTACGTTCACTTCGTCCAGCCCTAGTTCTATAACCCGCTCTCTATAAATTCATTGTCTAGAGTCCTTTGGACCAGAATCACTCATTTGTTGGGCCTGGGCCCTAAAAACTGACCCTACAATTGGCGCCGTCTGTGGGAAGAACTTGTGTCTTAACAAGTGAAACTGTAAGAAAAGGAAGGATCAGGTCCGCGTCAAACCGGACGTGCAGATTCCCAACGCCAAGACAACTTCCTGAATCTCCAACGGGAGAAAAATCAGGACATACAGCGAGAGGGCAGTGTGAACACCACCCACACGAGCAGAAGTCACTCGAAAGGAAAAGATCATGCGTCCCGTAAGCGAGACGATTGCAAAGCCTTACAGCGAGAAATCGATGACTTAAAGAAAAAGCTGAGCCGAGCAAAGCGAAAACGTCCTTCACCCGGCTCGGACACTAGCACTGAGGAGGATAATGAGTATAAGCGGCGATCAAGCACCCCTCCCAGCGAGACTTTCTCCTATGAGGAAGAACAACCTCGCAAACGCGGTCGCAAAAGCCCATCATATCAAGGCCTGGCTAACGATGCTATGAGCAAGGCCCTGGATCGCATCTCCCAGTCGCCTTTCACGCGTAGAATAGAAAGGGCAGAGCTTCCTCGGCGATTCCATCAACCAACCTTTGCTATATACAATGGTCGGACAGACCCAGTAGAGCATATGAGCCAGTTTAATCAGAGGATGGTCGTCCATTCCAGGGACGAGGCGTTAATGTGCAAGGTGTTCCCGTCCAGCTTGGGACCCATGGTGATGAGATGGTTTGACGTCCTCAAGCCAAATTCCATAGATTCCTTTAAACAGCTGACATAGGCTTTTGGTTCCCGTTTCATTACCAGCAGCAGAGTCCCTCGGCCTTTAGACTCTCTCCTATCATTGTCCATGCGGGAAGGGGAGACACTGAAGGCCTACTTTGACAGATACTGGGAAATGTATAATGAGATAGAAGGAAATTACGATGACGTCGCCATTAGTATATTCAAGAGGGGCCTGCCGACAAAGCATGGCTTGAGAAAATCCCTTACTGGGAAACCAGTCACCAGTGTGCGCCAACTTATGGACAAAATTGATAAGTACAAAAGGGTCGAGGAAGACCAGCAGATGGGGACGGGCAAAGCTAAAGTTGTCCCTCAGGAGAGGAGAGACTTCAGGTCGGACCGCATTATCAACAATAATAGGCCGAGAAGAGATTACCCGGAACAGTCCGGTTCCACGGGGGCAACGGCCGTCCATGCGGTATTCCGAGAGCCATTACACAAGATCCTAGAAATGGTGAAGGGCGAACCGTTCTTTCAATGGCCGAATAGGATGGCAGGTGACCCCTCGAGACGTAATCAGAGTCTATATTGCGCGTACCACTAAGAGCCAGGTCACACCACTGATGATTGCAGGAATCTAAGAAACCATTTGGACCGACTCGTCCGAGAAGGGAAGTTGAGGCATCTGTTGCATCGCCCTGAAGGATGGAAGGAACAGTCAAACATTGAAACCAGACAAAGTACATTGAGGCCACCCCTGGGCACTATAAATGTCATTTTCGCCACACCTGGAAGGACCGGTTCTAGCCCCTCCAAAGTAATGTCAGTGGGCAGACTCCAGACCGGGCTGGACGATAGGGAGTCTAAAAGAGCCAGAGTAACTACCTCGCCTTTAATTGGGTTCTTGGATGAGGACAAACAAGGAACCCTCCAACCCCACGATGATGCTCTAGTTGTCACGCTCAGAATTGGAGGTTATGACGTGAAAAGAGTGTTGGTTAACCAAGGCAGCGCCGTGGAAGTAATGTATCCTGACTTGTATAAAGGATTGAACTTGAAGCCAGAGGACTTGTCGGCATACGACTCCCCTTTGGTCAATTTTGAAGGAAAAATCGTCATCCCCAAAGGCATGATTAGGCTGCCTGTACAAACATATTTAGACGTGGTGGAGGTAGACTTCATTGTAGTCGATGCGTATTCCCCCTACACGGCCATCGTGGCCCGACCATGGTTTCATGCACTAGGGGCTGTGTCATCAACTTTACACCAAAAAGTGAAGTATCCATCAGGAGGGTGAGTGAAAGAAGTCGTTGGGAACCAAGGAATGGCTAGGCAATGCATGGTGTCAGCAATCTCACGACGACCAAATAGTGAACCTTCCACCTCAGCCGAGAACGGCTTATAGAAACTAATGACCCCGGTCCCAACTGCGGGTGGCAGAGGACCAGCCATGGAGGTGAGCTGTGAGGATCTGGAGAAGGTACTCGTCGGATCAGACCCTAAGAGGTTTTTTCAGGTTGGCTCAGAATTGCCACCCCATGAGAAGTCAACACTAATTGATTTTCTCCGACAGAATGTGGACGTATTTGCCTGGGATCCCTATGAGGCTTCTGGGGTTGACTCAGATTTCATTTGACATCACCTTAATGTTAACCCGGCTATAACACCTAAGAAGCAGGCTCCTCGGTGACCGTCAAAAGAACATACCGACGCTGTGAGAGAAGAGGTCACAAAATTGAAGAAAGCAGGGGCTATCAAGGAAGTGTTCTACCCCGAATGGTTAGCCAACACAGTCGTGGTAAAAAAGAAGAACGGGAAATGGCAGGTCTGCATAGACTTCACGGACTTAAACAAGGCCTACCCGAAGGATCCTTTCCCTATGCCACAGATAGACCGATCGGTAGATTCAACTGTCGGACACCCCTGAATGAGTTTTTTGGACGCCTTCCAGGGCTACCATTAGATACCCCTGGCTGCCGAAGACCAAGAAAAAACTACCTTTGTCACCCCAGTCGGAAACTATCATTATAAGGTGATGCCCTTCGGCTTGAAGAATGCCGAGTCGACCTATCAAAGGATGATGACCAGGATGTTTGAACAGCAGATGGGTAAGAGCGTTGAAGTGTATATAGATGACATGGTGGTAAAAAGCAAATTGGTGGCCGACCACATCAGAGACCTCGGCGACGTCTTTCAAATTCTGAGAAAGTACAAGCTGCGACTGAACGCATCCAAATGTTCATTTAGGGTAGGATCAGGAAAATTCTTGGGTTATATGGTGACCCACAGAGGCATAGAAGTTAACCCTGACCAAATAAGAGCCATTCATAGCCTGCAGCCTTCTTGGAATCCCAAAGAGGTCCAGAAACTCATCGGCATGATAGCTGTTTTAAACCGTTTCATCTCACACTCAGCAGACAGATGCAGGCCATTCTTCCTCCTATTACACAAGTGGAAGGGTTTCGAGTGGACTGAGGAGTGTGCTTTAGCTTTCCAACAGCTCAAGGAATACCTCGCCCGACCACCAATTATGTCCAATCCTGATGCCGACGAGGTGTTGTTCACCTACATCGCGGTAGCCTCTCATGCAGTGAGCTTAGTACTAATCCGAGAAGACAACGGCACGTAACGACCAGTCTATTACGTGAGCAAATCACTGCAGGAGGCAGAGGCCCGTTATCTCCCCCTCGAAAAGGCTATCTTGGCCATCATACAAGCCACACGAAAGCTTCCCCACTACTTTCAAGCACATACTGTAGTTGTGCTGACTCAACTTCCGTTGAGGTTCGTCCTCCGCAACGTCGACTACACAGACAGAATTGCAAAATGGGGAACAATTTTGGGCGCTTTTGACATTAGATACATGTCTCGCACCGCTGTAAAAGACCAAGTCCTCGCCGATCTAGTAGCAGAATTTGCGGAGCCCACATTAGAAGGAAAGGAAGTGTCGGGATTACTAAGTGCTGATGAGAAACTGATCAGCACAGTCTCTCAGCATGAACACAATTGGTGGAAAGCACACATCGACGGTGCAACAAACGAAAGGGGCTCAGGGGTAGGACTCGTTTTAGTCTCACCCGAAGGGATAACCATAGAAAAGTCGTTGAGGCTCGGATTCTCAGCCACTAATAACGAAGCCGAGTATGAGGCGCTATTGGAGGGAATGCCAATGATCCAGAAAATGGGTGGAAAATTCGTGAACATGTTCTCGGATTCGAGACTCATTGTGGGACAAGTAAATGAAGACTTGGAGGCAAAGGATGAAAGAATGCAAGAGTATCTGGTCCGGGTTAAGCACTTGCAGACCCATTTCTATCACTTTCGTTTGACGCATGTACCCAGGAGTGGGAACACTCATGCTGATTCTTTCGCGACGCTGGCCACCTCCTCGGCTCAGCCCCTTCCTCGGGTTATTTTAGTGGAAGATCTCTTCTGTCCAACAACGGAGAAGGCCAATGGAATTCGGGAACACAACGTCAGGGTAGGACTGAGCTGGATGGATCCTTTAGTGCTGTTCTTAAAGCACGACACCTTGCCAGACGATAAGGTTGAGGCCGACAAAATCAGGAGAAAAGCTTCTCGATTCTGGTTGTCCGAGGACTCCAAACTTTACAGACGCTCGTTCTCAGGGCCATACCTGCTGTGTGTGCACCTAGAGGCTACTGAACTCATCCTAGAGGAGTTACATGAAGGGATTTGCGGAAGTCATACGGGAGGTAGGTCCTTGTCCCATAAGGCCATAATGCTGGGTTACTGGTGGCCGATCATGCATAAAGAGGCTCTGGAATATGTGAAGAAGTGCGACCAATGCCAAAGGTTCGCCCCGAACATACACCAGCCAGGCGGAGAACTTAACCCGCTCTCCAGCCCTTGGCCATTCGCACAATGGGGCCTAGACATACTAGGACCATTCCCCAAAGCGGCAGGGAACAAGAAATTTCTTCCCGTCGGCACCGATTACTTCACAAAGTGGGTAGAAGTTGAGGCACTGGTAAACATTAGAGACGTCGATGTCAAGAAGTTTGTTTGGAAAAATATCATCACTAGGTTCGGGACCCCACACACCCTGATCTCGAACAACGGGCTCCAGTTTGACAGCAAAGCCTTCAAAAGATATTGCAATGAGCTGGGAATTATCAACCGATACTCCACACCGGCTTACCCGCAGGGGAATGGACAGGCGGAAGCCATCAATAAAACCATAGTGAATGGGCTGAAAAAGAGGTTAGACGACGCGAAAGGAAGATGGGTTAAAGAATTAGCCCATGTCTTGTGGACATACCGCACCATACCTCGCAGGTCCACGGGAGAAACTCCCTTCTCAATGACCTACGGAGCCGAAGCTGTCATTCCACTGGAGATAAACTTCCCAACACAGAGGACCACTGCCTTCTGCCCCATTGCTAATAACCAACTTCTGGAAAAAAGCTAGGATCTCATTGAAGAAAAAAGGGAAAGTGCAATGGTCCATCTAGCATACTATCAACAAAAGCTCAAGCAGGGGTACGACGCCAAGGTGAAGTCAAGGCTATTGGCGCTCGGAGATCTGGTACTGAGGAAGGTCCTGGGCACCACGAGAAACCCTGCATGGGGAAAACTTGGACCAAACTGGGAAGGCCCATACTGTATCACCTCCTTAGCCGGCATAGGAGCCTACTTTTTGGAAGATTTGGATGAACATGTAGTGCTCCGCCCTTGGAATGTAAATAACCTGAAAAGGTACTGTTATTAATGAATGATGTAATTCTTGGTACACCACCGCTATTCAATCGTTTTCACAAGGTGTTAAATAGAACCCATGTCCTGCTTGGTTCCTCGGACCACAGACTTGGGGGAAATTAACAATTCACTTATTTTCGCAAGGTGTTAAACAGAACCCAAGTCCTGCATGGCTCCTCAAACCACAGACTTGGGGGAAATTAACAACTCTTTCATTTCCACAAAGTGTTACACATTGATAATCATTTTCTTTTACAAGTTCACCCATTCGTGCTTGGTTCTCAACAGTTAGTGGCAGAATAAATGTTCATTTATGATGAAAGCAGAAAAGTATCAGCGCAACAAAATTTAGAGGAAGATGACAACATTCATTGAAATCCAAAAAGCGTTCTTTTTACATTCAAAAAAAAAAAAAAAAAAAAAAAACAAACAGTACAAAATGTAGAGATTAAAGAAAAACAGTTACAGATAGGTCCTTACACTATTTTTCTAAAATCCTAACCCCTGAGAAGGCTCAGGACGATCATCTCCCGCCTGAGGCCCCAGAACAGCCTCTTTGGCTTGCGCAACAACGTCCCTGATGGAGAGACTGTCCTCGGGCGATTTATCCTTCGCGACCGGCTGAGCCCCTTCAGCCTCGGGCACATGGGAATTCGAGATTGGGTCCTTCGAAGGAAGAGGTTCCTCAGGAGCAGCCAACTCCGAAATCTCACGAATATCTTCCGGGAAAAAGATATTCTTGGCTTTCTGGAGATCAGAGTCCGCTGGGACTGCCGCCCTATCCAAGGCTACACCCCAAGACATTGTGATGTAATCCCTGCATACAGCAGCCACCTCTTCAGTCAGCCTCATTTCGGTGTCCCTTACACCACGATCATATGAGGCCGACTCCGCCTTCTCAGCCGCCTCTCTGGCCACGCGAGCCACTTCCTTGACCTTTGCAAGCTCGGCTTTCAGATCTGAGACCGCCTGCTTCTTCGTCGCGAGGTTTGCCTCAGATAGTTGCAGCTGCTTGCGCAGTTCCTCAGCCTACTTGGTGATGTTTTTATGTTCGGCCTTGGCGCTCACGCGAGCCTTCTGCGCCTCCTTCACCTCGGTGCTTAGGCGATCCTTTTCCTGCCTAAGGTCGCCGGCAATTGTCTCAGCAGTAAGGCGGGACTTAGCCTCGTTGTGTAGGTCCTCGCGAGCCTTCTTGGCCCATTCCTCGGCGACATAAATTTGCTGAGTGACCTAAGCAAAAAATAGAGACCAAGTTAAAAGATAAGGACGAACAAACCTATACAGAGTAAGAAAGCTTGATAAGAGAGGTTTTACTTACCATAGCCATGTCCTTTTTTAGCGACATGAAAAGTTCTGGCTGCTGAGTAGCCCGAAGACCTTCCATGTCCCGAGGCAAAAGGAGGGGCTGTTGTAGGGCCTCGGCCAGGAATGACGCCTGCCCTCTTTCTGCCTCCTAGAGAGTGGCGTCCCAAGAGATCGGGGCACAGTCCAGCTCAAGCCGTGGCGACAGGTTTGCTGTTCCCTCCGAATGGCAGCTTCGTCTCGACTGTCAACGGACCTAGTCCTCTTGTCCTTGGGCTCTTTACCTTTCTTCTGATGTTTGGCCTTCTCAGGGCCGACCTCGCCCTCTTCCAGTTCCTCCACAGGCCTCTTTTGCCTCAAGTTGGGCATAGGCTGTTGATGGAAATGACGATGATACATCTCAAAGACGAAGATAACATTAGTGACGAAGGAAGCATCCTTGACGAAGTCATCCGGAACAACGAAGGAAGCATCCTTGACGAAGTCATCCGGAACAACGAAGAAAGCTATCATCACTGACGAAGGCAGGGAGTCATTCAATGCAGTCAATCAATGACCTGAGCAGTTACAAAATCAACCCAGCAGACCGTTGGGAACCTCTTAAAAGTCTCATTATTGGACCAGGGGCGTTACTTGAGAAAGCATTAACCACCCCAACGGCTAGCCCCCAAGGCCGCAGGTATAAAGCTCTCACACAGTCAATAGAAGGTACGATACACAAAGACACATACCCACATCTTGATTTCTATTTACCATTCTAACTATGGCATCGGAGACGTTGTGGCAGGCACCACACTAGTGACCATCATTAAGCATACTCTCTCGCACAACGAAGGGTTTCGTCTGCTCACTCTTGCTGATGATCTTGTGCATCATCAGTTTGGCGCCGTCTGTGGGAACGATATTTTCAGATTCATATCTGAGAACGTAGCTCCCATCAACCCTTTACATTCAGATGGAATCCAACCCAGACTCAGCAGCCTTGGCCCAGCAAGTCCAGGCCCTTACAGCCACCATTGAAGAACTCACCAAACAGAACCAGGAAATGAAGCTGCGGTTCCAGCAGGTTCAACAAGCTCAACAGGAAGAGAACCGGTCCAAGGGTAACACGGAGGAAGAAGGGGATAGTCAACGGAGGGAAACCCCCCGAAGACCAGTTACTCCGGACGAATAGAACTCAGATCTTCTTCGAGAAATGAGGAAAGAGATGGACGAACTAAGGAGCGCTATTAAAGAAAAGACGGATCGAAGCGTAGACAAAATGATAAGGGCTACGGATTCGCCATTCACTGCTGCGGTACTCGAATGCCCCGTGCCGTCAAAGTTTCGCTTGCCTCAATTGGAGCCATTCGACGGACTCACGGACCCACAGGATCATCTTAATACCTTTAAGACGACTCTGGGTCTTCAGCAACCACCTGACGAGATATTGTGTCGTTCCTTCCCGACGACTCTCAAAGGAGCTGCAAGAGAATGGTTTACTAAGTTGCCAAACTCGTCCATAGACAATTTCGATCAGCTGAGTAGTGCCTTCTTGCGCCACTTCATAGGGGGACAACGCCCAAGGAGGCCAGTAGATTACTTACTCACCATAAGACAAGGAGAGAAGGAGATTCTGAAGTCATATGTCAAGCGATTCACCCAGGAAACTCTGGAAGTAGACGAAACTGATGACAAGGTACAGCTGACGACCTTCAAAGCAGGGTTGAGATCCAGAGACCTCGTGGCCTCTCTTGCAAAGAACCCTCCGAAGACGATGGCGGAGATGCTCCTAAAGGTACAAAAGTACATGAACGCGGAAGATGCCTTAGTTACCATAAAAGATACCGAGAGGTCAGGAGACAAGGCCAAGAGGGAAGACGACCGTAGGGGGCAAAAGAGAGACAGACCAGAACGTCGGAACAATGACGGGAATAGAAGGAAGGACGATAAAAACCCTCGGACGGTAAAATTTACTCCCTTGGTTATGCCTGTTGACAAGATTTTCACGTAGATCAAGGACGAGCACTATCTCAAATGGCCCAGGCCATTACACTCATCCCCCAACGTACGTGACAAGAACAAGTACTGCCGGTTCCATAGAGACCACGGCCATAACACAGAAGATTGCAGAGACCTGAAGGAGCAAATAGAGGAATTAATACGGAAAGGGAAGTTACAAAAGTATGTAAAGAAAGGAGAATATAGCAAGTTCAGAGACGACAACAGGACCCAGCGTGAATCCTTCACTCGGGATGATGACCATCCGTCCCAGCCTCCCCGCAAGGTGATCGGGGAGATAAACATGATCACAGGGGGACCATTCTCAGGAGGATCATTTAGATCACTCAAAAAAGCATACCATAGACAAGTGAACAGCGTCCACACCATGCCTCCGTCCAAGCACCGACGAACATTCCAAGATATGTCCTTCAATGAAGGAGACACCGGGGGAGTAAAGCAGCCCTACAACGATCCCCTGGTCATAGTGCTGAATATAGAAGGGTTCAATACCAAAAGGATCCTTGTTGATAACGGGAGTTCAGCGGATATCATCTACTTCCCAGCCTTCCAGCAGCTGAGATTAGATCCAAAAAGGTTTCGCCCTTTTGACTCTCCACTCGTCAGCTTCAGTGGAGATAGGGTCTACCCCAAGGGTATAGTGACACTGACGGTGACGGCAGGGACCTACCCATTGCAGTTGACCAAACAAGTAGACTTCCTGGTGGTAGATTGCCCCTCATCCTACAATGTCATTATTGGGAGGCCCACCCTCAACAAGTGGAAGGCAGCGACGTCAACCTACTGTTTGAAGGTGAAATTCCCGACAGACAACGGCGTGGGTGAAGTGAAAGGTGATCAAGTCCTGGCAAGGGAATGCTATCAGGCCGTACTGGCAGGAAAGGAGAACCACACGTGGATGATTGAAGAAAAAGAGGAAGACGGAATGGAGACCTTGGAAACAGTGAAATTGGTAGAAGGAAATGCAGACAAGACGACCAAGATAGGGACGACGCTAAGCCCCGAGATGAGAACAAGACTCATAAAGTTCCTTAAAGAGAATCTAGATGTCTTTGCATGGAGTCACGAGGACATGCCGGGCATATCTCCAGAAGTCATCTATCATAGGCTGAATGTGGACCCCAGCAAGAAGCCCGTTCAACAGCGACGAAGAACCTTCTCCCCAGAGCGAGATCAGGCGGTTGCAGAGGAAGTAACCAAACTCTTGACGGCTGGATTCATCCGGGAAGTATATTATCCTGAATGGCTCGCCAACGTCGTCCTGGTAAAGAAAGGGAACGGAAAGTGGAGAATGTGTGTAGACTTCACCGATCTGAACAAAGCATGCCCAAAGGACAGCTTCCCTCTACCAAGGATAGATCAGCTCGTGGACTCCACCGCTGGAGACAAGTTGCTGACGTTCATGGACGCCTTCTCAGGGTACAACCAGATAAAGATGGCTGAAGAAGACCAGGAGAAGACAACCTTCATCACAAGTCAAGGACTCTACTGTTACAAGGTGATGCCTTTTGGGCTGAAAAATGCTGGAGCTACGTATCAGAGAATGGTAAACAAGATGTTCAGCCAACATATTGGCAGGAACATGGAGGTGTACATGGACGATATGCTCATCAAGAGTAAGGAAGAGTTCACACATCTGGATGACTTGGAAGAAACTTTTGCAACCCTCAAAAAACACCAGATGAAGTTGAATCCAAGCAAGTGACTTTTTGGGGTAGCTTCGAGGAAGTTCTTGGGATTCATGGTGTCCCAAAGAGGAATAGAAGCAAATCCAGAGAAAGTACGAGCTATCATTGACATGGACTCACCCAAAACCGTTAAGGATGTTCAAAAACTCACAGGAAGAATAGCAACTTTAAACAGGTTCGTCTCTAGGGCCACAGACAAATGCCTGCCCTTCTTTAAGACATTGAAGCAGGCTTTTGCTTGGACCGACGAGTGCAAAGCAGCGTTCCAAGAGCTAAAGCAATACCTGAGCAGTCCGCCTCTCCTAAGCCCGTCCAAAGAAGGAGAAAACCTATACCTGTACCTGGCGGTGTCAGTCTCGGCAGTAAGTGCAGCTTTGATTAGGGAAGAGGGCAAGAAGAAACTTCCGGTTTACTACGTTAGCCAAGCTTTCCAAGGGGCTGAGTCCAGATACCCAAGGATCGAAAAGATTGCGTTTACACTAATAGTGGCCTCGCGCAAGCTCAGGCAATATTTCCAGTCAAATCCCATTTTTGTAATGACGGACCAACCAATCAAGAAGTCAATGAGCAAGCTAGAAGCAGCAGGGAGAATGGTCCAGTGGGCAATCGAACTTAGTCAATTTGACATCGAGTACCATCCAAGAACAGCGATCAAGGCACAAGCTCTGGCGGACTTTATCGCCGAATTCACGTTCCCTGACGAAGACAGGATTACCGACGGAGCAGATAAACTAGTAATACAGACTGATGGTTCGTCTGCCCAAAAGAAGGGGGGAGTAGGGGCCATCATAACCACCCCCGACAGAGAAGTGCTGAAATATGGGGTCCAACTAAAATTTCCAGCCACCAACAACGAAGCTGAATACGAAAGAATACTGACGGGACTGAGGCTTGGTAAAGCCCTTGGTGCCAAAAATTTGTTGATCCAAAGTGATTCAAAACTAGTGATTGGACAGATCAAGGGAGAATACGAGGCAAAAGAAGAAAGGATGCAGAAGTACCTCAAGTTGGCAAGACAGCTAGCTCAGGAATTTGATACAGTGGAGTTCATACAAATCTCAAGAAGTCAGAATATGGGGGCTGACGAAGTGTCAAAGCTAGCGTCATCAAAAGAAGAAGGGACTAGCACGGACCTGGCAATGGAAGTCCAAAAACACCCTAGTATCGAGGAAGTTGTAACCTTCACCATCCAGAGCACTGATACCTGGATGACGCCCATAATGTCCTTCCTCCAGGACGGGCATCTACCTCAAAACACTGAAGAAGCCAGAAAGATCAAGAAGAGGGCAGCCATAGTCACGATCCTGAATGACGTCTTGTACAAGAGAGACTTCTCTATGCCCTACTTGAAGTGCGTCGACGAGGAAGAGGCCAAATATATCTTGGAGGAAGTACACGGAGGAATATGTGGCGACCATGCCGGCTCCAGATCACTAGTAAACAAAGTGGTAAGGGCAGGATATTTTTGGCCAACCATGCAGGTGGACGCTGCTGAGATCGTTAGGAGGTGCGACAAATGCCAACGATACGGGAATGTGCAGTGGCTTCCAGCAGAGAAAATGACGACCATAGCTTCCCCATGGCCATTTGCATAATGGGGAATCGATATCGTCGGTCCTCTGCCCCAAGGTAAAGGTCAGGTAAAATTCCTTCTTGTTGCTATTGACTATTTCACAAAATGGGTTGAAGCAGAGGCCCTAGCAACGATCACTGAGGCTCGGATCCAGAACTTTGTGTGGAAGAACATAATCTGCAGGTTCGGGATTCCCTCGACGATCATATCAGATAATGGAAGGCAGTTTGACAGTTAAGGCTTCAGGGAATTCTGCTCAAGCCTTGGGATCAAGAATCAGTTCTCATCCCCAGGGCATCCTCAGGCAAATGGACAGACAGAAGTGACGAACAGGACGCTGCTCAAAATTATCAAAATCAGGCTGGACGAAGCAAAAGGTGCCTGGCCAGAAGAACTGCCCAATGTCCTGTGGGCTTACAGAACCACAGCCAGAACCCCGACAGGAGAGGCACCGTTCAAGCTTACTTATGGTACAGAAGCAGTAATCCCAGTAGAGATTGGGGTAACGAGCATCAGACGAGGAAATTTCACAGAAGGACTCAATGACGACGAATTGCGACTCAACCTGGACTGCCTGGACGAAGTAAGAGACAACGCATCCAGTAGGATGACAAAGTATCAAAAAAAGATGGCCGAGTATTACAACAAAATGGTCAAACTCACGCGACTGGACATAGGTGACCTCGTCCTGCGCAAGATCACTGCAGCAACCAAAAACCCTACTCAAAGAAAATTGGGCCCTACATGGGAAGGGCCTTACCGCGTCATTCACTACTCAAGACAAGGAAGTTACCATCTGGAAACCCTGGACGGACAAAAGCTCCCTCGGCCATGGAATATTGAACATTTAAAGAAGTACCATTAGTAAATGTAATAGACGAATGCATTCGTTCTTGAGATTAATAAAAGAATTATTCTTCTGATGTCTTTGTGCAGGCAGTACAGGTCAACCATAAGGCCCATAAAAAGTTAAAGTAACAAGATTCTGCCTTGACGGATGTAAGTTACTAACGGCCACACTGAAGGGTGTAAAAAAAAAAAAAGACTAAGTAATAAGATTCCGCCTTGACGGATGTAAGTTACCAATGATAACCTCATGGGTATAGAAAGTTAAAGTAACAAGATTCCGCTCTGACGGATGTAAGTTACTGACGACCCACCTATTGGGTATGAATCACTAAGTAACAAGATTCCGCCTTGACGGATGTAAGTTACTGAAGACCCACATAATGGGTATAAACAACTAAGTAACAAGATTCCGCCTTGATAGATGTAAGTTACTGACGAAGACCCCATGGTTATAAAAAGTTAAATGGCTATGTTCCGCTTGGACGGACATAAATTACTACGTACACAATCCATGGCAAGTACAAATGACAAAAGCCCTCTTGACGAATTCACATAAAGAAGAAGGAAAAAAAGGGAAAAGCCATACATCAAATCAAAACAACACTCAAAATACGTTCAAGATCGTCAAAACAGTTAACAAATTGTTGACGAATAAACATAGCGCAAGACGCTAAGATACGGACGAGCGTAAATCAAACCAAAACAGCTGTTGAAAAAAGGTAAGTATGCTTCATTTTAACCCATAACCACTGGGTGATTAACATCGTTTTTCAAAATAAATGATTGTTCTGGAATTAGATAAAAAAAAAGGGCCCTAAAACAAGAAGGGCATCCACCAAAAATACAACAAAAAGGAAAAATTTTCTAAATGACAAGGTCAGGCATCAGTAGCAGCGTCCTCAACGGCAGGTGCGTCGGTGGCAGGCTCTGGAGCATCACCATCTGGGGCAGAGGACTGAGCAGCTTCGTCCAGAGCCATCTCCTTATCTACCTCCTCCAGATCCAAGCTCTCCATGTTGACCCCAGATGGATGCTTGACAAGATACCTCCTGAGAAGCTCGAAACCTTTAAAATACCAACTGAAGAGTACAGTATTGTACTCGTCAGTGGTCTGGAAGGCCTCCACCGACCTGGCGGCAATAGTTGCGAGCTTCTCCTTGGCTGAAAGAAGCTGCTTATCCTTCTCCTGAGTCAATTTGCGTTCAACCCTGAGGTCGTCATCCAACAATTTAACCTTCTCCTTCAATGAGGTTGCCTCGTCCATGGAGGTAATCAGGTTCTTCTTCAGATCAGAGTTCTCTTTCTCCAGGGCCTCCATCCGGGTTGTCAGAGATGCCACCTTGGCCTCTTGGGTGAGATACTCAGTGATAATATGGAGGCTCTCTCCCAACACCTGGAAGAAGTTATAGAGTCGTCAGTAAAAAAAAAAAAAAATGATGAAAAGGGAAAATGAGGAAGAACTCCTCACCTGGACGAGCTTGTGAACATGACGAGAGGCGACGTCATTCAAAGACATGTCTGAAAGAGCCTTTAGGTCCGCTGGGGTGACAACCTCGTGAGCCCTGTCCACGGCCAACCTTTCGTCGTCCCATATTGTTGACGAGTGAATGTCAGCCTTCTCCTTCTCCTTCCCTTTACTAGCCACGCGCTGCCTTTTAGAGCCAGGAGTAGCGATCTCCTCTATTGACGTAGTTGGAGAGGCAGTTCTCGTCGTCTCAGGAGCTACGGGAGGAATGGTACTAAGGGGAGTGGCAGCAGGGCCCTTCCCGATCACGCGCACAATCTTCTTCCCCAGATTGGACAGCGGCTCGTCCTTCTTTGATCTCATCTTCGCGTACATATCCTTGTTAAATTTTGTCGTCATCTCTGCAAGAAGAAAACACTTATCAAGAATGCTTAAGTACACATAAGAAGAATCAGCACTGACGAAGATAATACTTACTTTTTTTGCCTTCAATACCAAGTTGACGAAGAACGTACGGTGACGGGTCGGGACCGAGGTTGTAAAATGCAAGAGACCGAGGGTCAACCAGTTCGTCCCAGCTCTCAATCGTCTCCGCGTACCCGATCGCAGTCTCGATGCGCTCCTTATACCTGCTCTTAAGCCTAGGTCGTCTCTTAACTATGCCAAACAAAGAAACAAAGAAGTTAGCAAAACTAGAACCTCAAAGGTGGCAAAATTAAACGACGGGGAGAAATACTGACGCACCTAAGGCCGGGGTTCCCCACCGACGGAGCAACCTCGGGATATCACCCCAATCACTGCTGGATTAAGTCTCGAAGTTGTCCCCAGACACAAAGAAAAAGCGTGACTTCCAATACCTGAAGGACGAGGGCAAGCCCTTGACAATCCTAGTCTTTCTCTCCCAAGGGACTAACTCATAATACCCCCACTCCTTAGATTCTTTCAAACGGTACAAGTAGGTGAGCTCAGCCATCCTGATCATATCCCCGTTGGAGGCCAACCATATTTGCATACAGTTGATCACGATCCTCCACGAGTTAGGCATGAGTTGCCCGGGGGCAATACCAAAGTGATCTAGAAGTTCCATCAGGAACGGGTGGACGGGGAATCTAAGCCCGCAGGTGAAAGTTGACTCATAAAAACATACTTCACCTGGGAAAAAGTGGCAGGCCCTATCTTCTTCCCTGGGTAGACAAACACGAACCCTAGACGGAAACTGAAACCTATCCTTGAACCTATTTACGGTTTCGACGTCCAGACCACAAACCTCCTCGAGGGCGTAAAAAGCCCTAACCTCCCGTGGGCCAGAGACGGCTGTATCCCCTTCAGCCGAGCCGTCACTAGATGACAACCCAGTCTCAAGGTCACTAGACCTAACCTTAGACATTGACCCTCTCCTTGCTAAACCCTCGAAGCAATTTAGCGATTGACGGAGCAAGGGCAACAAGTCGCCCAAAACCACGCTCAGACAATTGCCCTCAAACACAAAATTTTCTAAAAACGGATAAGTACCCAAAGACCCCCTATACGCGCAAAAAGGAAGGAGACCGACGGGCAAGCTATCCTAACCTCCAAACTATCAACCATGGAAATGTAGAAATTGAAGGGCAGAGAAATACGACACAAACTAAATCCCCAAAAAGAAAAACAGAGACCAACAACAGAAGAGAAATAAAAGGAAACATAGAATCAGAAATTATGCTGCAGTAAAAGAAAAAAGAAGGAAGTAAAAGGAAAGAGAAACGCACCTCTAATGGCGGAACAGCGAAAGCACAGCGCAAGGTGATTTGGAGAAGAAAGGAAGTCTCAAGAGAACGCTCAGAGTGTCACTGGGGAATTTTTCTGTCTTTGCTCTCTGAAAAGTAAAAGAAAAATTAAAGAGGAGAAGTTTTAAACTTAGGCCAAAAAGCGATTGAAAAACCAGCGGGAAACCCAAGGGTCATACCATTAATTCCACAGATCATCACGCGCCACGTGGCCATGATTGCGTGTAGCGCCGCCACTAAGCATTAAAAGTGGAATAGAACCCCAAGAGTCACAAGAAAAACTTTTCATCTTCTGTGATCGTCATAACACGTCACCAACGACCCCAGAACTTGGGGGGCAACTGATGGAAATGACGATGATACATCTCAAAGACGAAGATAACATTAGTGACGAAGGAAGCATCCTTGACGAAATCATCCGGAACAACGAAGGAAGCATCCTTGACGAAGTCATCCGGAACAACGAAGAAAGCTATCATCACTGACGAAGGCAGGGAGTCATTCAATACAGTCAATCAATGACCTGAGCAGTTACAAAATCAACCTAGCAGACCGTTGGGAACCTCTTAAAAGTCTCATTATTGGACCAGGGGCGTTACTTGAGAAAGCATTAACCACCCCAACGGCTAGTCCCCAAGGCCGCAGGTATAAAGCTCTCACACAGTCAATAGAAGGTACGATACACACAGACACATACCCACATCTTGATTTCTATTTACCATTCTAACTTTGGCATCGGAGACGTTGTGGCAGGCACCACACCGGTGACCATCATTAAGCATACTCTCTCGCACAACGAAGGGTTCCATCTACTCACTCTTGCTGACGATCTTGTGCATCATCAGCTGTAGAGCTGGGTCGAACGAAGGAGGAAGGGGAGGAGGAGCTTTGGAAGTGGGTTGCTCCTTTGGGGCATCCTTGGAAGACTGCCCTTTGTTCCTGTTAGAAAGGAGGCCCCTGAGACCGGACCTAGGTTTCAGATCCATGCCTTCTTCCTCGATTTCTTGGCTAGTATCGGCTTGGGCAATTACCAAACTAAGATTAGGGGCCGCCAAGGCTCAGTCTAGGTCTGAATCAGAGTCTGAAAGCTCTACTGGCCTGGCCAACACCTCTCCCTCCTCGGCAAAGTGGAACTGGTCTATTTGGTCCTCCAAGGATGATTACGAGGAATCAGCTTCCTCCTCAGGGACAACTGCTGCGGGAAGGACACGCTGAGCAGGTAGCTGGACGGGAGGTAAATCTCTCGATGCAAGAAATCCCGGTATGGAAACATCAATGCGTGCTAATCTTGGACTACCAGCCCTGATGGCTTGACCAGTGTCCACCAAAGATCGCGAAAGGGGAATGTAGTCCAAAATCAAAGGAGTGGCCCGCAATTGTCCGTCTGCGCTCATAAAAATCTCAGATTTCAGGAGATAATTTAGCGCCGGGACATTGACCAAGCTCAGCCGAGGAGACGTTCGCTCTTTATCTGCAAAGCCCATAGGAAGGGTTACGTTAGTCTGAGGAGGCAAGTAAACCAAACCAATGCTAAAAAAAAGAAAGGAAATCTCAAAACTAAGGTCCCCTTCAAGGGATCTAATTCTACGATGCCCCACCTGGTGTTCCTGCCCTGACCGGACAGTGAATACCGTCGTGCCATGGTCCGGAGACGATCAAAAGGTCGTCCTTCAAGCCTTTGTTGGACTTGGGAAGGCAAGATATCAACCTCACCTCGTCGGACCTGGATTTTAGGTAATATGAGTCGCCAAATTTATGGCATTCATATAGATGAACCACATCGTGCCATGAAAGGTTGAGGTTCATCTGATTATTCAGGACGTCTGTGCATCCCAGGATCCGGAACACATTCGTGGCGCACTGGTGGGGGGCCAACCTATGACCACGCAGATAATCCCTAGTTATTCTCCCCATCGGAATCATCATTCCTCCTTCCACGAAGGCTATCATTGGAATGGTGACCTGCCCTGTCCTTCTCTTGATCACAATTTCCTCCTGATGGCAATACTCTAAACCTACTTCCGGTGGAATACGATACTTTGCCCTGAAGCCTTCCATACTGGCCGGAGAGTCTACCATTTTTTCAAGCTTATCCATCCCCCCCTAATCCTAGACAATGCGAAGGCGGTTTACTTAAGGAAAAACACCGAGAAGAGTAACGGAGAAGAAATGCGCACTTACGGGTGGGAAACTCGACAGGAACCTCCAAGGGAACGACTGCGAAGGCGTGAACGCGTTGAAGGAGAAGGTGCTGGAGTGCTCTGAGTACTTGAGTGTTCGTCAAAAAATGGGGAATGAGTGCCTTTAAAAAAATCTTATATACCCAGGGGAAGTTGGACAGACATACTCCCGCCTAGAGAAAGGAAAATAAGTTTAACCGTTGATCTGGTCCCCAACCGTCAGATCAAAAGGGCATGAAAACGCCCAATGCAACAATTAGCTCCTCCCGAGTCATTAAATGCCTTCAGCATTAATGAAGCACGTGGGAAGCATATCCCTGCACGGATGAAATAGGAATCCCCAATAAATGATCCTATGAGTATCAAAATCCCGCATTTCCTCCTCGGACAAAAGAGAAAGAGCCGGAATTTTGAGGGGCTATTGTGGGGGTAAAATTCACAAGTCAACAATGGGCCTTGGGCCCCGCGCGGAGTCCAGCCATGACAAAAAGAGAAAATGGGATCAGAAGACTTCCAGCCCAATCCCGTTGGGCCCAACTTACTTAAAGGACGTTTGAGGAGGAACGTCTCCTCGGACACACCAAATGTGTATCCAATGTACGCCCTATCCACAGTGAGGAACCATCCCAAGCAAAGGGAAAATGTTAGACGTCCAGGATGAAGTATGTTTTTACGAGTCAACTTTCACCTGCGGGCTTAGACTCCCCGTCCACCCGTTCCTGATGGAACTTCTAGATCACTTTGGTATTGCCCCTGGGCAGCTCATGCCTAACTTGTGGAGGATCGTGATCAACTGTATGCAAATATGGTTGGCCTCCAACGGGGATATGATCAGGATGGCTGAGCTCACCTACTTGTACCGTTTGAAAGAATCCAAGGAGTGGGGGTATTATGAGTAGTTCCCTTGGGAGAGGAAAGACTAGGATGCAAGGCTTGCCCTCGTCCTGCAGGTATTGGAAGTCACGCTTTTTCTTTGGTCGGACAACTCGAGACTTTAATTCCACAGTGTTGGGGTGTATCCAGGTTGCTCCTCGTGGGGAACCCCGCCCTTAGTCTTCAGTATTCTCCCCGTCGTTTAATTTTGCACCTTTGAGTTCTAGTTTTGCTGAACTTCTTTGTTTCTTTTTGCATAGTTAAGAGACGGACCTAGGCTTCCAGACAGGTATAAGGGTAGCGCATTCGAACTGCGATCGGGTACGCGAGACGATTGAAGCTGGGAACGACAAACTGGTTGACCCTCGGTTCTTGCATTTTACAACCCTCCGGTCCCGAGCCCGTCACCGTACTCTGTCTCTATATATGTATTGAAGGCAAAAAAGTAAGTATTATTCGTTCGTCATGCTGATTCTTCTATGTGTCTTAACATTCTTATTAAGTTCTTCTTGCAAGATGACGAGCAAAATTAACAAGGATATGTACGCGAGATGAAGTCAATGAAAGACGAGCACTGACGAAGATAATACTTACTTTTTTTGCCTTCAATACCAAGTTGACGAAGAACGTACGGTGACGGGTCGGGACCGAGGTTGTAAAATGCAAGAGACCGAGGGTCAACCAGTTCGTCCCAGCTCTCAATCGTCTCCGCGTACCCGATCGCAGTCTCGATGCGCTCCTTATACCTGCTCTTAAGCCTAGGTCGTCTCTTAACTATGCCAAACAAAGAAACAAAGAAGTTAGCAAAACTAGAACCTCAAAGGTGGCAAAATTAAACGACGGGGAGAAATACTGACGCACCTAAGGCCGGGGTTCCCCACCGACGGAGCAACCTCGGGATATCACCCCAATCACTGCTGGATTAAGTCTCGAAGTTGTCCCCAGACACAAAGAAAAAGCGTGACTTCCAATACCTGAAGGACGAGGGCAAGCCCTTGACAATCCTAGTCTTTCTCTCCCAAGGGACTAACTCATAATACCCCCACTCCTTAGATTCTTTCAAACGGTACAAGTAGGTGAGCTCAGCCATCCTGATCATATCCCCGTTGGAGGCCAACCATATTTGCATACAGTTGATCACGATCCTCCACGAGTTAGGCATGAGTTGCCCGGGGGCAATACCAAAGTGATCTAGAAGTTCCATCAGGAACGGGTGGACGGGGAATCTAAGCCCGCAGGTGAAAGTTGACTCATAAAAACATACTTCACCTGGGAAAAAGTGGCAGGCCCTATCTTCTTCCCTGGGTAGACAAACACGAACCCTAGACGGAAACTGAAACCTATCCTTGAACCTATTTACGGTTTCGACGTCCAGACCACAAACCTCCTCGAGGGCGTAAAAAGCCCTAACCTCCCGTGGGCCAGAGACGGCTGTATCCCCTTCAGCCGGGCCGTCACTAGATGACAACCCAGTCTCAAGGTCACTAGACCTAACCTCGGACATCGACCCTCTCCTTGCTAAACCCTCGAACCAATTTAGCGATTGACGGAGCAAGGGCAACAAGTCGCCCAAAACCACGCTCAGACAATTGCCCTCAAACACAAAATTTTCTAAAAACGGATAAGTACCCAAAGACCCCCTATACGCGCAAAAAGGAAGGAGACCGACGGGCAAGCTATCCTAACCTCCAAACTATCAACCATGGAAATGTAGAAATTGAAGGGTAGAGAAATACGACACAAACTAAATCCCCAAAAAGAAAAACAGAGACCAACAACAGAAGAGAAATAAAAGGAAACATAGAATCAGAAATTATGCTGCAGTAAAAGAAAAAAGAAGGAAGTAAAAGGAAAGAGAAACGCACCTCCAATGGCGGAACAGCGAAAGCACAGCGCAAGGTGATTTGGAGAAGAAAGGAAGTCTCAAGAGAACGCTCAGAGTGTCACTGGGGAATTTTTCTGTCTTTGCTCTCTGAAAAGTAAAAGAAAAATTAAAGAGGAGAAGTTTTAAACTTAGGCCAAAAAGCGATTGAAAAACCAGCGGGAAACCCAAGGGTCATACCATTAATTCCACAGATCATCACGCGCCACGTGGCCATGATTGCGTGTAGCGCCGCCACTAAGCATTAAAAGTGGAATAGAACCCCAAGAGTCACAAGAAAAACTTTTCATCTTCTGTGATCGTCATGACACGTCACCAACGACCCCAGAACTTGGGGGGCAACTGATGGAAATGACGATGATACATCTCAAAGACGAAGATAACATTAGTGACGAAGGAAGCATCCTTGACGAAATCATCCGGAACAACGAAGGAAGCATCCTTGACGAAGTCATCCGGAACAACGAAGAAAGCTATCATCACTGACGAAGGCAGGGAGTCATTCAATACAGTCAATCAATGACCTGAGCAGTTACAAAATCAACCCAGCAGACCGTTGGGAACCTCTTAAAAGTCTCATTATTGGACCAGGGGCGTTACTTGAGAAAGCATTAACCATCCCAACGGCTAGCCCCCAAGGCCGCAGGTATAAATCTCTCACACAGTCAATAGAAGGTACGATACACACAGACACATACCCACATCTTGATTTCTATTTACCATTCTAACTTTGGCATCGGAGATGTTGTGGCAGGCACCACACTGGTGACCATCATTAAGCATACTCTCTCGCACAACGAAGGGTTCCATCTGCTCACTCTTGCTGACGATCTTGTGCATCATCAGCTGTAGAGCTGGGTCGAACGAGGGAGGAAGGGGAGGAGGAGCTTTGGAAGTGGGTTGCTCCTTTGGGGCATCCTTGGAAGACTGCCCTTTGTTCCTATTAGAAAGGAGGCCCCTGAGACCGGACCTAGGTTTCAGATCCATGCCTTCTTCCTCGATTTCTTGGCTAGTATCGGCTTGGGCAATTACCAAACTAAGATTAGGGGCCGCCAAGGCTCAGTCTAGGTCTGAATCAGAGTCTGAAAGCTCTACTGGCCTGGCCAACACCTCTCCCTCCTCGGCAAAGTGGAACTGGTCTATTTGGTCCTCCAAGGATGATTACGAGGAATCAGCTTCCTCCTCAGGGACAACTGCTGCGGGAAGGACACGCTGAGCAGGTAGCTGGACGGGAGGTAAATCTCTCGATGCAAGAAATCCCGGTATGGAAACATCAATGCGTGCTAATCTTGGACTACCAGCCCTGATGGCTTGACCAGTGTCCACCAAAGATCGCGAAAGGGGAATGTAGTCCAAAATCAAAGGAGTGGCCCGCAATTGTCCGTCTGCGCTCATAAAAATCTCAGATTTCAGGAGATAATTTAGCGCCGGGACATTGACCAAGCTCAGCCGAGGAGACGTTCGCTCTTTATCTGCAAAGCCCATAGGAAGGGTTACGTTAGTCTGAGGAGGCAAGTAAACCAAACCAATGCTAAAAAAAAGAAAGGAAATCTCAAAACTAAGGTCCCCTTCAAGGGATCTAATTCTACGATGCCCCACCTGGTGTTCCTGCCCTGACCGGACAGTGAATACCGTCGTGCCTTGGTCCGGAGACGATCAAAAGGTCGTCCTTCAAGCCTTTGTTGGACTTGGGAAGGCAAGATATCAACCTCACCTCGTCGGACCTGGATTTTAGGTAATATGAGTCGCCAAATTTATGGCATTCATATAGATGAACCACATCGTGCCATGAAAGGTTGAGGTTCATCTGATTATTCAGGACGTCTGTGCATCCCAGGATCCGGAACACATTCGTGGCGCACTGGTGGGGGGCCAACCTATGACCACGCAGATAATCCCTAGTTATTCTCCCCATCGGAATCATCATTCCTCCTTCCACGAAGGCTATCATTGGAATGGTGACCTGCCCTGTCCTTCTCTTGATCACAATTTCCTCCTGATGGCAATACTCTAAACCTACTTCCGGTGGAATACGATACTTTGCCCTGAAGCCTTCCATACTGGCCGGAGAGTCTACCATTTTTTCAAGCTTATCCATCCCCCCCTAATCCTAGACAATGCGAAGGCGGTTTACTTAAGGAAAAACACCGAGAAGAGTAACGGAGAAGAAATGCGCACTTACGGGTGGGAAACTCGACAGGAACCTCCAAGGGAACGACTGCGAAGGCGTGAACGCGTTGAAGGAGAAGGTGCTGGAGTGCTCTGAGTACTTGAGTGTTCGTCAAAAAATGGGGAATGAGTGCCTTTAAAAAAATCTTATATACCCAGGGGAAGTTGGACAGACATACTCCCGCCTAGAGAAAGGAAAATAAGTTTAACCGTTGATCTGGTCCCCAACCGTCAGATCAAAAGGGCATGAAAACGCCCAATGCAACAATTAGCTCCTCCCGAGTCATTAAATGCCTTCAGCATTAATGAAGCACGTGGGAAGCATATCCCTGCACGGATGAAATAGGAATCCCCAATAAATGATCCTATGAGTATCAAAATCCCGCATTTCCTCCTCGGACAAAAGAGAAAGAGCCGGAATTTTGAGGGGCTATTGTGGGGGTAAAATTCACAAGTCAACAATGGGCCTTGGGCCCCGCGCGGAGTCCAGCCATGACAAAAAGAGAAAATGGGATCAGAAGACTTCCAGCCCAATCCCGTTGGGCCCAACTTACTTAAAGGACGTTTGAGGAGGAACGTCTCCTCGGACACACCAAATGTGTATCCAATGTACGCCCTATCCACAGTGAGGAACCATCCCAAGCAAAGGGAAAATGTTAGACGTCCAGGAGGCAACCACAACTGTCGCATTAAGTGCAAGGAAGCTACTTTTCCAGCCGCATTAATGTAGAGAAGACAAGCGAACAGTGTTACGTTGGTCAATGCAACTCACAGAAAGATAAGGTGGATGTCCAATGGGACAGACACTCAAGTGAAGGTCCAGATGGTAAACAAGTGTAAGGTTCTGATCAATTTAAGGGGGCTATATAAGAGAAGAAGATCCCCCTGAAGAAGAGATCGGGAGTTTTAGAAGAAAAAGCAAGAGAGAAAGAAAAGAACTTGGTAGTCTTTAAAACATTACAGGAGGTGCACTTATATGTCTCCTTGGACCATATATCCTGTGGACAAAAACAAGATATTCTTACGTTCAGATTGTTGCATGGCATACACTTAACTTACGTTCACTTCGTCCAGCCCTAGTTCTGTAACCCGCTCTCTATAAATTCATTGTCTAGAGTCCTTTGGACCAGAACCACTCATTTGTTGGGCCTGGGCCCCAAAAACCGACCCTACATATAAATATATATATATATATATATATATATTTTTTTTTTTTTGAGAAGACATATAATTTTATATAAACCTGTAGAGTTTTGGATAAGTTTTCTTTAAACCGCAAAGTTTAAAATAAATTTCATTTTTTTTATCAAATGGTGTTTAATGGGGTTAACAGAAAAAATGTGATAGAAAGGTTTAAATTAAACATATTAAATTTCTCTTTTTCTCACTCAAGAAGGAATTCTCTCTCTATAAAAAGAACTGCATGATTTTATTGATCAGAAGAAATGAAAGTATAGTTATAATTAAGATCAGCTTTACTATTTATATCCTTTTTTTTTTTTTTTTTTTGGATCTGTTTACTATTTATATCTAAAGCATAGCATAACTGCTTAATCAATCTCTAACAAACTCAAAACAAATTCTAATGTCTACAAACTACTTTACTAATTATTTATAGACATGAGTACGATAAGTTATATATCGATGCAAAGCTCACGTGACACTCGTGTGTTGATTTGATTAAAACACGCATGTCTCAAATTAGAATTACGCTCATGGTCAAATAGAATGTATTATCCATATAAGCTATTTTTCAGTTGAGAAGATCTGTCAACCTAAGAAACTAAGAGAAAGGTCTATTTGATGGTTCAAGAAGAGATCTGGAGTTTGATCTCCGCTTATATAAAAAACTTATTGATATATTGGTCTAATGATAAGGAGCTATCATCAGGAGCGGACGCTATAGATTGTAACTCTCTAAAAAGAAAGAAAGAAAGGTCTATCTATTTTTTTAGTTATTTAATTAAACCAATGATTCGTTATTGTAACAAATAGCAACAACCATTTCATTCGACATGCATATTTTTTATTTTCTAATGGATTTACATATTTCATTAATGGAAATTTTTTGATGTAGTGAGTACTAGCTTTGGTTATTCACTGTTCCATAATTCTTGTTTGGGCAGTTCATATTATCCATACATAATTTTTTAATCTAAGATTTCAATTCTTCCGTGTTTCAGCATTAGTAAGTATATTTTTCCTTGGAGAGTTTGACGACATTTAGATAGTCTTGGATCTTAGTGTGTTGTTCCTAAGAACAATAATTGATAAATAAATTGAATTTAATTACATTCAACATATCATATAAATTATTAAAATTCACATAAATTAGATTTACCAGAAAATTAGAGAATAGTGGAGAGATGTTACCTTGATAATGCTTCAAAGTAATCTTATAACAAGAAGTAATTTACCATCAATTCATATACATTTTTAGATGGTGGGGTTGAGGCGTGGACCATGTCACTGTCTTGAGATGATACACGTGTCTACGGAGTTTCCAGTGTAGTAGACTAAACATTATGCATGCCGCCCTCAGAATACAACAATCTAGCCACCTTCGCTAATTATCCTTCAAGCCTACATCATTTGTAGGATAGGAAACTCTTAATAATACTTTTCTTTTACACAGAAATATAGTATATACAAGGATATATTATTTTCATGAAACTAAAATTTGTACTCGGCAAATATGTAGGGAGTTTTCTTTTTACATGAAAATGGTGCTCATAAGAAAATTGATTTTTTTAATCGTATCTCATCCGGGCATGAGGGATGCATATGATATACATATAGGCTAAAGAAACGTACAATGAAGATCATGTTAATTTGGGTTTTAAATTCATTTACTTTATTGCTGTTTTGATTATCCTTAAAATGGAAGGCCTGTTTGGTTCACTTTTTTTGATCACTCAATTTTGATCACTCATCACTCAATTTCCATCACTCATCACTCATCACTCTAAATACCAAGGTTGTTTGGTACCATCACTCAGTTTCTATCACTCACTATTTTTCACACTATTTGGGGGGCCCACGCTTGTCACGGTGCAGCTTTTTTATTTATTTTTTTTTCTAGTACCCAGAAACCCAAACCCAGTGAAAAAAAAAAAAAAAAAACCCAGTGACTAGTTTCCCCATAGGTTTGAGTCCGAGGACCATGCAAGACCTTGGTTCTGTCTAGCACTTTCTTCTTGAAGTAGCTGGTTTCCCCATAGGTTTAAGTCCGAGGACTATGCAAGACCTTGGTTTTGTCCAACACTTATATTTTCTAGTGACTAGTTTCCCCATAGGTTTGAGTCCAATGACCATGTAAGATCTTGGTTTCAAGATTTGGCTCTAACAAGTTTTTTAGATCACTTATGCTTTTTTGTTTTTGGTTGTTGCAGACATCATCTTTCTTTCTTCACATTTTTAAGTTTCAGTTTACAGAGAAAAGAATACAGATTGGAGGGAAGCAACCTTCTAGTTTATTTCTTGCTTCTATATCTATTCTTCTCCGTGAGCAGGTGCCTTTTGCAGAGAAGGACTTGGCAGTGTAAGTACTCTTTGACTTTAACTTAGTAAAATTGAGCTTTTACTTCAGTTATAGCTTTTAATCTTCAGTGTCTGCATCTAGTGATGTCAGTAGTAAATTCATGAGCTTGCTTGCATACATGCATTCGCAGCTGTATTTTTTTTATTTGCTCTGTCTTCACAAGTATTTCAGTTTTAATTTGATCTTTGTCAACGGCATTTTCCCCATAAAAGTAGTACCCTACATCATTCAACCTTTTCAAGTTGTTTGTGTCATGTCCAAGGTTAATCCCAGCTCAAATAAACGTTAATCAATGAGATATCTATACCTTGTTAAGCTACATCTTGTTAAAAAAAAAAAAAAAAAAAAAAAAAAAAAAAAATAGTCATAGAAACAGTGGGCTGGTAGATTGTTTTTGGTTCCTCTTTTGATTGTCATGTAATTGCATTTATCATATCCTTAGAGCTTAAGATCATCAATTTAGTCTTTTTGCACTATACTTTTTGGAGTTCATCATTGTGCAGTCTCATATGTTATGAGTTGCATTTTTTATACATTATTGCATTTTTTTTGTCCCAGACATAAGCCATGTTTGCAGTATTATAGCCAACAGAAAGGCCAACAGGCATTTGAATTTTGATCAATTTGTTGTTGTGTACTAGCATATGCCTTGAGGCAGAGAAAGCAATAGGAAGAGAATTTTAGCAAGTGTAATAGTACAGAAGGAGATAGAGACCTAGCTGGAGTTCTGGGTATTGGGGCTTGAATGTTGAAGCATTGTGTTAAATTTCATGTCACTTCATTTAGCAAACCCAGAAATGAAATGACTAAAATTGTCTATAAGTGTTTGCTATCTAGCAGTACATATGTACCCCCTAAGCTTTGACAGCCATGCATTTTTTAGCAGATAGTGTGAGAATCCACTTCATAACAAAGTTTTCTAGATGAGATTTATCATTTATCTCCACTATCCAATAATTGACAAAAAGATTGGTGGTCTTAAACTGTTCATTGAAGATGATTCTACTACTCATTTTCAATCAGTAAGATTGGTGCATACACTTGCTTTTTTTTTTTTTTTTTCATCTTTTTTGTAGTACATATAATACATTAATTCTATAAGATCCCAATGTGTGAAAAAAAAAATTGCATATAGTGAATACTTAAATTATTCTTCCCGATTGTAACTATAAAATTATCCAAAAATAAAGCTTTTTGTAATTGATATTTTATAGACTTTCCTTCCCACATGTATTTCATTTTCAATCTTTGATGGCAAATCATTATAGAACCTTACGCCCCCTCTCCATCATCAATTCCTTTTCTATAAACAATGTCCTATGAGGTTCTCTTTTTTGGTTTTTAGGTAGGAGAAGAAAAAAAAGGGGTGTAAAGTGGGGGACCTTACTTTCATCTATAATGACACAGCTTGCTAGCCATTTGTAAGTATCAGTGAGGACATGAAGCTATTTGCCCTCGTTCCTAAGGCGGAGGGCTTCATGAGCTTTGTTGTGCTTTTTTTGTTCTTTTTGAAATTGTGGATATCTTGAATTTGATATTGTGGAAAGGTGTGTAGATTTATTTACTGGGAAATTAACAAACTTTTGGTATCATTCTCTCTTTTTTAGAAACTTGAGGGCACTAATAATGACTGAAATGTTCAATTGCACTAGTTGATGACTTCTTGCTTTGGGGATGATGAAAAATAAAATGTATCAAAACTTTTCAGTGTGAGAATCCACTTCACAACAAAGTTTTCTGGATGAGATTTATCATTTATCTCCACTATCCAATAATTGACAAAAAGATTGGTGGTCTTAAACTGTTCATTGAAGATGATTCTACTACTCATTTTCAATCAGTAAGATTGGTGCATACACTTGCTTTTTTTTTTTTTTTTTCATCTTTTTTGTAGTACATATAATACATTAATTCTATAAGATCCCAATGTGTGAAAAAAAAAATTGCATATAGTGAATACTTAAATTATTCTTCCCGATTGTAACTATAAAATTATCCAAAAATAAAGCTTTTTGTAATTGATATTTTATAGACTTTCCTTCCCACATGTATTTCATTTTCAATCTTTGATGGCAAATCATTATAGAACCTCACGCCCCCTCTCCATCATCAATTCCTTTTCTATAAACAATGTCCTTTGAGGTTCTCTTTTTTGGTTTTTAGGTAGGAGAAGAAAAAAAAGGGGTGTAAAGTGGGGGACCTTACTTTCATCTATAATTACACAGCTTGCTAGCCATTTGTAAGTATCAGTGAGGACATGAAGCTGTTTGCCCTCGTTCCTAAGGCGGAGGGCTTCATGAGCTTTGTTGTGCTTTTTTTGTTCTTTTTGAAATTGTGGATATCTTGAATTTGATATTGTGGAAAGGTGTGTAGATTTATTTACTGGGAAATTAACAAACTTTTGGTATCATTCTCTCTTTTTTAGAAACTTGAGGGCACTAATAATGACTGAAATGTTCAATTGCACTAGTTGATGACTTCTTGCTTTGGGGATGATGAAAAATAAAATGTATCAAAACTTTTCAGTGTGAGAATCCACTTCACAAAAAATTTTTCTGGATGAGATTTATCATTTATCTCCACTATCCAATAATTGACAAAAAGATTGGTGGTCTTAAACTGTTCATTGAAGATGATTCTACTACTCATTTTCAATCAGTAAGATTGGTGCATACACTTGCTTTTTTTTTTTTTTTTTCATCTTTTTTGTAGTACATATAATACATTAATTCTATAAGATCCCAATGTGTGAAAAAAAAAATTGCATATAGTGAATACTTAAATTATTCTTCCCGATTGTAACTATAAAATTATCCAAAAATAAAGCTTTTTGTAATTGATATTTTATAGACTTTCCTTCCCACATGTATTTCATTTTCAATCTTTGATGGCAAATCATTATAGAACCTCACGCCCCCTCTCCATCATCAATTCCTTTTCTATAAACAATGTCCTTTGAGGTTCTCTTTTTTGGTTTTTAGGTAGGAGAAGAAAAAAAAGGGGTGTAAAGTGGGGGACCTTACTTTCATCTATAATGACACAGCTTGCTAGCCATTTGTAAGTATCAGTGAGGACATGAAGCTATTTGCCCTCGTTCCTAGGGCGGAGGGCTTCATGAGCTTTGTTGTGCCTTTTTTGTTCTTTTTGAAATTGTGGGTATCTTGAATTTGATATTGTGGAAAGATGTGTAGATTTATTTGCTGGGAAATTAACAAACTTTTGGTATCATTCTCTCTTTTTTAGAAACTTGAGGGCACCAATAATGACTGAAATGTTCAATTGTACTAGTTGATGACTTCTTACTTTGGGGATGATGAAAAATAAAACGTATCAAAACTTTTAACTCTTGGACAGATTTGGTCTTTGTACAAAGTGTGGTTGTTGATATCTTTTCTCTTAAACAATAATTGACATATTGGCTATTTGTATGCAACCCCTAATCTGTTAAGTGATCTCAATATTGAAATTGATACACATCATAGGTGTTAATTTGTAGGTTTGAGTTTAGAGATCAAAGAAAATATAATTGTAGCAATATACCTTGATAAAGAGATTATCTGTTTCAAATATATGAGGCCATTGATATCACGTTTGTTATATATCAATATCATAGCATATCATCTCAACAATTGTGAATTTTTTTATAAATAAAATAAAATCTTATTTTGAGGGTCAAGAGATCTCTTAAATAACCTTATTTATCAAGGGTTGTAAATGTAAATCTTTTAAACCTTGGTAAAAATGTTATTTAAGGGTCTTTTGACCCTCAAAATAAGATTAGAGCTGTAACACCCCATAATTTTCATACCAATTAAATTATTATACGTAAATTACAAAGGAGCCCTACAATTAAATGGATTAAATTGATTTGGGCCTAAGATATTAAAAAAAAAAAAAAAAAAACTATAGAATATGAAGCTCAAGTGAGGTGACATAAGTAAATATATGAGCCTTGAAAATCCTAATCTTTTACCCCTTAAGCTACACGTGCATATACTTATGAGGCTTCCTTTTTGCTTCAGCAACTTTGCTTCTCTTCACTATGGCTGTGAGTAGAGATTACAGGTACGGTTTCTATGATTATACTAATAGAGAAAGGGCTCCTAGAATTGTTATTATATTTGATTAAGAATGGTAAATATAGCTTTATGGCAGGAAGACTTTGAAATTGAATCAAATAGAGTAATAGGCTTGGACCTTGTCACCATGTTAAAGGGAAAAGAGTGTTTGTGGTTAATATGCATTCACACTAAGTCTCAATTGTTGACCGGTTAATATGCATTCACACTAGTGCAGCCCTGTACTAGATTTTGGGTCTTTGGGTTGATAATTACACTATTATAATAGGAATTGTTTATATAGCCGTATGGTCCAGACTTTGAAATTGATTATATATGAATAGTATGTATAGTCATATGGACCTCCATTGGCTCTAAGATTGATTTGGCAGAACTATATTATTGCACTATCTATCTTTTAGTTATATTGAAGTTTCATGAATATCTATGATTACGTTAATAGAAAAATCTGATTAGGTAGCAATATTTATAAGTCTAGAAATCTGATCAAAGCTGAAAGTAAATTGGATAGTTAGGTGAATAAATAGAGAATTTTGGATATATCAATATTGTCTAGGATAAAACTGTTTTAAGTGTGAAAATAGATTTTTAAGTGGGAAATTGTGTATTGATGAACTTATTTTTGGTGTTGCTAGGTTCTAATTCTATTGAATTGTTATGATTCAAGGGAAGTTGATTTTTTTTTTTTTTTTGCAACTAAGAGGTAAGTGGTGTTTATTAATTTTGGGAGTTTTTCCAAACAGTGTTGGTTATTAAACTATTATATATCAAAGAAATATATTGTTATTCTATACATATAAATGAATACTTTATAATTGCTTGATGTGCACATTAATTATTTGTTTTATGAAAAACTTGTGAGACAACCTAAATTTATTTAAATTTGTATGTGTGAATATATACTTATATTTCGAGAATTATGAATGGATTATTTTTGTGAGCATCTTGAATGGATTATTTATGTGAGCATCTTGTATATGTTTTGAAAACCTATGGCAAGTCGTGATTAAAAGCTCAGTGTTGTATTAGTTCTTAGTAAGGGACAATCATACTGTAGTTAGCCCTTAACAAGGGATGGTCCCAGAAAAGGGGATAGTGCACATTTGATAACTCCTTAACAAGGGAGTATACTATTGAGGATCCAAAAAGGAAGCTCCTTAACAAGGGAGTGCACCTTTAGGTTCCAAAGAAGCCATCCTTAAAAAAAAGGATGAAAAGGTGGTTCCAGTCCGAAAAAGGGGACAACACAATCCTGTCAACGAGATGTAAACGTTGACTATGAGAAAAGCCTAGAAAATTGTTTATGTGATGATATTAATATATATATATATATATATATTATGAGGGCTCACGATATAAGGATATATTATTTTTATATATATATATATATGAAGTATTTGATGATAAATATTGATGATTTACAAGTTATGAAATTGTTGTAAGAATGATTTATTTGAAAGGTTTGTTCCCACATCCCAATGTTAGTGAATTCCATTTATTGAGTTATCTCACCCCCTCACTTTATTTCCCATTACAGATACATTAGAGGGATTATTGGAGTAGAGATTTTTGGGAGACAGCAGTTACGAATTATTTTGTGGAATTGAGGATTTTATTATTATTTTATGGCATTAAACATTGTATTGGAGAATTATTTTTGAGGATTTTTTGTATTTGGTGAGTTAGAGTTATGATTTTTGTGATGAGATTTAAGATTGCTGGTTTCTTTTATTTAATATTTTTATGGATTATTTAGATTAAATAGACTTTTATTGCTTATGATTTTAGAGCGTTACAAGAGCACTTGTTTTGAGGGCCACGAAACCTTCAAATGCCCTCAAAATTTCATTTTCGACGGTATAAGTTTCAAAGGTTATCAAGGTTCAATTGGACTCTTAAAATAATTTTTCTCAAGGGTTTTTAATACTTTTTTCAAGGGTCAATTCTCAAGGGTTTTTAATACTTGGTTTTGACCCTTGAAAAAAGTCAGATTTGTTATAGTGTGGTATTATTCGAGTTAGGTCAGCAAATTTTTATTTGTTTTGTCATGTCTAGGTGTATCACACCAGTGTAACTACTTGCTCACATGTGGGCAGCAAACTGGACACACCATGTGAAAAAGTGATTATATACATTTGAAGTAACAAATACCTTCTCTTTCATTAGGCTCTAGTGATTTACATGGATATTGTTAGATAGATAAAATGTTACATTTAGGGATTTGGATCTAACGTGTAATTGCAATTTCATGTGAGAGGAAAAAAAATTAAAAAATTAAAAAACGATAAAAGATTTTTTTTTTTTTTTTAAAAAAAAAAAATTCAATGACTTATATTAAAATTTAACTTTTCAATAAGGTATATGTTAAAATATTAAAATATTACATATACCTTAATTTTTTTTTTTTTAAAAAAAAAGGTATATGTTAGTCTATAGCCTACACAATAGGGTAACTCAGTACAAAATAGGGATTACCTACCGATTCATTTCGTCTCAAATCTCTATCCAACCCTCTATCAACCAAAAAAAAAATCTATCCAACCCCACCTTATCTCCAAGCAATCTCTAATGATCCAATCGGATGGCTCCATGTTGTTAGCTATTCTTGTGTCTGTCCTCCCTAACCTTCCTCTCTCCCTTTGACACCAAGAAAAACGTGATCTTTTTGGGGTCACTAGATTTTTTGGATCGAAGACTGTAATTAGTCATAGTTTTGAGGGCAATGAGAACAATGACTTAAGAAGAGCACTGGAGTGCGCTATTTAAGCAGCTTAGCAGGGCATTCAAAGCAAAAAAAAGAAGGAAAAAAAAAAAAATTGGCATTCAAACATTAATTGTTTAGCAATCTTTAAACAAGCAAGGGGATGGAGGTGTCCTCAATGCCAACGAAGGACGGTTCCATTGCTGAATGGGACTATGATTCCATCCTAACAAAATTGCGAGATACAGAATGTTCTCTTCTCCTTGAAAGATTCTTCGACTCAAATACACTTCTTCATGTTGCAGCAAGCTTAGGCCATGATCAGACCGTAGAAGCGATCCTCTCGAAACAACAGTGCCAGCAACAACTTTTAACGGCAACGAACTCCAATGGCGACCTTCCTCTTCATGTAGCTGCAAATGCTGGGCATCTGTCCATAGTTCAACAATTGGTCGAGCCTTCTCACCAGTGTCAAGAACTTTTAATGGCAAAAAACTCCAATGGCGACCATCCTGTTCATGTAGCTGCAAATGCTGGGCATCTGTCTGTAGTTCAATATTTGTTCTCATTTTCTTACGAGTACCAAGAACAATTAAAGTCAGAGAACTCAGAATCCTGTGACGACCCTGGTTCAGTTGAGTCCAATATACAGCAGCAGCTAAATGATTTAACTTCTAAACTACTAAGGGAGAAAAATAATGAGGGGAATACTCCTCTGCATCTGGCCTTGATAAACAAATATGAAGAGATGGACGTGAAATGCAAGTACAACGAGGTGGCAGAGTTTTTAATTAAGGAAGATCCAAGTGTGTGCAATTATAGGAATAAAGCAAGCAAAAATCCTCGACGTTTGGCAAAAGAAGCTAAAGATGAGGACATTTCGAAGCTCATATCTGGTAAGTCACCACCCAGATATGCAGGGCACGCTGACATTTTGTCTTTAACATACAAAACGGTCAAAATTTCCTACTTCACTTAGCCAAACGCTAAAAAAATTTCAATTTTCACTGTGTCTAATATTATTTACTGGGTGAAAACTTCATGATTATTTAGTTATCTTATTTTATTAGCTGAATTAATGGAATGTGCAATACAATGAAATTTCCTCTCTTGATTATAGATTTGGCACAGCTAAGACGTTAAAGGGAGTTCGCCACAACTGCAAGTCAAAAAATAGAGCAAGATCTAGAACATTCTGCTCTCTCTCTCTCTGTGACAAAACTCCCGGTATGGCAATCGAAGCACAACGGACATTTTTGGTCTTTAATACGCAAAACGGACATAATTTCCTACTTCACTTTAGCCAAACGCTAAACACAATTTCAATTTTCACTGTCTTATATTATATACTGGGTAAAAACTTCATGATTAAGTTATCTTATTTTTTTAGCTGAATGAATGGTATGTGCAATAAAATAGAATTTCATCTCTTGATTACATATTTTGTGCCAGAAAGTACGATTCGGCTACAAACGCTATCCTCCGCTTCCAGTGCTCCTGAAATGATCACACAGCGTAGGCCCATAGGTAAGCCGCCAAAGATAGTTCCCAGCAAACGCAAGTCAAAAGACAAAGTTACAAGCATGGATGGTGAATTGTACAAGGCTGTAAAGTGTCGGGATATTAATTTTATCCGAACGCAAAATCCAGAACATTCTGCTCTCTCTGACAGAACCCCTGAACTAAATACAATCCTTCATCTTGCTGCTGCAAGCTCAGGTGATCATCGATTTGTAGAATCGATCCTGAAGATCCCGCCGTGCCAAAAATTTGTCACGGAAAAGAACTCCAATGGCGACCTTCCTCTTCATGTAGCTGCAAGTGCTGGGAATATACATATGGTGGAACATTTAGTCAAGTGGTCTGACGAGCACTTGAAAGATCCCTCTAATTGTGTACCACTAGTGGAGAAAAATATGGAGGAGAATACTCCTTTGCACCTAGCGTTGATAAAAAAGGTGGCCAAGTTCTTGGTTGAGAAATGTCCAGAAGTGTCCTTTTATCCAAATAAGGAACGCAAGTCTCCTCTCTATTTGGCGGCAGAAGGAGGAGATAAGGAACTCGTGAAGCACATGATAACTACAAACCGCCTGGCACATGGCAAATCAATTGTGCACGCTGCCCTTTATTATCTCACGACAATTGACCTGCCATATGGCAGGTCAATTGTTCACACCGCCATTTATGGTTCCTTTACTGCGAGGAAACTTAGGTGTCTCAACACACATGCTGCTTCTTTTCTTTGCCCTTCAATGTGTCTCAATACAAATACAGGTATACATTGATTAGTTCATTTGAGTGCTAACATTTAATGTCTGTTCGATTAAGTGGATTTTAGGCAAAATGAAGAGAAATAGAGAAAGGAAAGAAATTTATTGGAGTGTTTGTTTTGGTGGATTTGTAGAAGGAAAACTGATGGGACCAGGTGATTTCTTCCCAGGTCTATCAAAATATATATATATATATTTTTTTTAATTGAGGAGAAAATTGGAGAAAAAAATCAAGAAAAAGAAATTTACCAAAAAACTAAGTTTGTCCATTTCTACTTTTTTTCTTAGACCACTTTTTTTTTTTTTTTTTTTTTTTCTATTATACAGTTATACTATTTGTTTCATTTTTTGTTGTTGTTGTTGTTGTTGTTTTCTTCTTTTAGTTTTTCTTTTCTTTTCTTTTTTGTACTCATACCTTTTTATTTTTTGTGCTTATATGTTTTGGATCCTTTGGGTTGTGCTCTTGAAAAAAGAAATGAAAAAAAATAAATTTTGAAGGGTCCATACACATTTTTTTTAATAAAAAAATGTGTTATATTTTGTTTTATTTAATAGAGACATACTTGTAAATTTATACTAATTTTATTTTTTATCATCTTATTTTTCTTCTCAACCAAATAAATGTATTTTTCTTTTCTCTACTTTTCCATCATCCCAACTAACTATATATGGGAGAAAACTAAATTTTTTCTATACTCCCACTTTTCTATCATTTCAAAATTTTCTATTTTCTCACTTTTTCATTCCTTTAACCAAATGGCCCTTATAGTTCCTTTAAAACAAGAAAAATAGACAATTATCAATTTCAGGGTCTCAATACGCATATTTTTCTTTTCCCCTTGTATGTTTTTAACCAATTGTTCACACTACAGTTATGGTCCTTCTTTGCCAAGCGGAAAATATGTAATTTTCTATTTCAGGGTGTCTCAATATACGTGTTTTTTTTTCCCCCTCAATGTGTCTCAATTCTCAATACATATAATCACATACAGGTAAACATTGATTAGATTATTATTATTATTATTATTATTTCCAAGTTCAGTTGTGTGTGTTTTTATGAGCCTACTTTGTGTGATGCACACTTGTGTGGCACCCATGATCATCCCTGCCCTCACTCTAATTCTGAAAGGATCACAAAAGTTGAAGCCTGAGGGATTGGGCCTAGTTATGTTATATTAAATTCCAAACTCCTTTATTTTTTTCTATAATAGGCTTTCAATCACACGTGTATATCTAATAATCTCTTTTTCACACGTATGTATATATATATATATATATATATATATAAATGACCACAAGTTATTACACACCGTTGTCACAGCTCTGTAGTGTGATTAATTGTAAGTGGTGGATGCAAAATTGTCTTCATATAAAAGTGGCAAATAGCTAGTCACATGTTGTGGTACTAGAATTATTGTTGAGTCCTTGCCTCTCTTTGGGTCTTGAGACCCCTCTTTGTGGACCATGAAAATATCTTCCCCTAAACCATGAAGATGAAGTAATCACTACTACAAAAAAAACCTATTGGAAGGAAATTAATTAATGTTGTCTCCACATCCCTCTGTTCCAATTTCAGATCTTTGATGTTGTAGGATACTACGATCCCAGTTTGCAAAATCGATCTGGATCATTGTAAAGACGCTCACCTAATAGAGTTAGAGTGGAATTGCGCTCCCAATCTTAGGATCGTAGTCTGAAGGCGATTCTTATAATACAATATGTCAAATCAACAAATACATATATATATATATATATATATTTGTTTGTTTCAACACTGTGTTCATAGCTCATTGTTGACTGATTATACTTTATTTCAATTGTTATTAATGTTTGTGTACCAGATATCCTAGATACTGTTTTGAAAAGCCTACCAGATGATATCCTCAAAGAGAAAGACGATAAAGGCATGACTCCTCTTTTCTATGCTGCATCAATAGGTTATCTTGACGGTGTTGAAATATTACTAGAAAAACCTACATGTTGTGCATATGAGAGAGATACGGATGGCTATTATCCCATTCATATAGCGTCCAAGAAAGGTCATATTCAGGTAATTAAAAAGTTTCTTGATAAATATCCAGATATGATTGAGTTGCTCAATGAAGAGGGCCAAAACATTTTGCACGTAGCTGCTATGTATGGGAAAGTCAAAGTGGTAACTTATATGCTGAAAAGACATGATCTTAATGTTGAAATGCTTATCAATAATAAAGACCAAAATGGAAACACGCCTTTACATTTGGCCACCATGGAAGGGCATCCTAGGGTTGTTTGGCATTTGACAGGGGACAAAAGAGTTGATTTAAAGGCTTTGAATAAAGAAGGCAAGAGAGCGCTTGACATTGCATTGAATGACAGTAAGGAAGATCCTCATTTGGAGAGGTATGTGAACATTAAAAGGTTGACACAATTGAAAAATCTTTTATCAATTTGATTTAAACCTCTTTTGTAGTAGAAAATTTTGTTCCAGAGGCAGACACTACACATGTCATAGTTATATATGTATGACATCACCACTATATATATATAGTAATAAATTATTGTTTAATTAATATTTTGAAATTCTTCCACTCTATTAAAAGTTTTCTTTGATTTATAAATTATAATCATCTTAAATATTTTGCTAAGCGTACGGGTAGTATGGATAGTCTATTGTAGACTGCAGGCCCGTGTGCATTTGACAGTGACATATTGTTCAAAGCTCATCGTTGACTGATTAAAAAAAATTTTCTCCTTTACCATGCAGCAATTGACATGGGAAGCCTTGAGATATGTTAGTGGCCCAACGGAGACCCCGCAAAGTCCAAAGGTTGGAAAGACACTAAGCGCAGACAAATACAAGGAAAGGACTGAAACTCTCTCGTTGGTCGCAACCCTTGTGGCCACTGTAACTTTTGCTGCGGCTTTCACCATGCCAGGTGGCTACAACGGCCCCGGAGGAATGGCAACTTTCCTAGAAAAGCCCATGTTCCAAGCATTCGTAATTAGCAACACCGTAGCTATGTATAGCGCCATTACTGCTGTTATTGCTCTCATTTGGGCCCATTTAGGTGGTCTTAAGCTGTTCATTGCTGCGTATAAGTTTAGCTTGCCAATATTGGGACTAGCTATAACAATGGCCTCCTTAGCATTCATGGCAGGTAATTATCTAGTATTGAGAGACCTCAATTGGCTTGCCTATCTAGTTTTGAGCATTGGCTCATTTTTCTACTTCACTCTCTCGACAATATTTTTTCTACTTTTTTTCCCAAATTCCTCGCCCAATCCTATCATTCGTTACCTTCTCCGCTACCCATTTTACCTTCTGATTATGGTTACTAGCTAGATGTGACACTGATGATAGGGAAGGAGAGTAGTCTCCTCTACATATGTTGTCTGTATACGGACTTGACATTGGACATGCTTGCAGAGATGGAGAACATTAATTTATTTAAGTTGGTCGTTATTTTAATCTCTTAAAATTTGCATAAACTCTTTAAATAAAGATATTCAAATATCATGTCTAAGGAGGTTGGGTTTCCTCCAAAAGCCCAGTATTGTATTTTCCTGAAATTCTATTGTTGCTCTTATATACAACTATAGTGTATTTAGTCTGCCATTGTCATACTGTTTGGCACATTGATTTGACGTATGTTTTGGTTACAAATGTTAAGGACCGACTATATTAACAACTTTATTGATGTTGTACTTTATGGTTACTGTAAGGAAATTTAGAATCTTGGTTGAAAATACATCAATATTAATCAACTTGTTAAATTAATCAGTTATATGAACTCAGAATGATTTTTAGGTTAATTCCCACGAAGCAACTGCCATATGAAAAATAATAAGAAGAAAGGAAAAAAAAAAAAAAAAGAAACCCAGTGAAGATGACCGAATCCAGTGAAAAAAAAAAAAAAAAAAAAAAAAAAAAAAAACCCAGTGAAGACCGAAACAGTGAAAGAAGAAGAAGAAGGAAAAAAAACCCAGTGAAGAGCGAACCAATGAGAAAGAAGAAGGAAAAAATGTCTGTTGGTAAAAAGGTGCGGCTGAGTGGGTCCCTCAGGTGTGTTTAATTATAAAAATGTCATTGAGTTATGAGTTATGGAAACTGAAAACAGCCAAAAGGTGTTTTTAGTTTCCATAACTCATAACTCAAAAATCAGAGAATTGAGTGATGGAAACAAAAAATTGGAAACTGAGTTATGACTTGCTAAACAAATTTGTTTTTGAGAATTGAGATGGGTCCCATCATTTTTGAGAATTGATATATGAAAATTGAGAATTGAGTGATGAGAATTGGTGAACCAAACGGCCCCTAGCCTTTTGAACATCAACAAAAATGCACCGGATACAAAATCCTGATTTGAAAAGTTTCAGCTCTATGACATATAAGTTTGTAGTCAAAAACAATTTTAAGCTATGCGTTGGAGCAAATTAAAAAGCTTTGAAAATTACCGGTAAAAGAAAACCAAAGCTATTATTAGAGACACTATTATATCGATTGAATTTTAAATGTATAAAACCGATTTCATCATTTGACTTGAATGACCATTTAATCAAAATTATGATTTTTGTAAAAATATTTCAACATAGTGTAAAAGTAAAACCATTAACCACCGCACACCTTTAGTGCAGTGGTCACTCTACAAGTATAAATACTTGTGGGGTGTGGGGGTTAAGGGCCGGATTCAAGTCTCCAAGAAGGAGCTTCACACACATATACACTTAGATTAAGTTAGAGTAGAAATTCTATCTTCTATAAAAAAAAAAAGAAAAAAAAGAAAACCATTATACTTATATTTGTTCTTTATTCTTTCTTCCTTAAGCACAAATCCGATAGTCATGGTGGTTAACAATACCTTTTGAGAAACTTTGAAGTTTAAATAAAACATTTTAAAAGTTTGAGGTTTAAACATAGCGAAAGTTTAAAGTATCTAAAAAAAAAGACAAGAAAAAAGAAGTGTAATTTTTGAGTGACAGCTAAAACTAGTCATTCAAAAGTCAATACATAAAACATAATTATAATACCCTTAATTTTCAGATGTTACTTAGGACAATATGAGTATGAGATTCAAAGTGGCACGCACAAACAGAGAAATCACTAAAAATGTGTGATGGTTATACTTATCCTTTACTCACGTGGAAAGTGTTTGTATAAGTAACACACACTTGAATAGAGAGTATAAATTGGTGTGATTGCCAAAGTGAAAAGCTTGTGATTGTGATTGTGATTGTGATTTTGATTGTTATTGTAATTTGTAAGTGCTCCCTGATAATTTTTATTTTATTTTTGCTGTTTAATATGATGGTGTTTTTGTTCTACATATCGTGAGTTTATGACTATATATGTTATTTCATCTTCAGGTTTTTTTGCGATTCTTGCTAAAGAGTGTAGAATACCAGTGCAGTTTTAGCGCTTTTTGGTTGTGGGCAAATCGCCAAAATCATACATATCTTCATTAACACCTATGGAGGTAACCCAATCTGTAAATACCTTTTGCTTCCTGATGTTTCTTTGTTTGCTTGGATTTGTTACATTGATATGACATTGCTCTGCATTTTATTAACCAAGTCTGGTTCTATTCACTGGTCTTATCTTACAATTTTTATTTATTTTAGGACCTGTGTCTTTAAGTTTGAGCAGTACCTTTCTTGGAAAATATGTGTGGTTGTTTATTTCGGTATATAATCCAAACAAAATCAAAGAAATAGAGAGAGTATTAGTTTTTTTTTTTTTTTTTTTTTTTGGGTGGATAGAACTTTGAATGAATGGTGAAGAGGGTGGAAAGGAAGTAATAAAAAAAAAATTATATGGAAAATAAGATAGAAAGTGAAAGGTTAAAGGGAGATAGAAGGTTGAATAAAGTGAAATGCTATAATTTAAGAAGAGATAAAGGAGAAAATTTAATAATGTGCATAATAAGATTGGAATGTAAAATTTAAGAAAGTCCTAAATTTCGTCAAAAGTACGAGTTTTGTAAACTGAGTACAACCTTTTAACTGTGAATGAAATTAAAAAGTTCAACAAAGTGAAAATTGCAAAAAAAAAGAAAAGAAAAGGAAAGGATGTTGACCCAATGCAAAATTTATTGCAAGGCTTCCATTATTGAATACTAATATAGATAAAAAGAAATTCAGCAAAAAAAAAAAAAAAAAAAAAAAAAAAAAAAAAAAAAAAGGGGGCAGGGGCAGGGGTGACCGATGCATTTTAGGAGGCCTAACGCAAAAAAAAATTAGTGGGCTTTTTTCACTAAATATTAATTAAATACTATTTATTTGACTTTTTATCTTATATAAAATTCTGTATTAAGACCATTCTTGTTTTTTAAGATGTAAAATTGTTAATTAAGTTTTATTTACATCTCATTCACAAGTTGTTTGGAAAGAATTTCAATGATTATTTGGCATACACATAATTTTTTTTAAAAAAAGTGAAATAGTTTATAATTTCATCAATTGTGTTGGATTTCTATTGGATCAATATTCTGGGGCCTTCTTGGAGGTGGGAAAAAAAAAAGAGCAAGATTCACCTATTTTTTTCTTTAAAAAAAATTATCATTTTACAATATTAAGACATTTTTTAACAATTTTTGGGGCCTTCAAACCCTTTAATATATATATATATATATATATATATATATATACATACACAAATGGGGCCATAGGCCTAGCCTTGAGCCAGATGGTCCATGAATGGCATGCCTTGGACATTGGCCCAAGGTTTGAAGCCAGTCCTTACTTTGTGGTGTAACTGACATCGACTTTGTGTATTTTCTTTGAGTCTCACCTCTTTGTGGAAGCCTCAGGTGCTCAAAGTCCTCTTCTAAACACTGTAATCTCCACTGCCATCTAATCTTGTAGTCTTATATGTTTGACTGCATGACTCACCACTTTAAACTATGCTCTATTGATAATTCTTGTGTGGAGGTTTATAATAGCAGTGTCTAAATTTGAATGCTTCCTATCAGAATGTTAATTTACAAAAACATTATTTTTTTCAATTTACTTATCATAGTTAATATAATTTTTTTTTCATTCTCAAAAAAAAAAAAAAAAAAAAAGGTTAATATAATTTTTAATTGTACCTCTCCTTGCTTCAATCTATCAACATGGTAAAGCAGCAAAGGACATTGCTAGTCATGCATGGTTGATATATTTTAGGTTGTTCATTTTCGAGCTCTGGATGAGCCGACAAAGGATGATTTCTGTCTGGAGCTGTGAGTCAGTTAATTGGTTTAAGTAGTAGAACTCTTTTATTTTATATTACTGTGAGTTTTTTTTGTGCACTAGCTAGTATGTTTATGAGCTAAAAGCTGGTTATTGATTGCATTGTTATCTTCTACTGTTTTTAAATACAAATTTTGAAGGTCAAAACTTCATAGTTATGATGAAGTTGTAGAAAGAGTGGCAGAGCAACTTGGTTTGGACGATCCATCCAAAATCAGGCTTACCTCTCAAAACTGTTACTCACAAAAACCCAAACCCCAACCTATTAGGTACCAAGGGGCAGAGAATTGTCTGATATGTTAGTCCATTATGATCAGGTAACTGTTGCTTGGCCCTAAGTAGTGCAGACTGCTAAAATGTAAAACAGCTAACCCTCTTTTTCTTTTTTGCATTTTGTGGCAGACTTCGGATATATTGTACTATGAAGTATTAGACATCCCTCTACCAGAATTACAAGGTTCGAAAACTCTGAAAGTAGCATTTCATCATGCTACCAAGGATGAAGTGAGTAAACTAATCAAATTTATACAAACTGACACTTTTATAGTTTATTCATGCTAAAACATTTGGTCCACTTGTATCTAGGTGGTGGTTCGTAGTATAACACTGCCAAAACGGAGCACAGTAGGAGATGTAATTAATGATCTTAAAACAAAGGTAAATTTGGGCCTGTTCAGCATTTTTACTAACACTTGCATTGAGTTATAATAATTGGATAAATACAATTTTATCTCCTTAGTGGCTTTCTGCATGAAGTATTTTTTTTTTCCTATTTTTTTTGTTTATACTTTGTTTGATGCGCTTTGAAACAGGTCGAGTTGTCTCATCCTAATGCAGAACTTAGGTTGCTCGAAGTTTTCAATCACAAGATCTACAGGGTGTGAGCCTCATATTTGCCTTCTGTTACTAATCTTACTATTATTCTTCTGAACTACAAAATTTTCATATAAAGAGAAAGAATTCTATGAATCTATCCTTTTGATGTGGCAAAGATTATTCACATGGGATGTTTTTGGAACAACTGCGTTTTCACCCAAAGTATAATGGTTCTGTCAGATCTAATAAGCTTTGTCCGTTAAGTGAGCTGGTAGCGAAAAAGTACTTATGTAATTTAAGGCTTCCATTAATAAATTTTTTCTGTAGCTGTTGTAACTGTTCTTAGCTATCAGATAACTTGTACATGTAATCACATTTATTAGTTCTCATTTATTGATAGCCCTTTGATCCTGCCATCACATATATGCAGATTTTCCCCCTTAGCGAAAAGATTGAGAACATAAATGATCATTACTGGACAATACGGGCAGAGGAGGTTGCTCTCTCTCTCTCTCTGATGATCAAATGACATGACAAGGGAGTAATGGTTTAGAAGTAATATTATTTCTATATTCTGATTTGTTTATAATGCTGGATTTCCCTTGTTTTCAAATGTTTTAGATCCCAGAAGAAGAGAAAAATCTCGGTCCTGATGATCGCCTAATACATGTGTACCATTTCATAAAAGACACAGCTCAGAACCCTATGGTAACAAGCTCTGCAACTAATTTATTTGAAGTCATAATTCCATGTTTCAATATTTGCTTGTATTTCATGATAACAAGTATCTTCAGAGGATTTTAAATTCCTTCTGTATTATACAAAAAATTGAGAACTTTGGGGAACCCTTTTTCATGGTCATGCATGAGGGTGAGACTTTGGCTGTAATTAAAGTACGAATACAGAAGAAATTACAGGTTCCACATGAGGAGTTTGCCAAGGTATATCTTACCTCTTACCATTATGCCTTGTTCTACTCATATTTCTGCTAAGTAACTTGGTTAGGTAGATAAGTTAATGCTTGATACTAATAGTTAGTCATGTATTAAGTTTGTACTTAATTTTTCTACTAAATGTGTTGCATTAAATCAATATGTTTGAAATCATTTAATCAATACATAACTATTATCACTCTGTTTTTCATTTGGCCAGTGGAAGTTTGCATTTCTTTTTCAAGGTCGTCCAGAGTACCTTCAGGACTCCGACATTGTCTCCGGTCATTTTCAGGTTTGCTCATGGAAATGTCTTACTGTTTTCTATATTTCTGAGATTGTTCTCACATTTTTCTTCAATGTTTTCTTGTTCACCTCCCCATAGGGTGATGGTCCTTGGCAAGAGTATCTTGGATTGGAGCACTCTGACAATGCTCATATATAGAGCTTATACAGCTAATCAGGTAAACTTCCCTCTTCCCAAGAACATATAGGAAATAAAAGTATTAGATTTTAATGAAATGTCTACACTGAGAAATTGGGAGACATGCAGGATACTTGTGTCTCCAAGTTTCTGATTCTTGTGTGTTATTTGCATGAAGGGTTTATTATTCTGCTGAAGTTGCTAGTTGGAGCATGACAATGGAAAAGCAGTGAAGGCAACTCTGATTAGGAATCAAGTGAAGTTAGCATTGAGATGTGTACTTGGGGACATGTCCAATTCTAAAGTTCCTGCGGTGTAGTTAAGTCAATTTGGCCTGGTTTTAGGCTGCCTTTTGTTTAAAATATGGTGTAATTCAAATTTAACTATTCTTGAACAAAACTTACATCATCTTGTAAGAATTTTAGTTTGTGCATTTAAAATCTTGAGAGTTGGTAATTCTCAACAAAAACTCAGACTTGATTTGATCTTTAGTGGATTTGACTTCTTATACACCGATATTGTTAAAATCCCTTGAATTTCAGAAGATCTTGATCTCCCTCCTCAAAGCTTCCTAGTAGTGGTTATGCTATAAATTTTCCCAAGTCGAAACTAAAATATCCACCTTGAGAAAGGGATAATAGTATCATGAACTCTTTCCAATCTCATTTTTCTTATGGAAACCTCACTTTGTCTAAAGACTCTTGTCCAACTTTTTGACAGACCCAATTATGCTTCCACACCTTTATACCCAATTTGATTAAATTTATAGATACTGTTTAGTGATTAGCAAGAAATCGTTGTAACTATGACAAAGGGCAAGGTTCCTATAGTTCTCAATGTGGCTTAATTTTTGCCACAAATGTGCTTCAAACATTATGCTAAGGTGCACATTTTATTTTTTTATCGACCTAAATATTAAGGCTAACTTTATGAGATTAATATTATATTATAAAAAAGAAAGATTATATTATAAAAGAAATCTTGTAAATCATCACAATCTTTAATATATATATATATATAGAGAGAGAGAGAGAGAGGCATAGTCCGAAGGGTCCTACCTTAGGGAATAAGCCACAAATACATAATCCATTGGCAAAAATCGAATATTAAATAATCCAGATAAACATTTAGTGGGATATCAAATCCATAATATCTTGATCTACAACTCATCCCTTGAATGTTGATTCATCCTAGAATTTCAAAAGATCTTGATCTCCCTCCTCAAAGCTTCCTGGTAGTGGTTATGCTACAAATTTTCCCAAGTCGAAACTAAAGTATCTGCTTTGAGAAAGAGATAACAGTATCATGAACTCTTCCAATCTCATTTTTCTCATGGAGACCTCACTTGTGTCTAAAGACTTGTCCAACTTTTTGACAGACCCAATAAGAATTGAGTCCCTTCAAGGACATCTGATAAAATTGGAACGATACAATAAGAATTGAACTAGTATATTATGTTTTCACACTTTTATACCCAATTTGATTAAATTTATAGGTACTGTTTAGTGATTAACAAGAAATCATTGTAACTATGACAAAGGACAAGGTTCCTATAGTTCTCAATGTGGCTTAATTTTTGCCACAAATGTGCTTCAAACATTATGCTAAGGTGCACATTTTATTTTTGTACCGACCTAAATAAGCTATCCTTATGAGAGCAAGATTATATTACAAAAAAAATCTTGTAAATCATCACAATCTCTAATATATATATATATATAGAGAGAGAGAGAGAGAGAGAGGCATGGTCTGAAGTGTCCTACCTTGAGGAATAAGTCACAAATACATAATCCATCCGCAAAAATCGAATATTAAATTATCCAGATAAACACTTAGTGAGATATTGAATTCATAATACCTAGATTTACAACTCATCCTAGGTCTTCCAAGTCCCATCATTGAGCTGCATCGTGTCATCACAATCTCTAATGTTAGATGTACAAATTAAAAATTAAAAAAGAAAAAGAAGAGAAAATCATGTCATCAATGACTTGACATCATGTAAAGCACATTTCAAAAGTTCAATCCTCAATGAGCCTAATATTGTATAAAGTTCTAAACCCTGTAGTACCAAAATGACCATTTTCCAAATTCGTGTTCAAATCTCAAATGTATCTGAGGAGCTCAGCTGACAGTGTTTTCAGCTCTGAAAATTGAAAACCAAACTCTCCCGTTTCTTTTTTATTTTTTCCTTTTTTTTTTTTTTGATACTTTCTTGTATGTAGCATGGTATGTACACAAAAATATTCCTCAGAAATAAGTGAGTCACGATGACGTGTCTCTCTGAGACCGACTTCTCCAAAACCCACCCGAACCGAACCGGTCCCACATTTCCTTCTCCCAATCAACGGCCTCCGTTCCATCACCGCCGTCACGCTTCTTCTCATCACCACCGTTCATCATCAACTGATTATGACGATCATACTGATCCTCAAGACTGAGCTTCTTCACCTCAGCCACTAAGCCCAATTTGGAGGGCCCATTATCAACGCCATGCACCATCGAACTCTCTCTATCGTTGTTGTGCATAATGAAAGCCTTCTTCTTCGTCTTCAATAAACGGCGTCGTTTCCAAGCCTTCTTGCAAAGACGGGCGGGGACCTTATAGACGGCGAGGATCACAAGGTTCACGAGGCTGCACGGACAGCAGCAACATACGGCGGCGCACTCCGCCGCCGTTCCGCCTACCTCCTCCGCAATCCGCCGCCTCTCTTTCCCTTTCTCCGATAACAGTGGTTTCCCCCGATTAAACCCCGCCATCGCTCTCCTCTCCGTTCAATCGCACAGTCAACGACGATCCTTCTCTTCTTTCGAGTGCTTTCGGATTGACTGAAAAAACTTGAGGGAGAGCTGAATCAGAGAGAGAGAGAGAGAGAGACGGATCGGATTTTCTTTTAGAAAATCCGAGAAAACAATCGCCGGCGGATCATTTTCTCTGAATTCCTTCAATTCGAGGAAATTTTCTGAGACGTGATTGGATAGAGGGAAAAAAAAGAGAGAAAATATTGGGAATTTTCCGGGAAAGGAATTAGTGGTTGGGATTATGGGAAGTGAGGGAATTGGGTTGAGCAGCTAAGTGATTTTAAGAGAGAGAAAGAGAGAGAAGGCGACAGCGGAGGAGTAGGAAAATAGAGAAACGTGTATTTAATTTTGGTCCATTAGATTTTGATTGGAAGACATGGTAAGCGCAACAGATTTTTTCTTATTTATACTTGTTTGTTTGTAATGGTAAGCTACACGCACCACACGTTTTGATTTGAACGAAATTGACGTTAACTGCTGCCTACCTATACTAGGTTTCTTTCGTTCTCTATGTAAACAAATATAAACTTCTGTTTTGTTTGTTTGTTTGTTTGTTTACGTTAGTTTGGCCAAATAGATTCAAAAGGGAATATTATTGATAAAAGTAATACTCTTTTTTGGGGTATAATATAATTAATTATTATTACAGTATTATTTTATATGAAGTTGTATCTTTTGGTTTATGTTAAGGCTAATTCTATGTTAATAATAAAAAGTCTAATTCTAAGAGACTAGGAGTAGGGCTACACAAGTTATTTATCACAACTGGTGATTGTATTATATTATATATGGGTTCACCCTTGAAACTTGGTGAAAGTCAAATCAAATATAAGTTTACATCCATACAAGTTATGACAGGAACTCACATAAGATCAAACCCACATAATCACTACTTTAAACCGCTACTAATTATGAAATACAGGTAAAATCTCTTATCTTGGAATCAGATATTTGAATTATATAAATTTCTCCTCTGAAAAATCTAAAATTTAGATTTACTTATAATTATCAATACAACATCGATAATAACGGTCGCTACATCTTACTAAGCTTGTATGTTAATTTGCAAATTTTTATAGTCAATTTTGCAAAGATTTATCTATACCCTTAATTTTATGTTATATATGCATATCTTACTGACCTTTATAAGTCTCCTTTCTCTTTCTTCAGAAATTTCAATCATATCTCTATTTATTGCGTTGCATGATCCACTAACGAAAATCTAACATCATAATTGAAATTTCTATCATGAAACAAAAATTCATCTCATCTAAATTGATTAATGAAAAAAATCTTAAGCATTTTTTATCTATACTATTATTTAAGAGGCTTTCCCTGTTTGGATTCTTCAATTTTTATGCCTAAAATACCCTCATTATATCCGCTTACAAGTTTTCAACTAATCAATTAATGGAGATAAATATGTAAATTAAAACTCCTATACTTTAAGACCCATAAACTCACGTATGCTTTGCTAGTTTCTCTTATTCTTCTTCAGATTGAAAACATTCAGTTTAGCTCTACATCCTCTTCTTCTTCTACTTTCAAATTTGGTTTCTAAACAATTTAAACAGACTTTATCAAAGGCTCCAATAGCTTGTTAGGTTCTATCTTTTGCAATTTTCTCTTTCTTTTCTTTATCATTGACTTTTTTTGAGTTTTTACCTACGATGGATGAATGTGATTAGGGATTTAAGGGTGTTTGACGGTGGCTTATTACCCATGGCTGACTTTGAAATTTCAAATATAAGGGTTTGTGCTTGAACTGGTTCCTTGAAAAAGGATATTGGTAAGGACTCTTTTTTTTTTTGCCTAGAATTAAACACATAATCTTTTTTGAGTTATTTTATTTTATTTTATTTATTTATTAATTTTTTTAAAGGCCCTCACGTTGAAAAATTATAGATAGTTTTTATAATTGCCCGTGGATGGTTTATCAGTTTCTTAAGTTTATCAGTCATGTATTAAAACACAACTCTTCCTTTAATGAAGGACTGACCATTTTTTTATTTATTTTTTTTATTTTTAGCCCAAGTAATTTCGTGTAGATAGCTTCTTGGTGGAGTAGTTGTTCTTTTTTTTTTTTGACTTCTTTTTCTAGCCAATATGATTCCACGTGAATATGGACATTGGATATCCTCAATCCATGATAAACTTCTTTTGGACTTCTTTTTCCAATCAAACTAGGACTGAATAAGTATTTAACTTCTTATCTTTTGGATTTTTTTTAGAGGGTATTACACGCTACTTTATTTTCCAATATTCTAAAAACGTTTAACTTCTCATTCAAAATGTGTCGGTAATTGTTTTTTCTCTTTAACCCAATAACCTCATCTCTCATCTACTTTCCCATCATTGTTGATTAATTCAAATTTAATTTATAATACTTGGTTTATTTAAAATAATTATAATCTTATATTTAATCCTAATTCTTTTATCTCTTTCAGGTTGAGGTATGCACAAATTTATTGGATTGCATTGAGAAGACATTGGAATAGAATATTATTAGATAAGTTCGGGTAAGAGACTTCACAAAAATTACTGTATGATTTAAACCTCACATTAAGTGATTGTTATCTAAGAAATTGTTGTACAAAAATTTCTTTTGTAACAAAAACTATATTTATTATTTGTATAATTATATGTGAAATTCAATTTACATTTTTTTTTAATTATTAATTTACTACTCCACAGAAAATGTTACATATCTTTTTCTTAGTTTTAAAGGTAATTAATATATTTAAATTTAAACTATTTTTAGTTTTTTGTTATAGATGTGTAGTAAGTGGCTAATTTTTACCTTAAAAGGAAAAAAAAAATTGGTAGTTGCTAAATTTAAAATATAAGCTTTTTAAAAAAAAAAAAAAACTTTTTGTACTATATTTATCATTTGTATAATTATATTTGAAATTTAATTTACATTTTTTATAATTATTAATTTACTGATCCATCATAAACTGTTACGTACCTTTTCTCAGTCTTAAAGGTAGTTGATATATTTGAAATTTAAACTCTTTTTTAACTTTTGTTATGGATGTGTAGTAAGTGATTAACTTTTAGGATTAAAACACTACATTTTAGGATTAAAATTGAGCATTTTACCGTAAAAGAAAAAAAATGGTAGTTGCTAAATTTTAAATAGAATAATGCTAGAGACAAAAACTATTTTACAAAAAAATTTACAAACTACTTATGTGATGAGTGATTATTGGTAAATTAAAAAGTGATATTAATGGTGGACTTAGACCAATAAGAGGTTGGCCACATCAATATTTTGTAAAAATATTATAAAATAATTTGTAACTGTAGCATTATTCTTTTAAATATAAGCTCTTTCTAACTTTTTGTAATGAATGTATAGTACATGGCTATATTTTAGGATTGATTTTAGGATTAAATACAACTTGATAACTGTTATAAATAAAAGAACAACAACAACAACAACACCACTAAAAAGATTTAAAAAAAACGTGAGTATACAACTGGAGCCTTTCCTTAATTAAAAAGAAAATTAATAAAACAACAAAAAATTGACTCTTTTACCGTAAAAGAAAAAAATGGTACTTGCTACCTTGTAAATATAAGCTCCTTTTAACTTTTTGTTATGGTTGTGTAGTACATGGCTAAATTTTAGGATTAAAATTCTACATTTTAAGATTAAATACAACTTGATAACTATCATAAATAAAATTATTTAAAAAAAACGCAGTTGTTAAATTTTAAATTTAAGCCCTTTTTAATTTTTTGTTATCGATGTATAGTACATGGCTAAATTTAAGAATAAAAACACTACATTTTAAATTTAAAAAAAAAAATAAAATAAAATAAAACAAAAAACACCTACAACACCACTCAAACAAAACTTGACCGTGTATTTCCTGAGTTTTGTCCTTATGACTGCATGAATCTGGAGTCATCTTCTCCACAGGCTCCTTTTAAACGATTTCCATCAATTCATCTGTTCAAAATGGCCATACTTTTTTGTGTCGTAAAACATATTAAACGATCACTATAATTCATGATGAAAAATATAGTTGTTGAGACGAAGAAACAACGCCACATGCCCAACAAGCACGAATATAACATGTAATTTCAGAGGACACAAACCAGCTTGACAGTCCCGCTTCTCAGAGTTCTTAGGAACACCAGAGGACTCTGACACTGCAAATATCTGTGCAGCAGATCCATAACTGTCGCTGAGCAAAGTATCACTCCTCTTGGGAAAAAATATTTAGTATCAAATAATTTTAAGAACTGTAACTTATTTATCCTATTTTACTAAAAATTTATTACAATTAAACATATTATTACAATTCTTACATGTAATATTTGTTCAAAATTAGTTCACTTTATTGAGGTTTTAATACACCCTATTTGTGACAAGGAAAAATCTATTGTTTATTGTGTATGTATGTGCAACGACCACTCTAATTTAATTTAATTTTATGTTAAAATGAGTTCTCAAAATACAACAATGGTGAATAAGGATGACAAAGAATGTCGTCGAGAACGATGGAGATATTATGCTCACGAGAAGACAATGAAAGCAGCAATATTCGATTGGCAAGACATCATGCCAATTACTCATGACAAAGACAACAAACTTTGAGTGGTGATCATATTTTAGTGGGAAGCTCAGCAAATTTAAATGAAGACTAGCCTTTGAGTATGCGCTCATGCGCGTATTTAGAGGCTCTTCTATTTTTTAGGTAAGGATTAATTTAGAGTAACTATTATAATTTCTGATTATTACATTTTTCAATCACAAAAAAAAAATCTAATAGTGTGATAAAAAATTATTTCACCGTACAAAATACCCATCACACCCCTAAATTTTTTTTCTTATGATTAAAAAATATAAAATCAAAAATTATAATGGTTACTCTAAATTAACTCTTACCTAGAAAATAGAAGGGTATGCGCGTGAGCGCGTGCTGGCTAGTTTGTTATGAAGCAGTTTGTTTGTGAAAATTCCATATGCTTCAAGAGATATATTAGAGAATATATGAGTGACACACCTCCTTAGTGGAGTTGGGGACGCCGACATCACGATAAATTCATCTTACTGAGGTGAGTCCACAAGGTAGGAGCCTGGGGCCCGCCAAGGGACAAAGAATCGTGTGCGACTGCTACTGAGGATATTTGGCCGCCTTCCAGAAAAAGTTTATTAAGCATTCGTACCCGAAATTTTATTCGTACTATTTCCTTTTATCTTATGGTGCATTTAAATTGAGTTTATTATTACTAAAATTAAAAATTAAAAATACTGTAGTAAAATAATTTTTAAATGTGTAAATAGTTTCGTGAGATCCATTTTTAATATTTTTTCGTATGTAAACAGTAATAAATAGTACGTGAATAGTAATTTTTGTCTTTTGTAGAGTGAATCCATGTGAGGTTACTATTCATGTACAGGAAAAAAAAAAAAAGCATGAAAACGCAAAACGTGGATGCGTGATTCAGTGGATTCCAAACGGGCACTTTAAAAGTTAACTTATCGTTTATATCATATCATTTTACAATACTTTCAACATTGAGTATTTACATCCATAACTTTCATATTATTCTATTTTACTATTTCAAAAGTTACTTTATCAATTATATTATACCATCTTATAACACACACAACATTCTAATTTTTATTTTTCTATTCAACTCATTAAAATAATATATACTATCTAATAAAATAGTATATAATCCAATCCCTCTCTCAATAACATAATATATACTACCCAAAAAAAAAAAAAAAATTTAAGTTTACAATGGGTGAACAATAACTTGTATATGTAGAAGTCCACTATAGCACTATTGTAAAACTTTTTACAAGACTGGGTAATGAGGTTGTTTTGGACTTTGATGCTAAAATTTCTCTACATATACCATTTACAATGCCTAATGTGACTGCCCCTAACTCTATATATTTTTTTTCCATTTTATTTAAATATTCTTTTTTATTCTCTTTTTACTATTTCTCTCTCACCACCAAACAACCATAACAACACTGCCACCCCATATATCCCAGTGCCACCCACCGGACCATCAAACCAAAACCAAAACCACGTTGAAAAAAAAAAAAAAAAACCATCAGATCAAACTAAGTGAGGGAATTGGGTTCAGCAGCTAAGTGATTTTAAGAGGGAGAAAGAGAGAGCGATTGTTGAGGCGACGGCAGTGGAGTAGGAAAATAGAGAACGTGTATTTAATTTTGGTCCATTAGATTTGATTGGAAGACATGGTAAGCGCAACAGATTTTTTCTTATTTATACTTGTTTGTTTGTAATGGTAAGCTACACGCACCACATGTTTTGATTTGAACGAAATTGACGTTATTTAGTTGCTGCCTGCCTATACTCGGTTTCTTTCGTTCTATTGAAACAAATATAAACTTCTGTTTTGTTTGTTTGTTTGATTACGTTATTTTGGCCAAATAGACTCAAGGGAATATTATTGATAAAGTGATACTTTTTTTTGGGTATAATAATTAATTATTATTACAGTATTATTTTATTTTATATGAAGTTGTATCTTTTGGTGTTTAGCAAAAAAAAAAAAAAAAGTTGTATCTTTTGGTTTATGTTAAGGCTAATTCTATGTTAATACACTACAAAAAAAGGGGTCTTAAGCTGCGTTTTTTAAACGCAGCTTAAGACCCCAAAAACGCGGCTATAGGCTTTTAGCCGCGTTTCCTATGGCCGCGTTTATAAACGCGGCCTAAAGTCCGCAGCTCAAAGCCTATAGCCGCGTTTTTTGAAACCGCGGCTAAAACCAGACCTATAGCCGCGTTTATTAGAAACGCAGCTCCAGGATAGCTTTGAGCTGCGGTTACCAACGCGGCTATAGGTTGTTTGAAGTAGCTGAATAAGAGACTATAGCTGCGTTCAAAACGCAGCTAAGCCTAACCTATAGCGGCGTTTTTTAGAAACGCGGCTATAGACCCAGTTATAGATATTTTCCCCGCGACGTTGAACAACCTATAGCCCTATAGCCGAAGTCTCTGAACAACCTATAGCCGAGAATTATCACTCATATCATATAAGCAATAAATTGCTTCAAACTTAGACTACATTACTGGTATCTGTCCCCCCACTCATTCCTTGTTCACAAAATGTAACAACATGCCACTAATAGAATAATCACAGCACAAGAAACAATACGATTGGCTTGGTTCATAACGGACAAGACAAAAACAGAAAACTAACCTTCATCAGCAAAATTGGAGTCAAAGACAACATTTATGTTGTAAGATGCTTCAGGAAAACCTACACCATGAAAATGATAAAAATAAGATGATGGAAATTTATGCAGATAGGGCGTTAGCTTATAAAATCATAAATGAAAAGACTATCTACAAAAGGTAGAATAAAAGATTTCAAAAAAGCAAAAATTTTAATATAGAACATTAACTAAATAATATTTAAATATAAAATGATTCAAACTGTATTGCGCCAACCTTGATAGGACCCAATATATTTAGAGATCTACACCAAGGATCTTTGTATTCGGTTTCACATACATGATGAAGAGTGTCGGATTAATTTACATATGGAACTTTGTATTCAATGACATCTCAATGTCATGAATCTACAAATATAAACAATTAATTATATATGCAATGGAATTTTCCTTTTTCACATTTTATCATACCCTTGACAAAATTCATGAGGAACTAATTAATTAAGAGATCCCCTAAGTTGACACAGTGTGTAAACCCAAAGTTATTCTTAAACTATCACATCTTATTGGACTTTTGAGGTGGCTAGTTTAAATGAATAAGAGGATCTTATTCCACAAAGTTTAATTTTCAACAAAAAAGGTACGTAATTCAAAGTTTCAAACCCCCATACTTAACAAAAAGAGAAAGCATTAATGAAATAAAAAGTCATTGTTACGTACTTTTTTTCATAATTAATCAAATACAACGTATCCTAGCAAATTATCTCATTTTGGGAGAATAATCTCAATTTATTTGTTTAGAGTAAGCCGTATAAAATTAAACAAACAAAAAAAAAAATTAGCATTTTTATTAGCATTTTTCCATTCTTATCATCTTTCGAAAAAATTACGTCTCTAAGCAATGGGGGAAAATGAAAAGAGATTGTTCAGTGCTGTATACAGAACTGACAATCAAACAATTTATCTCATCAACCACTAATCTGGTAAAACAGTAAAGAATATAAATAATTAGATAATCAAAATAAACAACCTTCTTTAAAAGGGAAAAGAATATTAAGAATATGTTAATAACAAATAAACTGACTAGCAGGGTGATCAATATTCTGGATCAAAACAAATTCTAAGCCTCTTCCCCGAGAACAACATGCCTTGTGCTAATATATATATGACGAGGGACTAGATCAACTATCTCAATGGACAGCAACAATTCAGTTCTAAATTGAGGAAAAAGAGAATAACAAAAAGAAAGAAGGAAATCGGCAAATCATAGGGAAAGAATGCATTTCTCACCGTAAGAGTTGCCTCCAGTGCTCCATCAGCAGTTGAAAAACTCACATACTTTAGTCAATTTTCTTTCATAAATTTAGGACCTAGCCGTGCAGAAGGATAGGGCCAAAACTGAAAATGTTACAAAAATAAAAAATAAACTGAACTTTTTCATAAAATAATAAAATAAAACACAGATCATACGAAGGTGAATCCAGTAGCGACTTGCAGAGGATTTTCAGCAGTCCATTGAGGCATTTGTGCTAGCTCTTTTAGAGAATTTATGTTCTCAAAAATCCCATATTTGGGAATCTGAAAAGACAAAGGATATACCAAGATTGTTATGATTGGTGATATACCAAGATTATTAACAGTAAAATTTATGAGATAAGCAGTAAGTTTCAGTTGGCCATCTACAAGAACAACTTACTGCCAATGATAGATGGCAGTTCCCATACTTAAGACCATCATGAACAATAATAAGATCTTCATTGCCCTGACAGCAGGAACAAAAATGATGAACTTTTAATGGTAATGCACTTCCTCATACCAATTCTTGATAAGAACACATGGATTTTTATTTTATTTTAAATAAGTAATAAAATTTCATTTAAAAAAAAAGGGAGCAAAATAAAGCACTATTCTAGTACACAGGGTCTACACAAGAAACAAGGAAATTTTGCTAGTTAAATTTCATAATGAGTCCATGATCTGCCGCTAATTGCAACTCTTCCCTTTGATAAAAGTGTCATTCCCTTTACTAAAATTCACATTTATGAGCATGGCAGAGCATCTACCAGCCAATTACAGGATGCCATTGCATTTATATGTCTGTAACCCCCAATATGGAGGGTCTTGGAAGCACTCTGCCTATTTTCCAAGGTGTAAACTACGTGCACAAGTTTCTATTGAGGTAATGACAAAGGGAAGAATGCTTCACATAATTAGAGTGTTCATTGGATGCATGTGTTTGTGTTTAATAGATTGAATTCTTCCCTGAAACAAATCTTACAATTTTGCTTTGGGTTCTAACCCATGCTTGAGTATCTAAACCCTTATTTAATGAATGAAATTTTTTTTTATTTCAAGGAAATACATCAGATCAGTACAAAGACACTATAGAATCACAGCTGGAATAGCCAGCAACACAGAAAAAACACAGAAACACATAGCAAAGAACAAAAGTAAGTGACAAAGCTTGCTTGAGTATCTAACCTTATGGGCATTTTGAATTATTCCAGTTAGTAACATTGAGTAATCCTTTCTCTCCTCACTCACAAAAATCCAAAACACCAAAGACTACAATTCTGAGACACAAACAGAACTCAAGTCAAAGACCACCCCCCCCCCCCCACCCCACATTGCCGCATTCTTCAAAACCCACCACAAAATCACAATCCCAAACTCACCAAAGCCCCCAATTGGGTCTCTATAAACCCAAACAATGGCTTCAAATACGAAATCTGAGAACAACCATTTCCAAGCACCAAAATCAATCAACCCACCCACACAATCATACCCAAAGACCCACAATAAATCCCATATCTAACACAATCAAAGATCTACTGGAAAAGGAAAAAAAAAAAAAAAACACAACACACGATGCGAAGAAGGTCTTGGACTCAAAGCAAAGCATAAGGGTGTGATATAATTTTACAAAACTAGTTAGGTGAAGTAGGGGGAAATGATAAAGTGACAGCCCAGCAGAATTGAAAAAAAAAAAAAAAAAAACAAACAAACAGATACAGCATCAAACGAAAGCGAAACAAAGTTGCAGAATAATGATATTTTGTTGCTCCATCCAACAAATCCACCAACAACCCAATACCCGAGACTTTTCAAAACGATTCTTAGCTCACCTACGGGCTCCAAACTCATTAATCTAAAAGAGAAAACACTCCCAAACAAAACCCTAAATCATATTTAACAGGAAAACTTATAAAACAAAATTAGAAAACTTACTGGTAATAGCAGCTATGGGCGGAGAGCTTCTCGGCGGCGGCGGTGGTGGTGTCGATCAGAGACGGCAGTGGCGCCATGGTGTTGAGACTAATAGAGAGTGAGGGTTTGTTTGAGAGTGAGAGTGAAAGTGAGAGGCTAGGGTTTGTTTCCTGGTGATTCGGGATTTTTCCTTCAGTATATATACCAAGGCCTGAAGCTGCGTTTTTAGTTATAAACGCAGCTCCAGGTGCTTCTATGGCCGTGTTTGGGAACGCGGCTTTAACAAGGCCTGAAGCTGCGTTTCTACTTATAATTCCAAACGCGGCTTTAGGACAAGGCCTAAAGCTGCGTTTTTACTCACAAACGCAGCTCCAGATACCCCTAAAGCCGTGTTTTCCAAACGCGGCTTTAGGACATATTTTTTAAATAAAAAAAAATCTCGTAAATGGGTCTATAGCCGCGTTTTTAAAACGCGGCTATAGTCCTTGTCACATAAACGCAGCTGGAACATTGTGAAACGCAGCTCCAGATCAGTTCTGAAGCTGCGTTTACTAAACGGGACTCTAAGCCGGTCTATAGCCGCGTTTTTATAAACGCGGCTATAGAAAACGCAGCTTAAAACCGCGTTTTTTGTAGTGATAATAAAAAGACTAATTCTAAGAGACTAGGAGTAGGGCTACACAAGTTATTTATCACAACTGGTGATTGTATTATATTATATTTGGGCTCACCCTTGAAACTTGATGAAAGTCAAATCAAATATAAATTGACATCCATACAGATTATGACGGGAATATGCTTTTAAAATTGTTGTTATGTTAAGTAACTCACATAGGATCAAACCCACGTAATCACTACTTTAAACCGCTACTAATTATGAAATACTGATAAAATCTCTTATCTTAGAATCGGAGATTTGAATTATACAAATTCCTCCTCTGAAAAATCTAAAATTTGGATTTACTTATCATTATCAATACAACATCGATAATAATGGTTGCTACATCTTACTAAGCTTGTATGTTAATTTGCAAATTTTTATAGTCAATTTTGCAAAGATTTACCTATACCCTTAATTTTGTGTTATATATGCATATCTTACTGAACTTTATAAATCTCCTTTCCCTTTCTTCAGAAATTTCAATCATATCTTTATTTATTGTGTTGCATGATCCACTAACAAAAATCTAATATCATAATTGAAATTTCTATCTTGAAACAAAAATTCATCTCATCTAAGCCGATTAATGAAAAAAATGTTAAGCATTTTTTATTTGTTATTAAGCAGTTTGTTTGTGAAAATTTCAGATACTACTAGAGATATTTTGGAGAATATATGAGTGACACACCTCGTCAATGGAGTTGGGGACGCCCACATAAATTCATCTGGCTGAGGTGAGTCCACAAGGTCGGAGCCTGGGGCCCGCCAAGGGACAAAGAATCGTGTGTGACTGCAACTAAGAATATTTAGCCGCCTTCCAGGAAAAGTTTATTAAGCATTCGATCCAGAATCCTGTGCTACTACTATCTTAAAAGTTTCTTTATTATTTATAAGATCGAGCATTTACATCTGTAACCTTTCTACTATTTTATTTTATCATCTCAAAAATTATTTTATCAATTATACTATATCATCTTATAACACATCTAACATCCCAACTTTTATTTTCCTATTTAACTCATTAAAATATAATATACTACCCAATAAAATAATATCTAATCTAATGTCTCTCTCAATAAAATAATATATACCACCCAATAAAAAAATGAAATTTAAGTTTACAATGGGTTAACAGTAACTTGTATATGTAGAAGTCCACTATAGAACTACTGTAAAACTTTTTACAAGTACAAGACTGGGTAATGAGGTTGTTTTGTGCTTTGATGCTAAAATTTCTCACATATACCATTTACAATGCCCAATGTGAATGCTCCTAACTCTATATTTTTTTCCACTTTATTTAAATATTCTTTTTTATTCCTTTTTTACTATTTCTCCCTCACCACCAAACAACCATAACAACGTGAACACGCTGCCACTCCCATATTTCTAGTGCCACCCACCGGACCATCAAACCAAAACCAAAACCATGTTAAAAAAAAAAAAAAAAAAAAAAAAAAACCATCAAACCATCAAATCAAATCAAACCAAAACCCCCCACATATACCAACAAACCAAAAAAAAAACCACTAACGAAGACCATCAGAGCCACACACATAACTCCATGCCGATTTTCCATAGCCACTACAACTCCACATCGATTTCCACCACACCAGACAAAAATCTCCACACCACAACCCACCTGACCCACGCCAAACAAAACCCACCACTGATTTGCGACCTCTACCACGATCTCCACCACAAACCTACTCGATCTTCACCCACAAACACAACAAATACCCACCAATGCAAGACCCACCGCCACCACAAGATTTAACACCACCAAACACAACATATACTCACCAACACAGCCACGACGAGATCAGCATCCACCTGGCCTGTGAGCATCGCATTACCTAGAGGAATTTTGGCACTAGATTGAAGAGAGAGGCTGAGAGTTTGGGGTTGGAAAGATTAACCACTGGTCATGATAGTGGTGACAGAGAGAGCCAATGAGAGGAAAAAAAAATCAGAGGAGAAATGAGAGTGAGATATGGAGTGAGAGATAGAGATTGAGAGACTGTGAGAATGAGACAGAGACTGGGAGGAGAGAGAATTAATTAATTAAAAATTATACAATTGTGCTACAGTACCCTTGTACATATAAGAGGTTACCGTAGCACAATTGTAAAAATTTTACAATTGGAAGACCGGGTAATGGATGTTTTTATGCTTTGGTGCTAAAATAGAGCAACATATACCATATACAAGCCCTAATACTAATACTAATACTCATTAGGAGCATAAAAATTTTCACAACTTTTTGCCATAATTGAGATGTGACAAGGTGTAATTGGTGAAGAAAAAATAGGGAGATTGTGTGTGAGTAATGACTAACAACTTACCGTCTGTCATTTCAAAACTATGGCAAAAAAAATTGTAAAATAATTTGTAATCCTAAAACATCTCAAACTTCCTAACCATAATGACAGTTTTTAGACCCCTTAAACAAATGATTAAACCTAGGTAATTAGCCAAGTTGTTACTTAGTCCAAGTAAACAAGTTTAGGTTATCACAATAATAAAGATCAAATCATGCAAAGCAGCGGAAAATAAATAACACAAGATATGATCACCCAGGAAACCAAACCGGTAAAAACCTGGGGAGGATTTGACCTAGCTATTCTCAAGGTAAATTTGAATCCACTATCTTGAAAGAATCGAAGTTCATACAATAAGACTTACAAGCCCCCACGCTCGACTTCTTATTGCTACCAACCAGTAGAACTTACTGACACGACCACGTGCAAGTTCCGAATCCACGGACTCCTTCTTTCTTGGATTCCCACCAGCTACAAGCACACCCACTTGTGTAGTCTTTAAGCTTCAATGGCAGCAACTGAATTGATCATCAAGGTGTAGAAATTATCTCCTCCTTGAAAACCCTAAGTTTGTGTAAAGGAAAGCTCCTCTAAATCTCACAAGAGATTTACACAAACCGCAATATGAGCAACACTAAAACGTGGCTAGGGTTTGCCTTTTATACTTAGGACAAATAAGAAACCCTAAAAACGTTTTAAAACAAATAGGGCTGAGTTGGACGAATCTGCAGAAAAGCAATCTGCCCGAGCTTCGATCGGTCGAGCCTAAGCTTCGATCGATCGAGCCAGGCTGAAAGCCACAGTGCTTCCTGCTTTAAACTCGATTCCAACTTTACATGGATATACAACTTTGAGCTAGCTTTAAACACTTCTAAATACATTGTTTTAATCATGGTTTGCCAACATTACACATTAGAGTTCTAAATACATAAAATCCTAAACTTTAGAACCTAACACATAACAGCTAACTCGGCAATTGGCATTAGAATAGAAACATTAAACCAATGAAAGGTTTTTTTTTTTTTTTTTTTTTTTTTTTTTTTTTTTTCGACGTAATGAAATCTCACAAAATTTTCACAATAACTTAAGTTGTCTACATATATATATATATATATATATATATATATATATAAATATATATATATATATATATATATTATTTATGATATCGTCCCAATTAAAAAAAGGTATCTTAAAAATATTGTGAAATTTTACTGTGTTTTTGTAAAAGCTTGGAGTTGAAGTACCCACTTGAGAATAAGTTTGGAAGGAATTCAAACATTTTGGGGTTGATTTGGATAAGATATCTCTACATTGATAATTTTTTTTAATTTTCTTATATACCACTAGCCTCATCACACACACTTTGCATGTGTGATGAAGCTTTTTTTTTTTTTTTTGGATTTATTATCATAGTTTTCTATTCATTCATCTCTATCAATGTCATAAATTTTAGGATGGACATCTGAGGCAAAAAAAATTGTAAGAAAATAAAAATGGAAGCAAATAATCATAGAGACTCAATCAATAGCAATAAAAAAAATAAAAAATAAAAAACTTGTTTGTGTTTGGTTAGCTAGAAAAATTAAGTGAGAAAAAAGAGAACCTTTGTTCTTTGTCTTTTTTTTGTGAGTGTTGAAGACTTCAATTGATTTGCAAACACTATGTTGAGCATCTCTCCTACAATTTTATGGTCTTTTGTTGATTTTTTTTCCTTTGTCAATTTTTTAGGAAGGGATATTTTGTAGAAGGTTCAGTTTTTTTTGCTGCTGAATTAATAAGAGGGTTTCCGGTGTGGGCTCTTCGACCCCACAACAGCAATGGGTGTTAATCATTTGAACATGAGTTAGTGAGAGGCGTGCATGGAGGAAACTAGTTCAATTTGAATTGAATATGTGTGGTGGGAGAGAAGTTTATCTATAACCAAAGATTTTGAAATTTATCAATTTGTTTTAAATTTAAAAATGTATGACCAAGGATTTTGAAGTTTATCCATTTGTTTGAGATTATAAAATAAAGGGATAATTAGGGGCTGTTTGGCCAAGGTTTTTTCATCACTCAATTTCCATCACTCAATTTTCATCACTCATCACTCATCACTCATAACTCATCACTCATCACTCAATTTTTCACACCCGTTTGGCATCATCACCCAATTTCCATCACTCAATATTTTTCACACTATTTGTGGGCCCATACCTGTCAGCCGATGCAGCTTTTTTTTTTTTCAGTACCCAAACTCACTGAAGCTAAAAAAAAAAAAAAAAAAAAAAAACGAACTGAAGACCGAACCAGTGAAAAAAAAAAAAAAACCAGAACTGAAGACCGAACCAATGAAAAAAAAAAAAAAAAAGTCAAAAGTTGCAGTTGTGGGTCCCTCCATGTGTGTTTATTTACGGAAATGCTATTGAGCTATGAGTTATGGAAACTGAAAACAACCAAAGGCTGTTTTCAGTTTCCATAACTCATAACTCAAAAATTAGAGAATGGAGTGATGGAAACAGAGTTATGGAAACAGAGTTATCGTTTGCCAAACAACCTTTTTGCTATGGGTCCCACCATTTTTGAGTTATGAGTTATGGAAACTGAAAATTGAGTTATGGAAACTTGCAATCCAAACAGCCCCTTACACTCTCCTCTCTTAAGATTTGAGAAAATGACACTCCACCCCAAACTTGAAGATAAAAAACACTTCCCCCCCTTGAAATCCAATTAATCAATCTTTGTTAAATTAATATTTAAAATATTATGTACTAACTTGCCCTTTGCTTAATGATAGGTTTCTAAATTGGACAAAGTTTAGCTATAAAATTGGTTGTAACTTAAGACTACGACTTTATTCAATATCTTTTTATTAGAGGTGAATCTTGACAAATCCACCATTGGATTACATATTCTGCTTATATCCTTTATGCTTGCAAAATTTCTATAAAATTAAAGATCAATAGCTATGTCATCAATAAATTGTTTAAATTTCAAGTTTTTGTGATTTCAAATTATGCATAAAATATAAACTTATAGATCACATACTAAATAATATCCAAATGATACAAAATTTGACATGTGTATTAAGAGCGTAAAAAATATATAATTCAACGGTTAGATTTTCAAAATATACAGTAATATTTATTTTATTAAGTAATGTTGTAATCTTAAGCTACAATTAATTTTGTAACTAAACTTTGTCCTTCCAAATTTATCTTATTTCATAATTAAAATTCATTGTTTTAAATTTTTAATTAAAGTGTATTTTAAAATATTAAGTGTGAATTTTGCTTATTATTATTTTTTTCTTTTTTCAACCAGTTATGGAGATATTTTTCATTACACTTGTTTTTGTGCTTGGTGTATACACACACACACACACACATATATATATATATATATTCTAAATTTATAATTTTTTTTTTTACTAATTATGATTAAACTTTGGTAAAAAGATTCTTATAAAATTTAGAATATTTCATTATTAATTTAAACAAAAGGGAGAAGTGTAATGATAGGTTTCCAAATATATCTTATCTCATAATTAAAATTCATTGTTTTAAATTTTTAATTAAAGTGTATTTTAAAATATTAAGTGTGAATTTTGCTTATTATTTTTTTTTTCTTTTTTCAACTAGTTATGGAGATATTTGTGATTACAGGTGTTTTTGTGCTTGATAAATTTTGCATTTTTTTTTCTAAATTTATAAGTTATTTTTTTTTACTAATCATGATTAAACTTTGATAAAGAGATTCTTATAAAAATTTAGAATATTTCATTATTAATTTAAACAAAAGGGAGAAGTAGTGTTTTTCCCTTTAGGTTTGGGGTAGAGTGTCATTTCCCCAAATCTCAAGGGAGGAGAATGTAATTACCCCTAAAATAAATAAAAGAAAAATGTGCTTAATTTTGATAGTGTGTATATATATATATATATATATATATATATTTTTTTTTTTTTCATTTTCTTTAAAGAAACGAATGTAATTGAGATACAATACATATATATATATATTTATTTATTTATTGGAGTTTTTGAGAGTTTCCAAATTTTAAATTTTGGACAAGCTTGTTTTGAAGACATGGATTAGTAGGAGAGTGTCCTATTTTATAAGCATTTTAAATAGAATTGAGATATATTTTTACCAGGTTGTCTTCAATTTTTTTTTTTTTTTTTTAACCAAAGATGTTCTCTTTACTTAGATGAAAAATGAATAAAAAAGGACTAAATTTTAGGAAAAATAAGTTGAATCTGAGAGAGAAAGAAGCCTAAATTTTAGGAATTCTCCTAGTTTATTTATTATTAATTTAACTAGAGGTGTTTTATTCGGATGAAAAATGAATAAAAATGACTAAATTTTAGGGGAAAAAAATTAATGTGAAGGGAAGCCTAAATTGTAAGAGTACTCTTTTTGAATTCAATCACACAGTCAACGACGATCATTTTCTTCTTTTTTTTGGATTGATTGAAGAAACTTGAGGGAGAGTTGAAGAGGATAGAGATGGATCAGATTTTCTCAGGGAAAGAAAATCCGAGAAAATGATCGTTGGCGATTCATTTTCTCTAAATTCCTTCAATTCGGGGGAGAATTCAAAGAGAAACTAGAGGAAAATTTCTGAGATGTGATTGGATAGAGGGGAAAAAATATATATATATTTGGGATATTCAGGAAAAGGGATTAGTGGTTGGGATTCGGAAAGTGAGGGAATAGGGGTTACCAGCTAAGCCATTTTAAGAGAGAGAGTGATTGTTAAGGCGGAGGAGTAGGAAAATAGAGTTGTATATTTAATTTTGGTCCATTAGATTTGATTGGAAGACTTTTTTTTCTTTTTTTCTTTTTTGAGAAAAATTTTGATTGGAAGCTAAGACATGATAAACGCAACAGTTTTTATTTATTTGTTTGTTTGTTATTGTAAGCTATACACCACATGTTTTGATTTAAATGAAACTGATATTAGTTGATCCCTATACTCGGTTTCTCTATGGAAACAATTATAATGTATAAACTTCTGTTTTATTTGTCAGTTTGTTTATGTTACTTTGGCCAAATAGATTCAAAGGAACATTATTAACAATTTTTTTTTTCTTTTTTTTGGGTATAACATTTTATGAAGTTATATCTTTTGGTTTATGTTAAGACTAATTCTAGGTTAATAATAAATAAATAAATAAGACTAATTCTAAGAGACTAGGACTTGGAGTGTAGGAGTACACCAACTTGTAATTGTATTATATTTGTAGGGGTGAAAGGCCAGAGAGTCCATATTTATATATATGTTGGGTTAGGGGCCCAATCCAAAGACGTTAAACACTTCCAGAGGGGTCTATGCCAATGAAGAAGAAATAGAATTCGATTAGAGTCACCCAAGGGGAAATCGAGGAAGAATCCCTTCTCGGTTGGGTAAGGCCGAGGATAGAGGGCATAGTCTGCCATCAAGAGCGACATTCCGAACCATTCCAGGGAAGAGGATAAGTATTAAGGAGGGACAGGACAAAGGAGAGCTATAAAATATCTAAGTTAAGGCTGCTGTCACAGCATTGAATGCTCTGCAGCTAACTGAACCATGTTTTTCAGCCTTACAATTACCCCCAAAGACTTTAGGGAGGGGCTGATAGGACAAGTATCAGAGTTACCAATCTAAATCTACACGTGGAAGGTGGAAAGAGGAGGAAGAAGATAGTATAAAATAGAGGAAAGACCCTGATAGTAGAGGGCCCCAGAAAAAAGGGAAAAGAAAGAACGACAACAACATGGACCAAACTGGTAATCTAATCCAGAAGACATGCAAGAACAGATCTCCTCGGACCGAGCCGAGGGGACCTTCTTTAAATATAAGATGCCTGTTCTTATTTTGTGATCATTTGAATCTACGATGATAACTATCCAACTCATTAAAACCTAGTTTCCCAACCCATTCTCTACAAATTTATTGTTTTGGGCTGTCTTGGACTTAAGTCCATACATCTGTTGGGCTAGAAACCAAATTATGTCCCTACAATATTCTTAGCTTTTAGACTTGGATCTTTCAAATTAAGAACCAAAAGAAAGGGAGATGTTCAAGGTTTGTAGGGTCAGCCCAGGTTCAACCAAAATGGAATAGTACTGATGTCGTTAAAATTAATTTTAATATTGATTAAAATACAAATAAATGTATTAAATGTGTATAAATATAGAAATTTACCACAAAAAAATATAAAACAATTTAAACAACTTTCAAAAGAATTTTCATTATCAATTTTTAGGGATAATTGCAGTTAACTCACTTGTGGTTTGGCCGATTTTAATTAAGCCTACCGGTGGGTTATTAAAAAGTGTCATTTAACCCACCTGAGGTGTCCTCCACTAGACATCTGTAACCCACCTCACCATTTTCCATTAGAAAAATACGGGTAAAAATGTATTTTCAATAATATTTTATGTCTCTCTCCTCCATCTACTCTTTTGAATCCAAAGCTAAAAAAAAAAAAACCATTTATACTAAAATCCTCAAGATCAAAATTTCACAAATTCATCCATTAATATGAATAATCCCCTAGCACAAGTTAGTTTTGATTTTTTGTGCTTCTAGGTTTCCATTTTTGAATTGAAATGCATGAAAAAAGGGCAAAGATAAAGAAATTTTGCAGATGATGCTGTTAAAATTGTGAAAAACTTTTGCAAATGTTTGAACAAAGGGTAGCAAACAAATGTTTTGGGTGGGTATTGGGTAGTCATGGCATTGGTGTGGATTTGTTTGTCCTCAATTGTGATTGTTTAGGGAGGAAAAAAAAAACAAATTAGGAATAAAATACACCAAAGAGATGTTTTGAAGCTTTCAATCTATCAGATCATAACCCAAAACTAAAGCAAACCCACCTTACATTTTTTTTTTATATGTTGTTTGTCTACTAAGAGGCTATCTTAATACCAGCAAGACCTCCTTTGCAAAGCAATACGACCCACAAACCCAATCTCCACCACTAGGGTTGTCCACAGGTCGAGTCGGGTCGGGTTTGGCCCTGACCCAAACTCGACCCGACTGGATCGAGTTACCAAAATTGCAACCCGCAACCGACCCGATATATGGGTCAGACCCGGCGGTTCGGGTCATCGGTTAAATGGGTCGAATTGGTCGATTTGGCAGGTTTGGGCTTCGATTTGGGTTGAATTTGTGATTTTGTATAAATTTTTTTTTAACTCAATTTTTGACAGGCCTTTTGGGCCCAAATTAATGGGCTTACTTTTAACAAGATTTATATATTTTTGAACCATTATATATATCATATGGGACTCTTTTCACATCCTTTATTTCAAATTGGGCCTTCAAGCTCAGCTTGTATGCCATTAAACAACTTTTAATCTTTTGGGCCTCCAAGCCTTATCAGTACAAATTTAATGTTTCTAGCTCACACCTAATGACAACAAATACAGTAAATAACACTAAAAAACCTGAGCAATTAGCAAGCACATAAAAACACATAATATCTCTTTCTAACCACCTGTTAAAACCACACAATACAAGAAAGAAATTTTTTTCAAAATGCCCTTAGCATTAAGACCTGGGCAGTACCTTAAAAATCCAAAAACAAATCAAGAAAGTCTAATAAGCACAAAAGCACATCTCAACCTATTAAACCTGCCAAGTTGTGCCAACCATTCCATACATGTAACACAACTTACACAAGCCAGCAAACAAATTCTAACAAATAATTCAATCACAACCACACCACAAGTATGGCAACAAAAGATAACAAGAGCATCTTGCAATATTTCCATAGAGCCAGAGAAGGCAAAAAGGTAGTTACTGCAAGTGTTAAGGCAGTAAACTACCAAGGCAGTAACTAGTTATAATTAGTTACAATTATGAAATACCTAAGTATTTCCAAAAAATAGCTTTTCTAAAGCATTAAAGAGCAACTACTCTATAGTTTTGTCCATGACTAATAGAAAAGAAAACCTATAAACTTAATAAGATTTCTTTCCTATAAGCAAGAGTTAACAAGTTAGAAAAGCACTATGTCCAAAAGAACTTCCAATATGTATCCAAAAATCTGCCTCTTATACAAAAGGTGTCCTTCCTCCTACAAGAAAAAGGGCAAAAAGATATTTATCAACAAAAATATAAGGACAAGGCCAAAAAATACAGAATAGTAATAACCAAAAACAATAGAGAGGGCAGAACCAAACTCAATAGAAACAACAGCAAGGGCAGAAACTTACCCAGTTAGTGATTAGTCATCAACACTAATTGGGATACCTTTGCTTGAGCTTGAACTTCCACCACCACCTGCTGCTGCTTGACGTATAACTAGAAAAGAGAAAGAAATGAAAGCTATTAGATTAAATTTCATTTGAATGACACACTTAATAGCACTTAATAGACAAAAAGTTTGGAAGTTAACATATTACCTAAATCATGAAATTCATCTTCCAAGACCTCTACCTCATCCTTTGATTTGCGAAAAGAAATTGGAACCAAGGCTTGAAGCCAATCTTATGCACAAACAAGATTTTGAACCATGAGTGGAGAAAGTGAACTCTGAAATGGATCAAGTATGCGTCCTCCGGTACTAAATGCTGACTCAGAAGCAACAGTAGAAACAGGTACAACCAGCACATCCCTAGCCAATTTGAACAGCACTTGATACCTATTTGAATTGGCCTTCCACCACCCCAATATCTCCAATTTCACATCCCCCCTTTTACTTTCACAATTTTTATCCAAATATTTGTTAATCTCATTGCTACACCTTATGGACTGCACAACCTCCAAGAAACGGTCAAACCTAGAATTAACCATCGCATATGGATCGCTACAGCCAATTGACTCACCTTCTCTGTGTGTCCTCTCACTCCCACTAGGTACTTGTACATTTGGTGAATTAACACAAGAGTAATAATCATACAACTTGACCAAGGAACCCCTCACCAATTCAACCATCACATCAGCCACTTCATTCCCATAAATTTCAGAAAAACAAAATTTCAAAAACCTTAACTTCTTTCTTGGATCAAGAACCACAGCCACATACAAGAGATGATTCATTTTATCCCCTTTCCCCCAATACTTATCAAACTTAGATTCCATTTTAATTGCCATGTTTTTCAAGAGGTGGTTTTGAGATTTACTTAAATGGGAAATATTCTCTTAAATGACAAACATCTCATCAAAAAAGGTGTTTGCAGTAACATACAAAGAACCTGAAAACTTTTTCGTTGCATTGTAAAAAAGTTTCAAAAAACCCACAAATGTCCTACAATTTTGGAAATCAATACCACTAGGAGATCCCATACCACCACTATTCTTCTTGTTCATAAAGTACGAAGAATAACTATCATCCTTATAGTCCATTCGTATGAACACTTTCTCAAATTTTTGTGCGGTTTCTAACATGAGGTAGGTAGAGTTCCACCTAGTTGGTACATCTAGACAAAGAAGAGACTTAGACTTAATACCTAATCTCTCCACAAAACCCACAAAAGTTTGATTCCTATTTGGTGAGGACTTCACAGACCTCACAGCTTCACGCACCTTAGCAATGGATGCATAAATTTCTCTCATACCATCCCCCACAATCAGATTTAGGATATGTGCACAACATCTCATGTGTAAGAACTCATGTTCTTATATTGTCCCCTCCCAATCTTTAGTTACATTTTCCAAAAACTTAATAGTGGCACCATTTGAGCTAGCATTGCCCACTGTTAAAGTGAATATGCCATTAATACCCCACTCACGCAAACACATCTCAATCTTTCTCCCTATAATCTCCCCCTTATGGTCTTCAACTTGACAAAAATTCAAAATTCTCTTATGTAACTTCCAATCATCATCAATAAAATGTCTTATAAGGGACATATAACACAAATTTTGAATACTAGTCCATGTGTCCGTAATAAGACACACCCTATAACCCTTCAAGGCCCCCCTTAGTTTCTCTCTCTCAACACCATAAATGCCAGTTACATCCTTAGCCACAGTTTGACGAGATGGGATATCCCCAATTCACAACTTAGGTTGTAACATTGTCGAATATCTTTGAAACCCATACCCTTCAACAATCCTAAAAGGCAACTCATCTATTATAACCATTTCAGCGAGTGCCTTCCTAGAAGTCTTAACAGTAAAGGCTATTGGTACAAGCTAAAACCCTTCCTCCCCATCCATTTTGGGTTCAAACGCTAAGGTTTTTTGCCCTTTAAGTGTAACTCTATTAGGGTTCTTAACACAAACTGGCGTATGATTCAATAAATTAGCAGTACCATGCCCCTTACTATCAGCTAGATAAGTTTTTTTATAGTAATTGCAAACAGCCTTAAAATGACCTTCACCAATATCTACTTTTTCAAAATTGTCCCAAGCAATAGACTTTTTCCTATTATTGCACACCTTGCCTTTATCTTTAGGTGGAAATGGGGGAACCTCAGCATTAGTTGGAGTGGCTGTAGGTACAACTTGGGCAACAGGTTCAGCTTGGGCAGTAGGTTTTTTTTGAGAAGGGGGTGCATCACTAGAGGGTTCCATAACCTAAAGGCATCAAATTTAAGCATTAGCAAACAACCATAAAAAAACTAATCCTAAGAAAGATCATTGTAGTTGACCTCTTAGAGGGTAAAGTCACATACACTGGAGCTTTGTAGAATAAGAAATATCATTATGCATAAGAATTGACTTCACAAGTACTGATTGGAATGTATCCTCAATCAACTAACAAGATTGACCAAAAAATTTAGAAGACAATGTGCAAGAATATATCAAATTATCAAGTCTAGTGAAAGGGTGCATCACATTTGAATCTCTATCTAATTGTCAAAGGATTCATATGAGTATCAAACTTACAATTAAGAATGACCTTTTCTATAATTTAAAAGGAAAAAAGTAGGACTTCTAAACTCTCGGTTGATGAGAAGATAACACAATCCTATTTAGTATGATAACTCTGATCAAGACATAAAGCAATGGATTGATATAACATTTTTTATGTAAATAAACACTACATAGATTGGGTGGCCTAACAGCTCTGATGAGAAAGAGTAAATAAAAGCCTCAAAAAGAAATTACAAAGACATGTCATCGTCAATTTGCAAACATAATTATTGCAGTCAGATATTCCTCAAACAATGACAAAACTCACAAGTAACACAAACAATAACAAGAAGTTAAAAGAGATAAAACAAAAGAGAAATGATACCTCAGAGAACTCTTAACTGTTAGGGATTCAACCTTGCAAAGGAAGCAAAAAGCCTACTTAAACAACTTTCAACTCCTGTATAAAATTAGGATTTCAAATTTTTAAGTTAGGAAAGTAAAATGAATCAAACAAATGAGCAATAAAATACAATCATATAAGAAAATAAGAATGTGTTTGGATTTCATCTTTTTAAAATAGGGGTTCATCTTTTTTTTTTTCTTTTTTTCTTTTTTTAACAGTGAAGATACAAGTATATTGATCATAAAAAGAAAAAAAACAAGGAATAAAATAGGCAAATAAGAAAATAAAAATGTGTTTGGATTTTATCTTTTTAAAACAGGGATTCATATTCTTCTTTTACAGTGAAGATATAAGTATATTGATCATTAAAAAAACAAAAACAAAAACAAAACAAGGAATAAAACAGGGTAGATACAAATCACACTCAGAGTCAGAGCACACTAAAATAATGAATCAAACTAACTGTAATGGAAATTTCCATAGTTCACCAAATAACCAACCATTAGCATGGTAAATTAGAACCAAATGATAACTCCATTAGAGAGCGTAGGTTCTAGGATAAACAGATTTCTCAATAAGCTAACAAGAAATACACAAGTCAATATGGAAAAGGATCAATGTTTCTTTCAAGGTCGGGAAAAATGATATTGGCAAATAGCAACATTTCAACATGAACTTTAATTAGAATAAAGCTTTTAACATGAAACATCCTAGCTAAAACACATATGCCACAGTTAAATTTCAATGAGAAACTGAAAATATGAACTCTTTAGTTTAGTACCGACTGCATATTCAAAATTAAAGACATCAAATTTTGGACATTGCCATGGATACCTTCAAGCCAGGGGATAGCACCCACCTAGAATTTAGATAATTGCATGAAAATGACGGTGCAGAAAGGAAAATAAGTCATTTTAATGTATTATCACAAACACAAAATACAAAAAAAGAGGGATGAAAAGGGAATTTTTTTTACCTGATCTGAGACTAGGAAGCCGAGACTAAGAGGCTAAGAAGACCCATGGAGTGAAGACGACGGCGTCAGGTGAGCTGTGAGGCGACGGCAACAGCAACCAGCAACCTGGTGGAATGAGGAAACTTGAAAGATTTTGATGTAAAGGAGAATGTTTCAAAATAAAAAGGAGATATTTTGAAATCACTAGAGAGCAGAGAAAATAGAGAACACTCGGAAAAGACCAATTTATAAGAGAGGGAGATGAGGGTTTTGAGTCTAAGCTGAGTAAGGAGGGTATGGAAAATCTTATTTTGATTTTGAAAAGTGTAGCTGAGTACCTACTTGAAACCCTAAACCTAAACCATGATTCATGAGCAGAGCTAGAGGCATGGGAAAGTGAAAATCTGAGTTTGATTTGAAGGGTAACCAACTAGCTGTTGGGGCAGGTAGAGAGAAGAGAGAGAGAGAGTGAAGTGAAGGGAGGTGTTGTAAATTTGATTTTCTTTTGTGTGGAAGCTGTGAAATTTCAGCTTTTAGTCCCATCCCTCTTCAGACTTCACGTGATCTACACTTCTACAGATAACCCACATATTTTGTTTTTTTTTAATCTTAAACCATCGGTCGGGTCGGGTTCTATGGGTTTTTAACCCAGTAACTCGCCACCCGAACTGATTATTCGGGTTTTATTAGAGAGACACCCGAATCCAACCCGCCATGGACTTCGAGTCCACCCGCTGGGCCTCGAGTCAGTCGGATTCGGGTGGGTTGTTCGGGTCTTTACCCGCTGGACACCCCTATCCACCACTAACCCCCATCCACACCACCAGCCAAGCACTACAACCCACAAACCCAAATAAAAAACCACATCTCATCAAATACACCCCAAAAATCTAAATCCAAATACAAAGAAACAACCACCCTTTCCAAAAACTAGCCATCAAAGAACCCATGAGTTACAATTCATAACCGTGAACAGATCGAGACAAAATAAAAGAACACACAACCACAGAACTACTTGGAGAACGAAGGCAATGAATAGGGACCTAGCAAACTTGAACTCAGTCAGGCAATCAAAGTAAAGAGAGAAAGGGATAATGGGTTTGAGATTTTTAGGGATTTTGAGGTAGTGAGAGGGAGAGAGCTCGTTCTTCTTTTTGGGAGTTTTATTTGGGTTCTAATTTTGACTTATATAGTAAAGGAGATTTTTTAACGGAAATGGCAGAAGTGGGTAACGGGTGTCTAACGGAGGGCACCTCAAGTGGGTTAAGTGATAAGTTTTAAACCATAGGTGGGCTTTATTAAAACGGGCCAAACTATAGGTGGGTTAAGTGCAATTTCATCAAATTTTTATAATGTGAATGGAAAATAATAGAATATAAACAGGCTTTAAAAATTGTGTTTAGTAATCTTTTAAATAAAAAAGCATTAAAAAAATTATTTTTAACATAAATTTACAAATTTCACATTCACATTCACATAATTCTTGAATACAAATAAATTTTGTTGTGATAAAATTAAATGCAAAACTATTAACCTTGTAAAACTAAAATAAATCAAGTATGCAAAACTATTAATCTTGTAAAACTAAAATAAATAACTTATAAATTCAATAAGTGACACAAGGAATCCAACTAGTTCAATGGTTAATGTGTTGTACAAAGATCTTAAATGTGTGGGAGGTTTTTTTATTTTAAAATTTTTTTTATGGGAGTGTGGGAGTTTATTGGTTCTAATTATAGTACAAATCTCTCTTATCTTAATATGTAAAATTTTATTTTCTTTTTTGAAAAACCTGGAATTTGGATTTAGGGTTCACCATTGGGAGGTTATTGGTTTTAAATATGGTACAAATCTCTCTTATCTTAATATGTAAGAATTTATTTTCATTTTTGAAAAACCTGGAATTTGGATTTAGGGTTCACCATTGGTATTTTGGTACTTAGCGGAAACCAAACCAAACATAAGTTGACATTCAAACAAGTTTTGACCCAAGCCAAATAGAAGAAGATATTCAAACAAGTTGTGACAAGAGCGTGTAACTCACTTAGGACCAAAAAACCTAGAATTTGGATTTAGGGTTCATCATTGGTAGTTTTGTACTTAGTGGAAACCAAACCAAAAATAATTTGACATTCAAACAAGTTGTGAACCAAATACTTTCTCAAAAAAAAAAAAAAAGTTGTGAACCAAACCAAACATAAGTTGACATTCAAACAAGTTGTGACAAGAGTGTGTAACTCACTTAGGACCAAATCCACAATGTCACCACTTTAAACTACTGCTAACTATGAAATACTTGTAAAGTCTCTTAAAGCATCTCCAGCGGAATCTCCAAATTTTTGTACTATTTGGAGAATGAACAGTAACTTACATTTTAGCTACTCACTTTTTTAAATACACTACTTCCAACAGATTCTCTATCCCATTCTCTATCTCATTTAAATATTATTTCTTCATTCATTTTTTATTCTTTTTTTAACAACTACACATCTTCCAACATTTTTTTATTCAACACCTAATTATTATAATAGGAAAAAAGTATTTAAAGAATGAACAGTAACTCATCAGACTTGATTAGCTACTGTTCATAAGCCAAAAAAAAATCTAGGAATAGAGAGTCCATTGGAGAGCTTTTTTTGGGTTTTACTCTCTATTATAGAGAGAATTTTGGGTTTACATAGGCCATTGGAGATGCTCTTATCTAGTTATCTTCAAACCAAATAAACAAATCAAATATAAGTTGACATCCAAACAAGTTGTGAACCAAACCAAACATAAGTTAAACATCCAAACAAGTTGTGAGAACTCTGTTTAGGTGCCACCAATCATGTCATAGATATAACCATACTCGAGTGCAACCTTTATCAGTGGCATTGCATATTTCAAAAGAGTAATACTATATGCACAAACTATTTTACAACATTTTTACAAACTGCTGATATGGTTTTAGCATCTTTCAAATAATTATTGGTAAGCAAAAATATGATGTTAGCGGTGGATCCATATTAGAACTAGTAAGAATTTGACATATTAGCAGTTTGTAAAAATATTGTAAAATAATTTGTGACTGTAGTATTACTCATTTCAAAATATTCAAATGAGTTAGGCGTGAATTAATTAAAAGAGGTCTTACTAGGTGGACTTCACTTCTTCTCCATTAGTACTTTTCCCCTCATAATTGATCAAGGGCGAACGCGTTGTTTGGGCTAATATATTGAGCTTAGACAATATTTCGATTTTAATTTTCTAAGCCTATGAACATAAATTTATATATATGCCTTCTATTTCGTAGACATATATAGGTTGAGTTTAAACTATACTTAGTATAACTTTTGACAATATCACAACATTCAATAAGTATTTTGACAATTTTACCATTTTAATCAATTTTCTTCATCTACACTTCCTACTTACTAAATTCAAGATGAATTGAAAATATTTTAGTAAGTACTTTGAATGTTTTTTTTTTTTTTGGGTAATTATAAGACATAAGTTTATAAATTAAATAATAAATAATTTTTTTATTAATACAAAACTTGACTTGTATGTTGAAAAGGATGAGAATCTATGATCTAATCCTGAATTTATAAAATATTAATTTAATGAAAAATTACTAAATGGTGTAACATGAGGAAAAAATTACATTGTGCGTAACATGATTTCTATTTTTCCTTGAGATAGTAAGGATGTAACTTAATTTGACTTTCCATTAACTCGTAAAAGAAAAAGACAACATATAGCGGATAAAGCCAACAAATTAGCCGCATTGCTTCCAAAAGTAAACTTTAAAATAAGATAAACAAGCTCGTGCCTAAGTAAAACATATTATTGAATATCATGCATACGAAGAACAATTGAGAATCTGAACTTTACATCTTACAGAGGGTCATTGTTATTGCGAATATTACATCTTACAGACTGTGGCAATATGTATTTTCCCGCAAGACTGTTGCAAAATCTACCATTGCCTACAATATGAACATTTATGCCTACTAATTCCTACTGCCAAAGGCAAAGAATTACTGACTAGCAAAAGCCAACGCCTAAGAAAACGAAGAAAACTATCACTACTAGCATGAAGATCAAACTAAAAAGACTGTCCCTGTAACATGTAATTAAGCACACTAATTCCTACTGCCAAAGGCAAAGAATTACTAACTATAGCTTTTGAGATTCGATATACTAAAAGCCAACGCCTAAGAAACCAAGAAAACGATCACGACTATGAAGAATCAAACCAAAAAAGACTGTCAGTAAACTCACAAAGAAGCCTTCTTGGTTCTTGCATGCATGCATGAATCTTAGCCAGTCTTCCGAGGCACGTGACAATCCACGTTTTCAAATCTTCTATAAGAGACAACAAAGCAAAGCCCGTCCGTTTCTTTATTGCGGAACATCCACAACGTAACAAAATCTTGAAACTTTCGTAGTTCATGTTCTATACTGAATTCTTTCCACCCTTCACAAAGCGTATAGTCGTTCTTGCCTGTTCTCCTCTTGAACCTCATCGGAAACGCCTCGCCTTTTTCATCATACGCCGTGACCGGAATTCCACCGGGAGCATTTTTCTCTTCCTTATTCAACAATGGGAAGAGGCCGGTTTCTACAACTGGTTTGCTCAAGAGAAGAGTAGCAGCGGTGAATTCATGTACTTGCAACTGTTTAAAAAAAGGTGTAGAGCACTGCCCATCCTTGATTAACATGGCAATATGTTCCGGCACTGGTGGCATCTTTTCGGGCTCGTGGTCAAAAATTGTGGAGAAAATCTTTCTTTTCTCGGTCTCTTCCAAAGTCGAAAATTTCTGACTCAAGCTGCTTTCTTTATCTCTTGCTCTACGGGCTTTATCAAGTACACACTTTCTTATCTTATTCTTGTTCAGTGGCTCCGAAGTCGTAGCACTATCCTCATGATCATGATGATCCCGTAACTGTTCCTCGAGACTTGGAGCAAAAAGTTTCGAAGCCACTTGCGGTTCTTTCTCGTTGAATTCCACTTTGGACGTGTTTGCCTTTGAGCCTTTACCCATATTTTCTTCTTCTCTATCCCTCATCATCATGGATTCATTTAGAGAAACAAGTACCTGAGCCACTTCCAGTTCATCCGCGTAATTGAATTCCTCTTTGGACGTGCTTGCCTTTGAGCCTTTGCCCATATTTCCTTCTTTTCTGTCCCCCATCATGGATTCTGTGAAAAGAAAGAGAAGTTTTTTTCTCAGAAGAGAAGAGAGTTTCTTGGAGCGGTGAGAATTGTTTCTAATCTAAGAGACTAATTTCTTGGAGCGATATGTAAAATGAAAGGGCTGGAAATTTTTAATTAAGAACTGATCTGCTTTGTAAACCCACAATTTATAGGAAATTTCTTTTATGAAATGACATGGCATGCATGCAACCCAATGAGATTGAGGACCCTAGCCACATAGAAACACATGATCTCACAATGCACAAGTACAAGAATGGGATAGATATATGCTTCTTTTCTTTTTCTTTTCTTTTTTTAATTTAACAGTCAATTTTTAATTTTTTTTAGGGAACTAAGTATTATTATTTTAGACCCGAATTTAAAATAATATATATATATATATATTTAATTTTTTTAAACTTTGGAGGGCCATACCTCCCTTGGTCTCTTTGTTAATTCCGTACGTAGTGGGAAACGAAAATAACCTAGAAAAGTTTACATGTATATAATAGTCCCACCCCCCCTAACTTGTGAGTTGTGATAACCATATTAAAACGATAAACTCATTTCTTTTCACCATCTCAAATCACATTATATTAAAAGGATAGGTTACTCCGGAGTAACCTATCCTTGGCTCAACAACAATGTTCCTAGGTATTATTTGTACTTTAACATATGGGAAATACTATGTTTATAACATTTTTATAACAAATTATAAGTTGCAAGTTGTTACTAATTGGCTAAAAAATTAATTTCAGTGATGTGTTTAAATTAGAATTACTAATAACAATTTACCACTTATAATTTGTTGTGAAAATGTTATAGACGTGACATTTCTCTTAACATATTAATGCAATTCTTATTTGCTCTTGAGTTAATTAAAAACAAAACAAAAACGTAAACAACATAACTCAAAACTTTAGGAGTTACTAGTCACTTCCTCAAAAAATTTCCCCAAAAATAGTTTCTTCCGAAATAGCTACAGGAGCCTGAGTAGAGTATAAAATAAGTGTGATGCACTCTATTAAGAAGGCAGAACTGCTGAATACATCTCAAAGTAGACAAGAACCTGCCACGAGGCTTGTATTTTCCGGAGAGCAATGCATCTTCTTCCCTTTTACAAGCCAACTAATAACTGCCAATAAGCCTTCATTTGTAGGCACAAACCAATATATTTCTTTGAAAAGTACCGAAATGCATGGAATCTCATTTGGTTGGGCTTTTAGATAAATTTGACATGATACAATGAAACCGCTTATTTTTTCACCACTTGGGTTTTAGTTCAAGTTTTAAGGAGTGAGGTGGAGCAGAAGCCGAGCTTTTGTTCATTTTAATTATTAGTCAAAATATTCAGATGGGGTTAGGCGTGAATTAAAAGAGGACTTAATAGGTATATTTCACTTTTTCTCCGTATGCATGTACCTTTTTCCCCTCATAATTAATTAAGGGCTAACATGCATGATGCAAGTTGCAACTATATATAGTATAGGAAGCTTCCCTTTAAAAGCGGTCAATAAGGGCGTTCGGAAAGCATCTGATCATAGATAGAGACTTAAACGTCTGTCTTTGAAGGACGATTTGAAAAGGGGTATATCTTTCTCGAAGTTCCTTTCATTCCACTATTCTGATAAAAGAAATGAGAGGCCGTTTGGTCATCCAATTTAAACACACGTGTTCAGTGTTTAAATACTGAACATATGTGTCCAGAAAAAGAAAAACGTATTTGGTCATCCATTTTCAACACAAGTTGTTTGGAAAACATTGTTTCAAAATCAGTTTTCAAACACAGTTTTGAAATCACCACCGGCCTATTTTTAAACAACAAAACAAAGGTTCTCAGTGGCAATTGGGTAATTATCTTAAAAATGGTAAGGGCCCACCTGGTCAGGTATGTCTCATCTCTTCCTCTCACAATTATCCCAAAGTCCACCTGGTCAGCTTTTTTTTAAAATCAAACAAAAATACCAAACACATATTTTTGTTTTTTGAACGTTGAAACATATTATTTAAACTATGATATCAAACACATTTTTTTATTTTTTAAACACTAAAAACACGTATTTCAACAACACTTTTTAAACCACAATTTTCACATCATTTTAAATAACAATTTTTGAAATCCATGACCAAACGAGCTTTGAATCTCTTCCAAACGACCTAAGATCCGTTTAGATGGAACTTATTTTGCTGAAACTGAAAACTGAAAACTGAAAACACTGTAGCAAAATAATTTTTAAATGTGTGAATAGTACTGTGAGACCCATTTTTAATGAAAAAAATTGCCGAAAAGTGAGATTTATGGTCCCGTAACTGAAAAGTTGGTGAAAAGTTGATTAAAAGGTGCTGGAAAAGTTGCTGAGGTGTGCACTATTCACACTATGTTAAGTCAACAATCACGGCATAGAAGAAGAAGAAGAAGAAAAAAAAAAAAAGGCTGAAACGCGTGAAAGTCCAGACGTGGACGCAAAACGCAGAAATAATTCTATCCAAACACATACCTAGTCATAATGAGATTTAAAAACAATGCTTCCTTAGCCGTGTGGAACATGGCTTAGCATTATATCATTCTTTACAAGCAATCCCTAGCATCTCAAGTGATTAGGTAGGGATAGGATTTATACATCAGCTGTCACCATAATCGGTTACCCAAACGTGACACCCCCATTTTCGAGACTTGAAAGATTTATAGTAGCTACCATTTCACTGCGCATGCCTTTAGTATTCACAGGCTTTCGAGGAATGGAATATTATCAAGCAGTATTTATGGTTCTACCTCTTTACTTAGCAACTAATTTCATGGTTTTGGTAAATTTTTATTATTATTATCATATGTGGTATATATTCTGCATTTTCTTGGTCATTTGACCAAGAAGCATCACATTGGCTTTGATTCAATTACAAGTAGGCGATGTGAATCTATGCTTTCTATGTTTCAATTGAGTACCATCTGCTTGGATGTGTTTGAAAGCCTGGAGATAACTTACAAAAAAATTATTTCTAGGTTTGGATTATAATTTTCTAAGGTATATATATACATTGATATATAACTCAAAAAAGAAAAAAGAAAAAATTAAGGATGTAGCTTGATTGACTATGTGCACTGATAACTCAAAAAATAAAAAATACCGATACTAAAATACTTTATTCCATAAACTCATAAAAGTAGCTAGAAGACAAAACGTGATTAGAAATTCATGACAATATATATTGGATACAACAAATTATTACACGCATTGCTTCTGAAAGTAGACATTAAAATAAGATAAACAAGCTCGTGTCCCTCTCTAAAGTAAGACATATAGTTGAATAATATGCATACGAAGAAAAATTGAGAATCTGAATTTTACATCTTAGAGGGTCATTGTTATTGCGAATATTACATCTTACAGATTGCGACAATATGTATTTTCCCGCAAGACTGTTGCAAAATCAACCATTGCTATATCGTCATCAAACCCTGTAATATGAACATTTATGCCAACTAATTCCCACGGCCAAAGGCAAAGAATTACTAACTAGCTAGTAAGATACCAAAAGCCAACGCCTAAGAAAACCAAGAAAACTATCGCAACTAGCAAGAATCAAACTAAAAACACAGTCCCTGTAACATGGAATTATGCACACTCATTCCTACTGCCAAAGGCAAAGAATTACTACTACTACCTAGTGAGGTACCAAAATCCAAAGCCAAAGAAACCAAGAAAACGATCATTACTACCAAGAATCAAACCAGAAAGACTGTCAGTAACTCACAAAGAAGCCTTCTTTTGGTTCTTGAATGCATGCCATATCCATATATTGCTCGACTAATTATTGATTGGCCTCTGCTTGATGCCATGATCCAAATAGTCAAATGTTCTAAAGGAGATGACAAAGCAAAGCCTGTCCGTTTCTTTATGGCGGAACATCCACAACGTAACAAAATCTTTAAACTCTCGTAGGCCATGTCGATTACAGAATCTTGTCCACCCTTTAGTAAGCATATAGCGCTTCTGCTTGCCTGTACTTTGCTTGAACTGCATCGGAAATGCATTGCCTTGTACATCATACGCCGTGACTGGAATTCCTTGACGAATGACATTATCTCGCAGCTCTTCATTCCTTAACAATGGAAAGAGCAACTTTTCTACAGCTGTTTTGCTCAAGTAAAGACGATATTCCTTGAATTCTTTTTCTTGCAACTGCTTCTGAAAAGGTGTAGAGTATCTATTATTATTAACTAAGCTGCCAAAATTTCTCTGAACTGGTGGCATCTTTGGGAGCTCATAGGCATAAATGTGGGACTCAAGCGTGATTTGAAGGCCTTCTGGTTTAGCATTTTCCTTTGGTTTTGGATTACTGGTTGCTCTACCATTATCACCAACGCACTTTCTTTTCTTGTTCTTGTTCTGTGCCTCCAAAGTCGTAGCACTATCCTCATGATCTTTGGACGTGCTTGCCCTTGAGCCTTTACCCATATTTGCTTCTTTTCTGTTTCTTTTTCTATCCCCCACCATGGATTCTGTGAAGAGAAGAGAGAACTTTTCTCAGAAGAGAAGAGAGTTTCTTGGAGCGATGAGAATTGTTTGTAATCTAAGAGACTTTCTTGGAGCGATGTGTAAAATGAAATGGCTGGAGATTTTTAATTAAGAACGATCTGCTTTGTAAACCCACAATTTATAGGAAATTTCTTTTAAGGAATAACGCGGCATGCAACTCAATGAGAAAATACACAACTGATAGCTGCACCTTATTCTTTTATGATTAGTTGCATGCAGCCCAGTATGTACACCAAATGAACCAAATCATAAGTATGGCCCATAGAGGACCCTGCCTAGAACCACAAAGAAACACACGATCTCACAATACACACTTACAAAAATGGGATTGATGCTTCTTGGTCTCTTGTACTTGTTAATTCAGTAGTTGGGAACGATAGTTACCTGAAAAGTTTACATGTACAATAGTTCCACCCCTAAACTGTGATAACCATATCAAAACAATAAACTCCTTTTTTTTAACCCTCAAATCACTTTTTTTTTTTTGTAGAGTAACCTATCCATGGCTCAACAACAATGTTCCTAGCTATTATTTGTCCTTTAACATATTAATGAAATTCTTATTTGCTCTTGAGTTACCCAATTTAATTACAACAACAACAAAAATTTAATATACATAAATAACATAACTCAAAATTTTAGGAGTTACTGTCGCTTCCTAAAAAAATTTCCCCAAAAATAGTTTCTTCTGCAGGAGTCTAAGTAGAGTATAAAAATAGTGTGATGCACTATGAAGAAGGCAGAATTGCTGAATACATATATATCTCAAAGTAGACAAGAACCTGCCCTGAGGCTTGTATTTTCCGGAGAGTACTAATGCATCTTCTTCCCTTTTACGAGCCAACTAATAACTGCCAATATGCCTTCATTTGTAGGCACAAACCAATATAATTCTTTGAAAGATACTGAAATGCATGGAATCTCATTCAATTGAATTATATGCACAATAGTGTGGTCGGACTTTTAGATAAATTTGACATAACACAATAAAACTGCTTTTTTTATCACCACTTGGGTTTTACTTCGAGTTTTAAGGAGTGAGGTGGAGCAGAAGCCGAGCTTTTCTTCATTTTAATTATTAGTCAAAATATTCAGGTGGCTTAGGCGTGAATTAATTTAAGAAGACTAAATTCACTTCTTCTCAATGTGTACTTTTCCCCTCATAATTGATTAAGGGCGAGCATGCACGTTGTTTGGCTTAATATATTGAGCTTAGATAATATATCAAGTAAAGTTAAGTCAAATTAATGAAGTGAATAGCTCAACCACTTTATTTGAAGTTTTGCCAGAAGGCAGGGATTGACTCAGGAGTTAGCGGGGCGGAGTATAAAGGGAAAAAAAAATTCAAATAGGCATCTATATAGTATTAAAAAACTATAAATATTTAAAATCGTTGTTTCTAAATACATTAAGATACAATCATTTACCAATAAAGACAAAAACAAAATAATGTTTTTTTAAAAAAGACTAGGCCGGCTAGGATTTTTTTTTTTTTTTTTTTGAAGTTAGAGTATTCACAATGGTAGTACTAAAAATTTTAACTTTTAGCGCCTCAAAAAAGTATTTTATCTATTTTACCACATCACTTTACAACACACCTAATATCAAATATTCTATTTTTTTATCACTTTATTTAAAATAATATAAACAACTCATTAAAATAATAAAGGAAAAGAGAGAATATAATCTTAATAAAATATTGTATTTTATTTTTAACAACTTGCTACAGTTAACTGATATTTATACTATTTTACTGTAGTGGTAAAAAATTTAGTTTTAACTTCTCTAATAACACATGACTTTTTGGTTCTTTGGTGGTAAAATAGTTTTTTTTTTTTTTTTTTTTTTTGCTGAAATACAATTGTAAGGACTCAATTTGTAACGACCCCAAGATGGTATTGGGTTCGTACGTTAAAGGCACAAACAATATAATTTGTAGAGCGTGGGTTGAAAGGCTAAGCCTTGGTCACCAGATAGTGGTTAGTCAGGGTTTCTATAGAAATTTACACGAGGGTGAACCTGGCATGTCTAGCAAGACCTTCTTCCGATACGACCTGAATGGCTCTGGTCCTTAGACCTCGTCCGAGGAGTTTCATGTTCTGATTATTCTTCTTTTTTAGGGTTTCATGGTCTTGGAGACGATTTGTCCCCCCCCCCTTTTTGGCTGCTTCCTACTCCTTTTATACTAGCATTTCCCCTCTCTTAGGCGTCCACGTGTAGGTTTTACTTTTTAGGGCTGACACTTGTCTTTTTAGCCCATACCCAAAGTGGTTGGGGGTGGTTGTAAAAGCTGAAGAGCATAGTGAAGAGCATGGACCTGTCAGGCGCAGAGTACTTAATTGCAGTATTGGCAGCCTTTTACTTGGGCCGCTCTTACACAGTGCTCGCCCTTTCTTTTAGGAGCGCTCTGGGATGCCGAGAACAAAATTATCCTCGGCTATATCCCTAGGCCACTTGGACTTTCATTATATGTCCTCGGCAATGCCTCTCCTCGGCTCGAGCCTTGGACCCTAATGTAAAGTGGGCCGAAGTCACAAATTCTCTGGCCCCACAACAATCATTATTGTGAATGTTTTTATTATTTTTGTTAAGTTTATGGGTTTGATAGTTGCTATTTGGATGAGGCTAGCTAGACTTATTGAGGAGAATAAAGGTTAAAGTTTTGAAATAGGAGCCGAACTACAAAAATAAAATATATATCGTAATTATAAGTAAAAAATTTTGGACCCAAGGGGAACTGGGCCCCCACTTGGGTCCGTCCCTGCCACAAAGCTTTTACTTGTTGAAGTATGTTTTGCTTCCTCTAATTCCAAAACACAACAATAGACTTGCAACTATAGTATAGGAAAAAACTTACTCTTTGATAGTGGTCAGTAAAAGGTTTTGGAATGCATCTAATCATAGTTAGAGACTTAAAAGTCTGTCTTTGCAAGGCGATTTAAAAAGATGTATATCTTTCTTGTAGTGCCTTTCATTCCACTATTTTGATCGAGAAAGAATCTCTTCCAAATGACCAAGCCATAATGATATTTAAAAACGATGCTTCCTTAGCCGTGTGGAACATGGATTAGCATTATGTCATTTTTTACAAGCAATTACCAGCATCTCATTTTATTAGGTAGGGATAGGATTCATTCTTAGGCTGTCACCACGTTCGGTTAACCGAATGTGACACCCCCGCCTTTGAGACTTGAAAGATTTATAGTTGCTATCGTTTCATTGCCTCTAATATTCACTAGCTTTCAAGGAATGGAATATTACGAAACACCCTTCACTATTCCAGGATATTCATATTTGATATTCAGGGTCCAGTTGGATACAGCTGAAAACTGAAAACTGAAACTGAAAACTGAAAAACACTGTAGCAAAATAATTTTTAAATGTGTGAATAATATCGTGGAACCCATTTTTAATGAAAAAGTTGCTGAAAAGTGAAATTTGTGGGTCCGTGAACAGTACATGATGTGCACTAATTGGCTGAAAAAAATTAGAAAAGTCAAACTTTGCGGTTACTGTTCATTGAACAGTGCATGAACAGTAGCCACAAGTCTCAAAAACGCGTGAAAAAAAAAAAAAAAAAAAAAAAAAAAAAAAAACGCAGACGCGCTGGAAATCAGTGCAATCCAAACGTACTCTCATTCCACTATTTCTTAGTAACTGCTTTCTTGGTTTTCATGTAATTATAGTTACTCTTTTCTTGATCATATGTGATATTCACCAATATCTTAGTTATCTAACCAAAGAGTATCACGTTGGCTTTGAAGTAGCTGCAAGTAGGCGATTCGAATCTATGTTTTCTATGTTTCAATCGGGTACCATTTGCTGGGATGTGTTTGAAAGCCTCAAGATAACTTGCAGAAAAATTATTTCTAAGTTTGGATTTTAATTTTCTAAGGTGTGAGATAAAAAAGGAAATTTATATCTAATTTAACTTTTGACAATACCACATCATTCAATAAGTATTTGTATGGACCAGATTTGAATCCCTAGCCCAACAGATAGATGGACTGAGACCCAAAAAGCCCAAAATAATGAATTTGTAGAAAATAGGTTGGAAAACTAAGCTCTAATGAATTAGACAAACACAAAAGTAGATTTAGATGACAAGGAGATGTAAATGGACAGGTCTATAATGAAGAAAATCGTCATCGGCAAAGTCCGAGGAGATCTGTTCTTATATATTTCTTTTAGATTTGATTACAAAGTCAGTTCTTGATACTACAATAATTTTTTATTTCTTTTCCGATCCCCTTGTCTCATTGTCTCTTTCTTCTTTTATACTGTCTCCCCTTTTCATCTCCACCTTCCACGTGCATACCAGATAGTTGGTCTTGATACTTATCCCATCAGCACTCTCTATAAGTCCTCATGTAGTAGTTGTAAGACTAAAATCCACTATTCAGGCATCACCTCTACATTAATGCAACCAGAGAGTTAGCTGCAGTGCATTTAATGCGAAGACAGCAGCTTTCTCCTAAGATATTTTTAAGACTTCTCCCTGTCTGATGTCACTGCAATACATATTTGCACCAACAGAACTTCCTAGAACGTTACCCGAGACGACAGACAACCTCTTCGAACCTCGACATTGGTTAGCCAAGGATGTGTTTATCCTTGGCCCACCCCTTTGAGCTGTTATGACCAAGACTAATCTCTCTACTTACTAACACAGTCTCTTCTGACAAAGATATCTCTTCCTTGGACAAACTCTCGTCCTCGGATTGGGTCATAGGCCCAATATATAAACAGATAATGAACCTCTGGGCCCAATATCCCTACAGTATTAATTTTGAAACTTTTACCATTTTATTACATTTTCTTTCTCTACACTCCCTACTTATCAAATTTAAGATAAATTGAATACTAATAAGTATTTTCAATATTTTTTTTCTTTTTGGCATTTGTAAGACATGAGTTTATAAATTGAATAAAATATAATTTTTTATTAACACAAAATTTGATTTATATGTCAAGAAGGATGAGAACTTATGATCTAACTGTGAATTTTTAAAAAATTTATTAATTATTAAGTAGTTTAACATGAACAAAAAATTACATCATGTTTAACTTGATTTTTTTTTCTTAAGATAGTAAAAATGTAACTTTATTTTTTTTTTTTTTTTGGTTGAGAAGAATAGAAAAAATGTAACTAGATTTGACTATGTACATTGATAACTCAGAAAAAATAAAATATCCATACCAAAATATTTTATTCCATTAACTCATGAAAGAAAAAGGCAAAACGTGATTAATTAGAATACATGACAATATATATTGGATAAAGCAACAAATCACATGCATTGCTTCCAAAAGTACACATTAAAATTTAAAATAAGGAGATTAAATTCTATAAAGATAGGGTGTAAAATTCATATTTTATACCGTTCAATAAGTAATTGTCACGTCAGCATTTTACTTAAAATTCAATACATCCTATCACACCTAATAACATCTCAATAAATTTCCAATTTGGTTGGATTTATATATGAGTATTAGAATTGATTGAGTGTGATTATATTTATTCTTAAATATATAATAAGATAATGTGATATATTGAGATTAAATGAGTAAAACATGAGTTTTACACCACGTCCTTGTAGAATTTAATCTCTAAAATAAGACAAACAAACTCATGTGCCTCTCTAAAGTAAGACATATTGTTGAATAATATGCATACGAAGAACAATTGAGAATTTGAATTTTACATCTTAGAGGGTCATTGTTATTGCAAATATTACATCTTACAGATTGCTACAATATGTATTTTCCCGCAAGACTGTTGCAAAATCAACCATTGCCATTGAAACCCTGTAATATGAACATTTATGCGTACTAATTCCTACTGCCAAAGGCAAAAAATTACTAATTAGCTAGTAAGATACCAAAAGCCAACGCCTAAGAAAACCAAGAAAACTATCACAACTAGTAAGAATCAAACTAAAAACACTGTCCCTGTAACTGCCAGAGGCAAAGAATTACTACTACTACCTAGTGAGATACCAAAAGCCAACGCCAAAGAAACCAAGAAAACGATCTTTACTATCAAGAATCAAACCAAAAAGACTGTCAGTAACTCAAAAAGAAGCCTTCTTTTGGTTCTTGCATGCATGCCATATCCATATATTGCTCGACTAATTATTGATTGGCCTCGGCTTGATGCCATGATCCAAATCGTCAACTGTTCTTATGGAGATGACAAAGCAAAGCCTGTCCGTTTCTTTATGGCGGAACATCCACAACGTAACAAAATCTTTAAACGCTCGTAGGCCATGTTCATTACAGAATTCTGCCCATCCTCGAGTAAGTATATGGCGCTTATCCTTGCATGAAGTTTGCTTGAACTCCGTCGGAAACGCATTGCCTTGTACATCATACGCCGTGACTGGAATTCCTTGACGAACGAAATCTTGCAGCTCTTCATCGTTCAACAATGGAAAGAGGAACTTTCTTACAGCTTTTTGGCTCAAGAAAAGACGATAATGTTGCTTGATATCATTGTCTTGCAACTGCTTCTCAAAAGGTGTAGAGTATTCATTATTCTTAACTAAGCTGCCAATATCTCTCCTAACTGGTGGCATCTTTGGGAGCTCATAGGCATAAATGCGGGACTCAGGTGTGCTTTGAAGCCCTTTTGGTTTCGCATTTTCCTTTGGTTTTGGATTAATGGTTGCTCTACCATTGTCAACAACATACTTTCTTTTCTTGTTCTTGTTCTGTGCCTCCAAAGTCGTAGCACCATCCTCTTGATCTTTGGACGTGCTTGCCTTCGAGCCTTCACCCATACTTGCTTCTTTTCTGTTTCGTTTTCTATCCCCCACCATGGATTCTGTGAAAAGAAAGAGAAACTTTCTCAGAAGAGGAGAGTTTCTTGGAGCGATCAGAATTGTTTGTAATCTAAGAGACTTTCTTGGAGCGATGTATAAAATGAAATGGCTGGAGATTTTTAATTAAGAACGATCTGCTTTGTAAACCCACAATTTATAGGAAATTTATTTAATGAAATGACGTGGCATGTAACCCAATATGTCACACAACTGTGCCTTCTCTATATATCTTTTATGAACAATTGCATGCAACCCAATATGTTATACAAAATAATGAATCCTTACAATAGTGTGGCTGGACCTTTTGATAAATTTGACATAACACAATGAAACTGTTTATTTTATCACCACTTGGGTTTTAGTTCAAGTTTGGAGTGAGGTGGAGCAGAAGACGATCTTATGTTCAAAGCTTATAAGCAATAATTCTAGAGAGTCAAATCCCATAAAGTCTCTCTCAAATATTTATATAAAAATAAAAGAGTCCCGCATAGTTTTTTACTCTCACTCGTCCGGTTTCATATATAGATATATATATATATATATATATATATACACATACATATTCAATATGACTCAAGAAATCACATATCCGTAATCATTGCACACTACATAAGTTTATTGACAGTCAGTTCCGTAATTGGGGTCTCTCCTTGAGAGTCCCTTTTAGCACTGTAATCTTATCTCCTCTACTTTCAGTACGGGTTTCCTCTACTTTCAGTACGGGTTTCAATAAATCAAAGAATTCCGCATTAAAAAAAAAAAAAAAAAAAAAAAACAAATCTTGTGCATCATGTTTATCCATCAAACAACCCCCTCCCCACCCCAACCGGTTTCTCTCTCTCTCCCTAACCCCTTTTTATATTGTATTCCATTTCTTAAAGTAAACATTGCATTGCATTTTCCGTCCCTCCTGGAGATTATTGAAGGACGTTCAGCTTCTACACTTGTCAATCATCCAGAGTATGAACTTACATAGGATTTTTACATGACTGAGATTTCTAGCCACCAATGTATCCCAGCCGATGAAGGATCATCGCCAAAATTAGCATGCATATAGCCAGAATCAAGCCAGGTCTTCCCAGCAGCCAATTCTTTGTCTTCTTTACACCTTCCACTCCTCTTTGAAGCCTGTCTGCCCAACGCATCTGCACCAACAATTCACAGGAAACCAAAAAACTCATATTCATCATCAACTACAGTAACAGTAAGCTGTGCAAATTTTGGATCAGATGAGTTAGGTATATTTTCTCAAGAGGACTCTTTTATAGCCTGTAACTTCAAGGGACCTCATCTCCAATGACTGGTTTTTGAGTCAAACAATTTATACATCTAAAGACACTTTGAATCTTAAAACTTTCATTACATTACATAGGATGAGAGTGAAACAACATAAATTTCACTTAAATTGAGGGGTGTGTTATAGATTTTCTTTTCAATTCTGAGACAATCTATACCAAAAAAAAGTCTCATAATGTGGTTTTCACTTTTCTTTGATATTATTTTCATCCATCTTCCAAATGTCAAGTCGATCCAAATCATATCTAATTCACTCATGACAATAGCAGTGACATTTCATAAATGACAATGATGCATGCCTTCTAAACACTTGAAGAAATATCTTCTTTATAAATTAAGGATGCAAAGATTTAGACAAACTGAACATATTCTAGAATACTATATTGCAAATTAAAAATTTCTAGCTAGTTCTGTTATAAAGAATGAGACATGCATTAGTCTCTGGTTGAAAGCTTTGAGGATACACTGTGGGAAACCAAAAAAAAAAAATGAGACATGCATTAAAAATTTGGGTAAAGATTTGGTACCATTTTATCCAAGTCGTCTGGTGATAATGATGACATAGCTTGTTGAGCTTTTGCTGCATCTTCTCGAGAAAGCTTCATACCAAACTGTTCACTCATGTTTGCCATCATGTCTGGATTCATATTCTTAATCATTGATGTAAACATCTGCCAAAGATCGTGCAAATTTTATTCATGAACTCTTTTAGCCACAGAAAATAATGTAATTCCACTGGCACAATAAACAATTCAAAGTGCAAACTCATCCTTGGGGCTATACTTTTTCAGTAACAAGCAGTATCCAGTGACCGAGTAATATCCAAAAGTGGAAACAAAAAATACACAGAAATCGAAAATTGTCATAACATATGTAGTCTGACTGCATCGAATAAAGTTTCAAATTAATGATAAAAATTAATATAGCATCTGACAGATTTTTTTTTTTTTTTTGGGAAAAGAAAAATTTTTATTTCAAACTGGGCTTCACTAAACATTTAAGAACATTTCACTAGGAAATTTTTATTATTTTTAATCTACATATAGCAACCAAACATCTAATTTATGCTTTTATAAAATCAACAAACCTGCCGCATTGCTGGATCTTTCATTTGATTTCTCATCTGTTCTTGCAAATCAGGAGTCGAGGATGGGAAGCTTGATGGAGTAGAAGTTCTTAAATTTGAAAACATATCACGAGATGAACTAGATTCACCCACAACACTAGATCTATTAACTACAGGATTTTCCTGGGCAGCTGAAGATTTTGGCCCAGTATCTGAAACCCCTTTTACAGCTGCTGCTGTAGGAACTGAGTCCATCCCTTTCAAAGAGGATGCCATTTCAAACATCTTCTGAAGGTCGTCCGGCGACATTTTATTCATCATATTAGTTGCCGTTTTAAGCATGTCAGGTGTCATATTTGGAGGAACTGAGCTGCCAGGATTATTATCTGAGGAACCTCCCGTAAAATATGGGTTCTCCCCCTGAAATGAAGAAGCCATTTCAAGCATTTTTTGAAGTTCTTCAGGTGACATCTTGCTGATCACATTTGATGCAGTCTTAACCATTTCAGGAGGTACCTCTCCAGATTTTCCAGAACTCATGGCAGCCAGTGTGTCCGGATCAACATTTGAAATAAAATTCTGGAACGATCTGTAAAACAAATACACCATGCACACAAACAAAGGTTAGCTATCTTACGGATTTATAACTCAATGACTGTACAGAACATAGAAACAGATGCATTAACAGGACAAGACCCTTAGAAATTAGAATTCAGCAGGGGGAAATATATATATATATATATATATATATATATTCCCAATAGGACTACATCTTATTTCAAGATTAAATTCAGTTCTGAGACAACTTGTTGCAAAATATAGCCTGAACCAGTGTTGTTAAAAGCGCTAAGCGCACTTAAGCGCAAAGACCTCCTAGAGCCTAGGCACGAAGCACAAAGCGCAAGCGATCAATTAATCATATAAATTACAATAAAACATTTTATATAATTTATATAACATTTATATAATTCTATTGTGCTTTACAAAATATATGCAACCATGATATTTGGTGGCCATGATTACAAAACATAGTTGAATCAAAAAAAAAAATTTTGATAGGTAATCAGAAATCTTATATTAAAGAGGGAAAAAAAATAAAAGAGAAGTACAAGATGTTCATGATGATGAACAACAACACAACACAACAGCAAGAGGGAAGTCAGGAAACTAAGCTAAGGGAAGGCATAAACTCAGAGAGAGAAGAACACTCTGTAAAACCCCAACAATGAGACCACTCCAATAGACTGCGTTGGCATAAAATCTTTAACTCCTCCAACGTTTTCTCTTTATCTTCAAAAGATCGACGATTTAAGTAATGTTAAGATCAACGATAGAAGTATAGAACCCAGAAGGCAAAGGTTAAAAAGTACTAGAATGTTAAGTAATGTTATCTTTGTGAGTGTTTGATTTAGTGTTTGTTTGAGTGGTTGTGGTTAAAAGTTCAAAAATATCTAAAGAGATAGGCCTAGGTGTATGGTAGCACACCACACTATTAGTTTTTATATATTAAATCAATGGCTTATATCAAACATATTTAGATTTAATGGCTAAAAATCAAATCAGGATTTTTTTAAAAAAAATTTACAAAAAGCTCAAATAAGCGCGCTTTTGTGAGGGCGCTTCGCTTTAGAGGAAAAAATGAATGCACTGCTATGGAAAAGTAGTCAGGTGAAAATTGATGTTCATCCAATATCCACTCTTAATCACTTTTATTTTGCCAAACAAAACTATTGCATTATCAAATTACTACATCCTCCATGATATATTGGGCTTAAGCATGGAATTTTATACCAACCATTAGATTTTTCTCTGCAGTACATAATGTAAATTATTCATGGTAATGATAATTATGTATTACTGTATCTTAGAGGATCCATGATAGCAAATAACAAAAGTCAATGTAGTAAACAAGAACAAACACCTCACCAAATACTCCAAAACTAAATGAGGTCCGTAATATGTTATGGTCACATGCAAGTAATCTTTAACAAGAAATTATAATTAGACAAGCAGGCAATAACTCTTTTATGGACGCAAACAAACCTGATTGTGTCTGGGTCATCTTTCAAAGCATGCAAAGACTCAGAATTGGACATAATACCCCCTCTGTTAACTGTACTTTGACTCTTAGTAGAGTCGCCATTTTGATGTGGCTGTACCACTGAATGCTCCATGGATGAGCTTTTATGATTTTCGGAATTGACAGTCTCAACCTCTTCAGTAATTTCTTCAATCACTAAACCTATTAAACAAGCAAAGATTAATAATAAGTCAAAAGATTGTATATCTGGGATATATATGCTATAGATCTCACTCATTTAAGAAGTTAATACAGGGACCCCAAAAAAAGGAAAAACAAAAAAAAACAAGAAAGGAACATACCTCTTCGTGCATGCCCACCCCCTTCTTTGGCCAATTTTTCCTTTGCATCCCTATGTCAGCAATTTGATACCATTTAACTTGTCAATTTTGACAGCTCAGATTCTTAATGTTAAAAATGAGAGTTAAATAACTTATAAGAGGGAATGTGAAATCCAAAAAATCAAGAATCCTGATTTCTGAAATATAAGAGCCATTTATAGGATTAGCAACAGTCTTAATGGTATAAACCGTAGGCTTAAAGAAGTAAAACATGATATGTTTAAAATTTTGTGATTTGCAAACTATTTGGATTAATTATCAACTGATTCTCAGTGGAAAAAATAAAAAATTTCTTTCTTTTTTAAGATCTCAAAGATTAGCTGTTATTGCATATGGTTCACCACTCAAACCAAGTCCAAAGGACTCACATTGATGCATACATCAGCTGTACATATGACATGTTCACCAAATACTTTCATTATTCTTTGGTTGATAGATAGAGATTGAGAGAGGAGCACACCTTAAAACTTCTGCAATTGTTTCATCATCTGGGGAAACTTCAAGTGCCTTGCTCAAATCAGACACAGCATCCTAACATATTCAGAAATGCCATTAGATAACACAAGCAAATCAGCATACAGTTACATTAATATATACATCCTTCAAAGACCAATTAGTTAATCACTGCATATAAATACATAGAACTCACTTCTAATTGACCAAGTTCTTTGTATGCTTGTCCTCTTCGGTAAAGAGCTTTGATATTGTTCGCATCATATGCCAAAACCTGAAGTAATAAAAGAACTAAATAACTTAGATTAAAGGTGGAAAGACACTTACAGGCATGCGAAGAAAGTAACTAATAAAAAAATAGTGTCCACTTACATAGGCAGCATAAAGCAAGACAAAAGGAAATATGTTAGCTTATGTTCTCGGATACTCTTCCTAGTTATATTATCAGTTATGCTAGGCTCCCTAATTTATTAGTTTCAATTACTACATATTGTTTTATCAGTGGGTATTGTTACGCCAAAATGTATGGATATAGACATGATCAATTGACAACCAATATCATATAACAAAATGATACCAGAAGAGAAAAATGACTTCTTCATACCTCAGAGCCTTCATTTATGCATTCATCATACTGTCTTGTTTTCAAATAACACGACATCAAGTTGAGTGAGCATGCCAACAGAACTGTTCTGCCTTTGGAGGATAAAATGCCTTGTAAATTTTTCTTTGCCTAAGATATAGAGAGCAAAAACAATTTTATATCAGTCAAAAGCGACTCCACACCCAGCAAGAGAACAATCTCTTGGACCAATAACAAAAATAAATGAATGTATGAATGAGTAAATAAAAGGTTCAAACAGAAACAAAAGTTCACTTACAAGCAAATATTTCTCTGAGGCATCACTGAACCTTCCCTGGTTGTGAAGCTCATTCCCCTGCCAAATTGAAAATAAATCCATAAATGCATGGTAGACATGGACCAAGCCAAGAGGGTTGAAGGGGGGCTATCACCCGTCTACCCACTTCTAACCCCAACCAGAAAAAATTTGACTCATGTCATTTGGATAAATGCACCCCCAACAACCCTCCCCTAAGAAATGCCACTCATTGACTTCTCTAAACCCAAAATTCTTTCCTTTTAGAGAATCGATATATATATATATCTTAAATGCTGTGGGTCTTATATTTGAAAAGTGATATACAAGTGAATTTTAAATTCTTATTCTCTTTTAAAATTCTTTCCGTATTATTAAAGCAATACCCCTTTTAAGGTGAATTTGGATTTAAAGATATAGAGAATTTTCCTCCAACTCACTACATAGAAACTCAAATAAGCATCCACTTGTTTTTTCAGTCACATGACCTACTTAATAGTCACATTCCTTTTTAAATGAGTTAGTAAACCATGTGATTTAATACATGTGGATATCTTATAAAATCCACCACGTAATGGTATGGAAGAGATTCCTCCAAGCCAAATTGGAGTAAAACTTTGTCCTTTAAAGATTATATCTGACATTTTTTGCATTAATTTATTCTCTCAATTTACACTTACGTATTCAAATGACATGTTTAAAACTTCAAATTTTTTTTAAATTAAAATTAACATTTTAGTCTAACCAAGGTGGGCCAAATGTATTCTTTTCCACCATTCTATTCTATCTAAAGTCCCTGTTATCTCCTTAATTGACATATCCTTTTTTACTATCAATGCATTCCTTTTTACATCCTCAGCTTCAAAGTGAAGAGTCCTCACAAGCACAAGATGATTAGGCCCTCAAGCTAATATCATGTTTGTCAAGCACAGGTCTTAATCATTGTAAAGAAATTGATCCATATTTAACATAGACAAATGGATAGCCATTACTTGAGATGGTTACAAAATATACCTTTTTCTTCAGCACCTCAGCTGCACTCAACTCATAGCTCATCTGAGCATCAGCACGGGCACGCATAGCTGCTATCTCTTCGGGCGATGCATTAGCCATCTTCTCACCAATCTCAGCCATCTCCTCGGGACGGGTATGTTTCAACTGCTCTGCAGCCATCTTCAAGTCTTCAGGATTCATGTTCTTCATGCCTTCAGTGGCCATCTTCATCAAATCTGGATTAGACATCATCTGCAATGCCATTCACATAAGATACCCATATAAAAACAATAACTATAACCAACAAAACCATACAATTTAAAGATCCCAAAACAAAAAAAAAAAAATTTCAAATGTGGGTTTCTAATTATAGCCCCAATCACACCCAATTCGACCATAATTCAAACACATCAATACCCAGAACTTGAAATGAAAATTTCTGAGATACCCAATTCTCAAAACTCAGAATTTAATCAAATCAGCAGATTATGTAATCAAAATAGAAAGCTAATAACACCAAAAACAGAAAATTCAAAATTAGAAGCATAGATTGAATGGTTAGGTAGAAACCTGTTGTTGGATTCGAGCGAAATCGGCAGGTGACATTCGACTCATCTGCTCCTGAGCGAGCCTTATCATCTCTGGATCCATCATTCCGTTAAACATTCTTCTTCTCTCTCGCTCTCTCTCTCTCCAAACTTCAATTACAGAAAGATCAAAATCTCAAACCCACAAAAATTCTAACAATAACAGCTTCTTCTTCTTGTGATTCTACTTCTGCAGAAAGATAGAGATCTGAGAGAGTTGGTTTTTAAATTTGGGAATTTACTTTTGGTTGGGAAGTTTCGGTTTCTGTTTTTCAGTTTGGGTTTTAGGAAATGATTAATGAATGAATAATTGCCGAACAATAATAAATATTTGTAGCAGAGCTGGTAATTTTATTAGAGGCTGCGTGTCACGCGCCCACCAAAACTGAACCTAAATTTTTTATGATTTTCAACTTAAAGGTCCAACTGGAAATCTAAGTCTACTCTCCAAAGAATCGAATAAGCGTTTGGTTTCTATTTTTAAAATTACCTTTATGCCCCTCTTCTTTTTATTTTATTTCCAGTCACTGCCAGCGAATGCGAATGCGACTGGAAATGCTGATGAAACCCCCCTCTCATCATCAGTAAGTTTATTTCCAGGTGTCTCACAGTTTTGTAACTCTTAATAAAATAAAGTGAAGCCACATCAGATCTCACTATCTTTAAGTTTATCTCCACTTTCTTTCTTCTTTTGGTTAATACATCTAACTTACTTTTCACTTTCCTAGATCTTACTTATCCCTTAATCTTATGCTTTTTTTTTTTTTGGGTTGAGAAAACCCTTAATCTTTTTTTTTTTTGATAAACAAAACCCTTAATCTTAAACTAAGTAAAGATGATATGATATAGTGGGTTTAAGTTAGCTTAACTGGTAAAGTTTTTGATAATTGAATAAGAGATCTAGGATTCAATCTTCGCCTACACCAAAAACCAATTGGTATCTTGGTATGATGAAAAATAAGAACAACCCAACATAATTTAGGGTCTTTTATATGTAAACATTAATTAAATAAAATTATTTAATACTAATTAAATTAAGACTAATTTGATCCATTAAATTTATAAATTGACGAGTAATACTAACTGAACTAAATTTAATTTCATATAAATGATTGAATATCATAGTTGAAGCATAAACTTTAACAAAAAAAAAAAAAAAAAAACTTACTTTAACTTGAATATATGACGATGCTAAATTGTGATCTTTTTTTTTTTGTTTTTTTTTGAAAACAAATCAGGAATTCATTCATCATTCAAAAAACTGGCATCCAAGTACAAGGCTTCAAGGGCTGGGGGTGGGGATTCCTCAAGCCATACAAGTTCATCATCTAAGTGACTAGCAAAACGTGTAAGGCTTTGAGCCACGGAGTTGGCACTTTTATTAACACACCCAATAGTACAGCTTCTAAACCCAACAGCTAGCGTGCGAATATTGTCGTATATGTGTCCTAGTCGTGATCTGTCCAACCGTAGAGAAGCAATAGCCTTCATTACCACTGCATTATCCCCCTCGATCACTAGGTCCATGAACCCCGCATCCATGGCAAACTCAACCACTTTCCGACATGCTAACGCTTCTGCTTCTTCATTGTTTGCCACTGTCGGGCCACGAGCTGACAGGCTAGCCATCACTTCTCCCAAGCTATTCCTCACAATAACACCCACACCTAATGATCTTGTACCATCAAATATTGCCACATCGAAGTTAAGTTTATACACTGATCCTATGGGAGGTCTCCAAACTTACACCGATCTCGAATTTGTCAAAACAGCCAATTGAGCTACGATCCCTTGAATTCATCCACATACTCCCTTGCACGTTTGTTCAAGAGTGTTGAGTTCTATATTTTACCTCCATGCAGCACCGAGTTACGTTGGTTCCATATTACCCAACACTGAACCCAAAATAACTCTTGCTCTTCACTAGGCAGATTAATAATGACCTCCACCACCAGCTGCATGAAGTCCATTTGCCCGATTCTAGCTTTCTGCAACCTCCTTAAACTCCTAGCCCATACATCTTGCGCCACCCCGCACTACCATAGAACATGAAGAATAGAATCTGAGTTCCCTTTACAACACTCACAATCGTCATCCATTATTACTCTGCGTCGAGCCAGATTCTCCCGAGTTGGTAGCACATTTTGGCAGGCCCTCCACCCAAAGACTTTTATTTTGTTTGGAAGATGTAGCTTCCACAAGTGCCTCCAAACCAAGCTTCCATATACTTCCCTATAGCTCTCCTCCATACCAGCCTCTTGTCTTGCTATTCGTCTAGCAATGTGATACCCCGATCTCACAGTATATTCTCCATTTTTTGAATGCAACCACATGAGCAAATCAGCTGCATTTCTATGGCTCAATGGCATGCTTAAAATGGTTTTGGCATCCTCCATATGAAAATTAGCTTCAATAAACTCCCAGTCCCATAACTGGCTCCTCCAATCAATAAGATCAGCCACTCGCCATTCCCACACCTCCTCCAATGGTGGGTAAAGAACCTTATTTGTTGGGTGATTAAGTATCCATTTATCCTTGGTGACCTGTATGGAAGCCCCATCTCCAACTCGCCAACAACACCCATGTTTTAAGATAGGTTGAGTAGCCATTAAACTCTTCCATACATAAGAGCTATTAGGCACATCTGAAGCTTCGAGGAAGCTACACCTAGGGCTGTACAAGGTGCGGTGCGGCCAATTTTTGTGGCCGTTTCTGCACCGCACTGGAATCCTCGGTTTCCTAAAAACCCAAGCCGTCGCCGCGCCTGAGGAACGATTCTCCGGCAACCTCGGTGGCAATTCCAATCGACGCGGTGGTCGGTGTCCACCTGTCTATCACACACAGAGAGGAAGAGATATCTAAATTCTAAACCCAAAAAACTCAAGGATTCAAACCACAAATCAAAACTTAGATCAAATCTAAATATCAAAAGATTCAATACCCATTCTCCGGCAACCTCGGTGGAAATTCCAGTCGGCGCGGTGGTCGGTGCCCACCTGTCTATCACACACAGAGAGGAAGAGATATCTAAATTCTAAACCCAAAAAACTCAAGGATTCAAACCACAAATCAAAACTTAGATCAAATCTAAATATCAAAAGATTCAATACCCATCACAAACCCAAATATTAAAACCCATTACAAACCATCTATTTGAGTCTGACTGAGCTGAGTGATGGAGTGAGTGGAGTCTTAGAGAATGAGAGCAAAAAGTCTAAAAAAGAGAGAGACAACTTAAAGTGTTAGACAACCGGGAACGGTGTGCGGCTCAGAGAAAACAAGAAAAAAAAATCTGATACAATGACTTAAAAGAGCAGAAGTCTAAAGAGTGAAAAGGAGAAATGACTGATGAGAGTAGTTGAGTAGGAAATAACTCAACAAAAAAGACTTGTACGGTTGAGATCAAAAGAGAAAGAAAAAAAATTTGTACAGTGCTGACTCAAACAACGACAGGCATCATTTTTTATTTTTTATTTTTTTCAAAAAACGCAAGGGCAAGAGAATGATTAACCCATGCGGCATTTTTTATTTTTTTAATATTTTTTTTTAAAAAAAAAAACTCAAGTGGCATGACTGTAACCACTAACCCATACGGCCATAAAACATTTTTTATATTTTTTTAATTTTTATTTTCAAAAAATGTATCTGGGAGACACAGACTTATAGACTAGACCACTCAAATATTTCCTCTGACACACGTTTTGAACTGAGAAAAGTAGCTCACAACCTCACACACGTTAACTTCCTTTTTAAATTAAAATTTCTTTTTGATAAGGACTTTAGGCCTGTACATTCATGGATAAGAATTCAAAATTTATTTTATAAGAACGTCCCTATTCATAGATGAATGTTAGGCCTCTTCTGGTTCATAGAATGTTAGGCCTCTCCTTCTTCAGTTCTTCTTATACATATTAACATATATATAAAACATGCTCGGGTCGGTTCGGTCTTTGTCGGTGTGCATATCTCGGCGCCGATGGCAACACCGGTTCGACGTCGGCACTGAAAATCTACCGCCGATCACCTTGCTGAAAACCTTTGGCGGAGCTCTGAGCCGGGTAGGGCGGTGCGGTCAGACCAGTTTTGTCAGTGCCGGAATATCCTTGAACAGGCCTAGCTACGCCGTGGGAAGTAACGTGCTTTAAAGCACTCATATAGCAAAGAGCCTTGGTCTTGGAGTAATCTCCAACCTTGATTTGCTAGCATTACAAGGTTGAAATTTCTCAGATCTCTAAATCCCATCCCACCTTCCTTTTTAGGTTTAGATAATGCACTCCAACTCTCCCAATGAATTTTCTTCTCATCTCCAATCTGACCCCACCAAAACCTAGCACACATTGCGTTAAGTTCATTGCAAAGCTTGACCAGTAAAAGGAATACTCCCATTGTATAAGTAGGGATTGATTGGGCAACCGCTTTAATCAATACTTCCTTACCAACTCTAGAGAGTAATTTACCCTTCCAACCTTGAATCTTCTTCCAAACTCTATCCTTCAAGAAAGAAAAAGTTTGATATTTTTCCCTTCCAACCAAAGTAGGAAATCCCAAATAAGACTCAAAAAAGAGAATGAGAGCAAAAAGTCTAAAAAAGAGAGAGAGAAAAGTTAGAGTGTTAGACAACCGGGAACGGTGTGCGGCTGAGAGAAAACAAGAAAAAAAAATCCGATACAATGACTTAAAAGTGCAGAAGTCTAAAGAGTGAAAAGGAGAAATGACTGATGAGAGTAGTTGAGTAGGAAATAACTCAACAAAAAAGACTTGTACAGTTGAGATCAAAAGAGAAAGAAAAAAAATTTGTACAGTGACTGACTCAAACAGCGACATGCATCATTTTTTATTTTTTATTTTTTTCAAAAACGCAAGTGCAAGAGAATGATTAACCCATGCGGCATTTTTTATTTTTTTAATATTTTTTTTTTAAAAACACTCAAGTGGCATGACTGTAACCACTAACCCATACGGCCATACGACATTTTTTATATTTTTTTAATTTTTATTTTCAAAAAATGTATCTGGGAGACACAGACTTATAGACTAGACCACTCAAATATTTCCTCTGACACACGTTTTGAATTGAGAAAAGTAGCTCACAGCCTCACACACGTTAACTTCCTTTTTAAATTAAAATTTCTTTTTGATAAGGACTTTAGGCCTGTACATTCATGGATAAGAATTCAAAATTTATTTTATAAGAACGTCCCTATTCATGGATGAACGTTAGGCCTCTTCTGGATCCTAGAACGTCAGGCCTCTCCTTCTTCAGTTCTTCTTATACATATTAACATATATATAAAACATGCTCGGGTCGGTTCGGTCTTTGTCGGTGTGCACATCTCGGCGCCGATGGCCACACCGGTTCGATGTCGGCACTAAAAATCTATTGCCGATCACCTCGCTGAAAACCTTTGGCAGAGCTCTGAGCCGGGCAGGGCGGTGCGGTCAGACCAGTTTTGTCAGTGCCGGTATATCCTTGAACAGGCCAAGCTACGCCTTGGGAAGTAACGTGCTTTAAAGCACTCATATAGCAAAGAGCCTTGGTCTTGGAGTAATCTCCAACCTTGATTTGCTAGCATTGCAAGGTTGAAATTTCTCAGATCTCTGAATCCCATCCCACCTTCCTTTTTAGGTTTAGATAATGCACTCCAACTCTTCCTATGAATTTTCTTCTCATCTCCAATCTGACCCCACCAAAACCTAGCACACATTGCGTTAAGTTCATTGCAAAGCTTGAGCGGTAAAAGGAATACTCCCATTGTATAAGTAGGGATTGATTGGGCAACCGCTTTAATCAATACTTCCTTACCAACTCTAGAGAGTAATTTACCCTTCCAACCTTGAATCTTCTTCCAAACTCTATCCTTCAAGAAAGAAAAAGTTTGATATTTTGCCCTTCCAACCAAAGTAGGAAATCCCAAATAAGACTCAAAAAAGAGAATGAGAGCAAAAAGTCTAAAAAAGAGAGAGAGACAAGTTAGAGTGTTAGACAACCGGGAACGGTGTGCGGCTGAGAGAAAACAAGAAAAAAAAAAATCTGATACAATGACTTAAAATTGCAGAAGTCTAAAGAGTGAAAAGGAGAAATGACTGATGAGAGTAGCTGAGTAGGAAATAACTCAACAAAAAAGACTTGTACGGTTGAGATCAAAAGAGAAAGAAAAAAATTTTGTACAGTGACTGGCTAAAACAGCGACAGGCATCATTTTTTATTTTTTATTTTTTTCAAAAAACGCAAGTGCAAGAGAATGATTAACCCATGCGGCATTTTTTTTTTTTTCATTTTTTTTTTTCAAAACACTCAAGTGGCATGACTGTAACCACTAACCCATACAGCCATACAACATTTTTTATATTTTTTTAATTTTTATTTTCAAAAAATGTATATGGGAGACACAAACTTATAGACTAGACCACTCAAATATTTCCTTTGACACACGTTTTGAACTGAGAAAAGTAGCTCACAGCCTCACACACGTTAACTTCCTTTTTAAATTAAAATTTCTTTTTAATAAGGACTTTAGGCCTGTACATTCTTGGATAAGAATTCAAAATTTATTTTATAAGAACGTCCCTATTCATGGATGAACGTTAGGCCTCTTCTGGTTCTTAGAACGTTAGGCCTCTCCTTCTTCAGTTCTTCTTATACATATTAACATATATATAAAACATGCTCGGGTTGGTTCGGTCTTTGTCGGTGCGCACATCTCGGCGCCGATGGCCACACCGGTTCGACGTCGGCACTGAAAATCTACCGTCGATCACCTTGCTGAAAACCTTTGGCGGAGCTCTGAGCCGGGCAAGGCGGTGCGGTCAGACCGGTTTTGTCAGTGCCGGTATATCCTTGAAAAGGCCTAGCTACGCCGTGGGAAGTAACGTGCTTTAAAGCACTCATATAGCAAAGAGCCTTGGTCTTGGAGTAATCTCCAACCTTGATTTGCTAGCATTGCACGGTTGAAATTTCTCAGATCTCTGAATCCCATCCCACCTTCCTTTTTAGGTTTAGATAATGCACTCCAACTCTTCCAATGAATTTTCTTCTAATCTCCAATCTGACCCCACCAAAACCTAGCACACATTGCGTTAAGTTCATTGCAAAGCTTGAGCGGTAAAAGGAATACTCCCATTGTATAAGTAGGGATTGATTGGGCAACCGCTTTAATCAATACTTCCTTACTAACTCTAGAGAGTAATTTACCCTTCCAACCTTGAATCTTCTTCCAAACTCTATCCTTCAAGAAAGAAAAAGTTTGATATTTTGCCCTTCCAACCAAAGTAGGAAATCCCAAATAAGACTCAAAAAAGAGAATGAGAGCAAAAAGTCTTAGAGAATGAGAGCAAAAAGTCTAAAAAAGAGAGAGAGAAAAGTTAGAGTGTTAGACAACCGGGAACGGTGTGCGGCTGAGAGAAAACAAGAAAAAAAAATTTTGATACAATGACTTAAAAGTGCAGAAGTCTAAAGAGTGAAAAGGAGAAATGACTGATGAGAGTAGCTGAGTAGGAAATAACTCAACAAAAAAGACTTGTACGGTTGAGAGCAAAAGAGAAAGAAAAAAAAATTGTACAGTGACTGACTCAAACAGCGACAGGCATCATTTTTTATTTTTTATTTTTTTCAAAAAACGTAAGCGCAAGAGAATGATTAACCAATGCGGCATTTTTTATTTTTTTAATATTTTTTTTTTCAAAAAACCCAAGTGGCATGACTGTAACCACTAACCCATACGGCCATACGACATTTTTTATATTTTTTTAATTTTTATTTTCAAAAAATGTATCTGGGAGACACAGACTTATAGACTAGACCACTAAAATATTTCCTCTGACACACGTTTTGAACTGAGAAAAGTAGCTCACAGCCTCACACACGTTAACTTCCTTTTTAAATTAAAATTTCTTTTTGATAAGGACTTTACGCCTGTACATTCATGGAAAGAATTCAAAATTTATTTTATAAGAACGTCCCTATTAATGGATGAACGTTAGGCCTCTTCTGGTTCCTAGAACGTTAGGCCTCTCCTTCTTCAGTTCTTCTTATACATATTAACATATATATAAAACATGCTCGGGTCGGTTCGGTCTTTGTCGATGTGCACATCTCGGCGCCGATGGCCACACCGGTTCGACGTTGGCACTGAAAATCTACCGCCGATCACCTTACTGAAAACCTTTGGCGGAGCTCTGAGCCGGGCAGGGCGGTGCGGTCAGACCGGTTTTGTCAGTGCCGGTATATCCTTGAACAGGCCTAGCTACGCCGTGGGAAGTAACATGCTTTAAAGCACTCATATAGCAAAGAGCCTTGGTCTTGGAGTAATCTCTAACCTTGATTTGCTAGCATTCCAAGGTTGAAATTTCTCAGAGCTCTGAATCCCATCCCACCTTCCTTTTTAGGTTTAGATAATGCACTCCAACTCTTCCTATGAATTTTCTTCTCATCTCCAATATGACCCCACCAAAACCTAGCACACATTGCGTTAAGTTCATTGCAAAGCTTGACCGATAAAAGGAATACTCCCATTGTATAAGTAGGGATTGATTGGGCAACAGCATTAATCAATACTTCCTTACCAACTCTAGAGAGTAATTAACCCTTCCAACCTTGAATCTTCTTCCAAACTCTATCCTTCAAGAAAGAAAAAGTTTGATATTTTTCCCTTCCAACCAAAGTAGGAAATCCCAAATAAGACTCTAAAAAGAGAATGAGAGCAAAAAGTCTTAGAGAATGAGAGCAAAAAGTCTAAAAAAGAGAGTGAGACAAAATAGAGTGTTAGACAACAGGGAACGGTGTGCGGCTGAGAGAAAAGAAGAAAACAAAAATCTGATACAATGACTTAAAATTGCAGAAGTCTAAAGAGTGAAAAGGAGAAATGACTGATGAGAGTAGCTGAGTAGGAAATAACTCAACGAAAAAGACTTGTACGGTTGAGATCCGAAGAGAAAGAAAAAAATTTTGTACAGTGACTGGCTCAAACATGGACAGGCATCATTTTTTATTTTTTATTTTTTTCAAAAAATGTAAGTGCAAGAGAATGATTAACCCATGCGTTATTTTTTATTTTTTTTATTTTTTTTTTCAAAAAACTCAAGTGGCATGACTGTAATCACTAACCCATACGGCCATACAACATTTTTTATATTTTTTTAATTTTTATTTTCAAAAAATGTATCTGGGAGACACAGACTTATAGACTAGACCACTCAAATATTTCCGCTGACAAACGTTTTGAACTGAGAAAAGTAGCTCACAGCCTCACACACGTTAACTTCCTTTTTAAATTTAAATTTCTTTTTGATAAGGACTTTAGGCCTGTACATTCATGGATAAGAATTCAAAATTTATTTTATAAGAACGTCCCTATTCATGGATGAACGTTAGGCCTCTTCTGGTTCTTAGAACGTTAGGCCTCACCTTCTTCAGTTCTTCTTATACATATTAACATATATATAAAACATGCTCGAGTCGGTTCGGTCTTTGTCGGTGTGCACATCTCGGCGCCGATGGCCACATCGGTTCGACGTCCGCACTGAAAATCTACCGCCGATCACCTTGCTGAAAACCTTTGGTGGAGCTCTGAGCCGGGCAGGACGATGTGGTCAGACCGGTTTTGTCAGTGCCGTTATATCCTTGAACAGGCCTAGCTACGCTGTGGGAAGTAACGTGCTTTAAAGCACTCATATGGCAAAGAGCCTTGGTCTTGGAGTTATCTCCAACCTTGTTTTGCTTGCATTGCAAGGTTGAAATTTCTCAGATCTCTGAATCCCATCCCACCTTCCTTTTTAGGTTTAGATAATGCACTCCAACTCTTCCAATGTATTTTCTTCTCATCTCCAATCTGACCCCACCAAAACCTAGCACACATTGCGTTAAGTTCATTGCAAAGCTTGACCGGTAAAAGGAATACTCCCATTGTATAAGTAGGGATTGATTGGGCAACCGCTTTAATCAATACTTCCTTACCAACTCTAGAGAGTAATTTACCCTTCCAACCTTGAATCTTCTTCCAAACTCTATCCTTCAAGAAAGAAAAAGTTTGATATTTTGCCCTTCCAACCAAAGTAGGAAATCCCAAATAAGACTCAAAAAAGAGAATGAGAGCAAAAAGTCTTAAAGAATGAGAGCAAAAAGTCTAAAAAAGAGAGAGAGACAAGTTAGAGTGTTAGACAACCGGGAACGGTGTGTGGCTGAGAGAAAACAAGAAAAATAAAATCTGATACAATGACTTAAAAGTGCAGAAGTCTAAAGAGTGAAAAGGAGAAATGACTGATGAGAGTAGCTGAGTAGGAAATAACTCAACAAAAAAGACTTGTACGGTTGAGATCAAAAGAGAAAGAAAAAAAATTTGTACAGTGACTGACTCAAATAGCGACAGGCATCATTTTTTATCTTTTATTTTTTTCAAAAAACGCAAGTGCAAGAGAATGATTAACCCATGCGGCATTTTTTATTTTTTTTTTCAAAAAACTCAAGTGGCATGACTGTAACCACTAACCCATACGGCCATACAACATTTTTTATATTTTTTTAATTTTTATTTTCAAAAAATGTATCTGAGGGACACAGACTTATAGACTAGACCACTCAAATATTTCCTCTGACACACGTTTTGAACTGAGAAAAGTAGCTCACAGCCTCACACATGTTAACTTCCTTTTTAAATTAAAATTTCTTTTTGATAAGGACTTTAGGCCTGTAAATTCATGGATAAGAATTCAAAATTTATTTTATAAGAACGTCCCTATTCATGGATGAACGTTAGGCCTCTTCTGGTTCTTAGAACGTTAGGCCTCTCCTTCTTCAGTTCTTCTTATTCATATTAACATATATATTAAACATGCTCGAGTCGGTTCAGTCTTTGTCGGTGTGCACATCTCGGCGCCGATGGCCACACCGGTTCGATGTCGGCACTGAAAATCTACCGCCGAGCAGGGCGGTGCGGTCAGACCGGTTTTCTCAGTGCCGGTATATCCTTGAACGGGCCTAGCTACGCCGTTGGAAGTAACGTGCTTTAAAGCACTCATATAGCAAAGAGCCTTGGCCTTGGAGTAATCTCCAACCTTGTTTTGCTAGCATTGCAGGGTTGAAATTTCTCAGATCTCTGAATCCCATCCCACCTTCTTTTTTAGGTTTAGATAATGCACTCCAACTCTTCCAATGAATTTTCTTCTCATCTCCAATCTAACTCCACCAAAACCTAGCACACATTGCGTTAAGTTCATTGCAAAGCTTGACCGGTAAAAGGAATACTCTCATTGTATAAGTAGGGATTGATTGGGCAACCGCTTTAATCAATACTTCCTTACCAACTCTAGAGAGTAATTTACCCTTCCAACCTTGAATCTTCTTCCAAACTCTATCCTTCAAGAAAGAAAAAGTTTGATATTTTGCCCTTCCAACCAAAGTAGGAAATCCCAAATAAGGCTCAAACCACTCAACCTCCCTTACCCTCAACTCCCTCTTTATTTGTTCTCTTACCTCCTCCTTTGTGTTATTGATAAAGAAAATTGAGGATTTCTCAAAATTGATACATTTCCCAGAGGCGGCTGCATATAACTGAAGAGTTTCTGAAATACACCTCACATCATCCTAGTTGGCCTGACAAAATAGTAAGAAATCATCAGCAAATAAAAGGTGGGATATGGTTGGAGTTCTCCCGACAAATAGAAACCCCATGAAGCCGTCCCTCTTCTTCTACTCTATCCAGTAGTGCTGTAAACCCCTCAGCACATAAACGGAAAAAGTAGGGTGAGAGGGGATCTCCTTGTCGCAAACCCTTTGTTGGGATAATATGTCCATAAGCTTTGCCATTGATGAGAACTGAGAAGCATGATGAAGATACACAACACATTACCCTATCAATCCTCACCTTCGGAAAGCCTAACTTGAGCTTAATGTTCCTAAAAAAATCCCACTCAACCCGGTCATAAGCTTTGCTAATATCTAGCTTCAGTGCTAGGGATCCTTTCTTTCCTAATTTCCTACAGTGCATAGAATGGAGTGTCTCATATGCAACAAGTACATTATCTGTAATAAGGTGACCTGGGACAATGGCACTCCGTGAAGGAGAAATCAACTGGGGAAGTATCTGTTTAAGCCTATTAGCCATCACTTTGGAAATAATCTTATAAATAAAATTACATAGGCTAATGGGTCTATAATCCGACATTTTTTCAAGAGACTTAACTTTTGGAATGAGGACAATATGGGTGTAATTTATATCAAGATTCATGTTACCAGAATTTAAAAAGTCTAATATAGCAGCAATCATATCATCACCAACCACATGCCAAAATTTATGATAAAAGAGAGCATTCATACCATTGGATCCTGGTGCTTTTGTAGGCCCCATTTGGAACAATAACACTTTGACTTCTTCAACACTATACTCCCTAGACAGTACTTCCTGCATTTTTGAGGTCATCTTGTGTTGCACTGCACTGAGGCATTCTTCCATCCTGTCACATGAACCTGATTCAAAAATATATATTGTTTTTAAGAGAGATAGATAGATAGATAGATAGATAGATAGATATTATTCTATTAGAGGGAGATTAATCATTATTGATGATCTAACACATTTGCAACATTTAAAAAAAAAAAAAAACATTTTAGAGTTCCAATTAAGTTCAATTTTCTATTGGTTTCCTATTTTGGAAGCCTTCTTAGGAAAAAAAAAACACTAAAAGTATTACAAAATGTTCACAATATGTTGTGATAATGACTTTGATTGTTGAACTTCAACAACCTAATTAATGAGGGTATGAATATATATATATATATATATATATATATATATATATTATAATTGCTAACATGTCATATTGTAATTCTAGCAAAATTTTGATAAAATTTTGGGCTGATAAGAATGGGACCTTTTCTTTTTCTTTTTCTTTTTCCTAGGGAAATTTGTTTTTGTGATGAGGCCTTGGGCCGGCCTTGGAGAAGAATTAAGCCTTCTTTGAAGAGCAAATTCCGAACCCAAAAGGGGAAGTTGGATTAGGGTTGGGCTCAACAGGTACTCTAATTTGGGCCTAAAAAGTAATATGACGAGCAGCAGAAGCCCATTGTTTTAAAGCCCTGCTAAAAAAACCTACCCACATTTATTCCCTCTTCATCGTCATCGTCTCCATCTTCGTATTCTTACTCTTACAGAGAGAGATATGCTGGGTTCAACAGTCCGTACAGTACGAAGGGTCTCCTCCTCTTCCAACAATAACGTGTTGCTGAAAGATTCAATTTTGAAGCGCTTCAATAACACTAGCACTGATAGTATTTTCATTAGCAAAACTAATAATTTTTTTTCTTCATCAACAACACAAATCAACAAAAACAATGAGACCCATTTGCGGAATGGCGAGTGTTGTACTACTACATTGGCGGCTCACGTGCTCAGAAACAGCAAGAATAATAGACAAAGACAACGCGGCGGCGGCGTTGTTGTGAGGCATCAACAGCAGCAAAAGAAAACGACGACGACGGATAGGGAGGATAAAGATAGAGATGCAATAGAGTTGGCATTGGATTCGGTGGTGAAGATATTCACAGTGAGTAGCAGCCCCAATTATATCCTCCCTTGGCAAAACAAGTCCCAGCGTGAATCCATGGGTTCTGGTATTTTTCCCCTTTTTTTTTTCCATATACTCACTCTTTTTTCTAAGGGCAAATTACAACTTTACAGTTTTGGCCAAAATTTAAGTTGATAGTTTGAAATTTTACACTTAAGCAGCTCAGTTAGATTTTTGTATGACAGGTTAAATATAAAATTTTGCTTCACTTTCTATGTCTCTTTCTTTCAAAAACATAAAAATACGAGATAAAAAAATACTTGCATCATGAGATTTCAACTCATAGCTAACCCATAGTTAAAAGCAACTTAAATTTCGGTTAAACTGTAGGTTGGTAAAGTGTCAAATTTTAAATCACGGAGAGTTAACTTAAATTTAAATTTCAGCCAAACCACACGTAAGTTATGATTTGCCTTTTTTTTAATCAATTTTGAGAGAGTTTTTGTGCAGTGCAATGAGAGTATATATTGTGTGTGGGTGATGTGAATGCAGGGTTTGTAATCCCTGGAAGAAAGATAATTACAAATGCTCATGTAGTGGCTGATTATACGTTTGTACTTGTGAGGAAGCATGGTTCTCCTACCAAGTATAGAGCAGAGGTTCAAGCTGTTGGTCATGAATGTGATTTGGCTCTTCTCCTTGTTGAAAGCCAGGATTTTTGGGAGGGAATGAACTTCTTGGAGCTTGGAGACATCCCTTTTCTACAACAAGCTGTTGCTGTTGTTGGATATCCACAAGGTTTTACTTTTTTTCTTTTTGTTTATATATTTGTTGCATCTATCTATCTGTATGTCAATATGACTAATCAACAACATTAACAACATAGTGTAAATTAATTGCAGGTGGGGACAACATTTCTGTTACTAAAGGTGTTGTTTCCAGAGTTGAACCCACACAATATGTACATGGTGCAACCCAACTTATGGCAATTCAGATTGATGCAGCCATCAATCCGGGGAATAGTGGTGGCCCAGCAATCATGGCCAATAAAGTCGCTGGCGTAGCTTTTCAAAACCTTTCAGGTGCTGAGAATATTGGGTGAGTTGATTTTAACTTTGGTTGATGATAACTCATCTTCGGGTCTGTTTGGATACCACTTATTTTGCTGAAACTGAAAACTTATTGCTGAAAGCGTAGATAAAAGTAAAAATTAGTTGAAATAGTATAGTGTGAAGTGCAGTACCGTGAGTTGATGATAACTCATCTTCGGGTCTGTTTAATAACTTATTTTGCTGAAACTGAAAACTTATTTGAAAGTAAGATAAAAGTAAAAATTAGTTGAAATAGTATAGTGTGACCCATAAATAGTACTAAAAAGTGCAGTGGAACCAATAAATAGTAGCAAAAATAAGCTGAATAATAAAATAATTTATAATTTTCATCCAAATCCAATTGCACACTTCATTTATCACTTCCACTTCTATACTATGGCTGCCTCATTAACTCTTCTCTTTCTACTATTTGGATCTTATGTTCTTAAAAATCTGCTACTTATTTCCTGATATCATTTACTTCCACTAACTCATAGAAGATTTCATTCTTAAGATGTGTCTCCATTCATCTTCTTATGCCATGTGGTATCAAATTAAATTCAGTCTGTTTAAGGACATAGCAAATCTAGGTTCAATGCATCCCCATGATGTATCAACTTTGTATATTTGAAATAGAGATTATAAAAAAAGAGTCTCGCGTATTATTTTGTGTGGTCTTGCATGAATATTCTCCAAATCAAGCACAAGGCTTCCACTGGTCAGTTGTTCTACATTTAGAGTTGTTAATTCTTCATCATTTGTGTGATTCCTAGGCTTTTTTCATCTTCCTAGATGAAAGCCACAGAGCTTGGCTGTTCCTTGCAGGCTGTCCTGCATCTGAAGAGTTTGGAAGGATCATGGTCCTCCAACATTTGGCAATTAGTTGACAATATCAGTGACTATTGGTTTCAATAATGGATACATGATATACATGAGATTGCATTATCCTAGGGAAACATATTTGTTATTTGGCATTTGATTTTATATCAACTTAAATGAGATCGAATCCACAGGAAAACAGAATATAGACTATAAATTATCAAGCTTAATATCTTCAAACATTTTACTTATAAGTAATAATAACAAATTATCTAGCATAATTCATTTCATTATAAAGTTAAAGTAATTTTTTCCAAATCTCCAACTGTGTAAGACAAATTATTAATGAAAATGTTTTCCTTCATGTTGGATTGTGCAGTTATATTATTCCTGTTCCAGTAATAAAACATTTTCTTGATGGTGTTGAAGAAAGCGGAAAATATGTTGGGTTCTGCTCTCTGGGTTTAGTATGCCAGCCTACTGAAAATGTCCAACTTCGAAACCACTTCAAAATGCTCCCTGAAATGACTGGGGTACTTGTGAGCAAAATTAATCCTCTTTCAGATGCATACAAAATCTTGAAGAAGGATGATATTATCCTCGCGTTTGATGGTGTGCCTATAGCAAATGATGGAACTGGTACTCACTTTCTATTCTTTATTTATGATAATCCAATGTAAAATTTTTGTGGCATGCTGGTTTGCATTGCATGCTACTACATTAGCAAGTATGGTTATTTTGATTTAACGTAGACTTTGTCTCTACTCTTACAAAAGCTACAAAATTTTAATTCAGTTCTGAGTTAAATAAATTGAGAGCAACCCTTAAAATGTAAAACTAAGATATTATTTCCCCCTACTGGTATTCTTTGCGCAAGAAACTGCATATACATTGGTTTATTGGTATGCCTGCTCTGAACCAAATGATGAGAAGAAGATTGATGTTCATTCCTGCTAGAAAATATGTTTGTATAAACTATTTTTTTCTCTTTTTCCCTTCTCCTTTTCTCTCTTTTTTTCTTTTTGATTTATCTTCATATTTCAAGGTGCATTTTTGGACATATGTTGTTCTCCCCTTACATTCATAATTTGTATTGTGATTTACACACCACACAGTTCCTTTCCGAAACAGAGAGCGGATAACATTTGATTATCTAGTGTCAATGAAGAAACCCAATGAAACAGCAGTAGTTAAAGTTCTGAGGGATGGCAAAGAGTGTGAATTTAGTATCACCCTTCGACCTGTAAGTCATTCTGCTTCATTTTTAAGATCAATAATTTCGTCCTAGACTCAATAAAATATCCAAAGTTGCTTGAACTGATATAAATTAGATGAAAAATGGAATTTTTGTTTTCTTAAAAAAAAATAAAAATAAAAATACTACCCAAAGAAAAAAAAAAAAAGAGAGAGAAGAGAAAAGGCAAGAGTTTTGGTTGAGAGCAAAACAGTCATGAACTGTAATTTCTGCAAAGTATGATTTATGTTGCCAACCCCCTATTGTTAGAATAACACTACACTAGCTTTGGTAGCCAAAGGGGGAGGGGAAGCAAAATGAAAAAGGGTAAAGGAAGGGGAAGAGAAGGGAACGGAATGGGTAAGGAAAGTATGTCTTATTTGTAATTTTGGGTATACAGAAGAAAGTAGAAGTCCAGAAGAAAAGAGTATGTGTTTCTTTTGTTTGGTTCCTAGAGAGAAAGGAAGGGTTTGTGTTATATTAATTGACCTTTATGTCCATATATGACAAAAGTAGTATGCAGTGATAAAAAGGAAACAATGCAGGTATTGGTGATAGCAAAAGTATGTCCCTTTCCTGTTTTTTTTTTTTTTGCCCAATTTGGGAGGTAACAATTTTGTAGGCCCAGGTGGAAGGTTTATTTCTCCCTTCCTAATTTGGTTGCTAATTAGTTTGAGAAACTTTTATTAGGCTTTTAGGGTGGGTATGGCATATAAATTTTCATGTGACCTAGATTACTTGGAGGACGTGTGCTATCTGGTTCAGGAGGATAGTTTTAGAATTCTTATCTTTGATTGTATATGTTTGTGCCCTCAATGAATACTTCAACATTTCATCTGGATTAATTCAATGGTCTGTCAATTAACTGAAATTTAATTGTTGGATTTTGCAGCTGCAGCCATTAGTACCAGTTCATCAATTTGATATACTCCCAAGTTATTATATATTTGCTGGACTGGTCTTTGTTCCTCTCACTCAGCCATACCTTCATGAATATGGTGAAGACTGGTATAATACTTCACCACGTCGATTATGTGAACGTGCACTTAGGGAATTGCCTAAGAAGGCTGGTGAACAACTTGTTGTCCTTTCTCAGGTCTGTAGGCTTCTTCAGTTCTTTGTTGGGATTAACCAGGCTACATGTATTTTGGTTTGTTGATTGAATAAGCTGGTATTTGACTCTTTTTTGGGGAGGGGGGGAAGGGGGGTTTACAGGGTTATTGGGACAGTTCATGAGCTTTGCTCTTGTTTGGATATCCTGTGCACTAGGACTGCACCCCCTTATGTTGCCATATGAAAATTTTCTACTGAACAGAAAATTGTCTCATTTATGTTAAAAGGCTTCTAAAGCTGGACCTCCATCGCATCATTAAATTCATTCTTTGATTGGACACTACATTTTTGTTATATTGATTATGTATGGGAAAATACTTCATATTTGGTGACATATGCTTCTATTGTTCAGGTGCTGATGGATGATATCAATGCGGGTTACGAACGTCTTGCAGAGTTACAGGTGCTTATATTTATCTTGTTTGTTTCTCATAACTTTAATGGGTCTCTTTTAACTAGCTGTAAATAGGCACGGACAATCAGAATAGGAAAAAGGAAGCGTCAGCCAGGCACTTGATATGTCTGTAAATTTTCTATGTCCAAATTCCTAAGTCTACACTGAAATAATCATACCATGGGTACTGATTTCTTGTAAATCTCCTTGGTCCAAACTCCAAAATCAGCCTACTAAGATTTTTATACCATGAGTGTTTTTATCTGTAAAAGAACTTTTGTTGGTAGATGCAAATATTAGGCAGAGTGGACTTTTGGAGTGGGAGATTTAGTGATGCCTTTTGGGGTGGTCATGTCCTATGTGTACTCCCACTCCCTGGTTACATAAAAACCTGGAAAATGCAAACTACCCCCTTGTGGTCTGTCCATAATTTGTGAAACAACCTTAAAGTTTGAAGCATAGCACATAACCCCCTTGTGGTGCAGATTAATACGCAAATGTTATATATTCTTTCAACAGTAATGGAAAAATTCATGTAGGGTTGCGACTCGCGTGTGCCTATCTAAACTCCCTGAATGCAAGGATGGGATAATTTTCCACCTCTTTCTCACAGATTTAAGGCCATCTTTTGGCCATTCTCTTGCATTTCTCAAGATTACAACTAGTTCCTTCCATGATGACTTATGAAATTAGTTGAAAAATGATTTGCCACCTCAAGAGTTATCATGTATTGAGAAATATAAGATAATGAAAAGAATTATCCTTAAATCTCTTGGAAAGAGGCCAGGTGATTTCACACTCAAATCTACTCCTGCATTCAGGGCTTTTAAATGCACTTTTCTATCACTATTGACGATAAACATTACATTTGCCCTTTGATCTATCCGCAATTCAGAGGCTTTATGTGTCCCACTTCAAATTTCAAGGAGTTTCCTTGATAACGGAGGCTTTTTGTAATTCCTTAGATATTTAGTCAACTTGGAAGTTTTGCCAAGTACATAGCCAAGTTGTTGCTGAAAATTTTTAATTGTATCATGCGCAGGTCAAGAAAGTTAATGGTGTAGAAATTGAAAATCTGAAGCATTTATGCCAGATTGTGGAGACCTGTAGTAATGAGAGCGTGAGGTTTGATTTGGATGATGAAAGGGTCATTGTACTGAACTATCATTTGGCGAAGATTGCCTCCTCTAAAATTTTGAAGCGCCACAGAATACCTTCTGCCAAGTCCGATGATCTTATTGATGAACAGAACAGTCTGGAAGTTGGGTTGGCCTGCTAAAACCTAATTGAAATATGTTGTGCCATTGTGGCCAAGGATTTGAGCTGAATTTTCTTCAGATACCTTCTTCCCAAATAGTGGCTAGTTTAGTTAATTAGTGGCTAGTTTATTTAGTTAGCCGCCTTCTACTTCTTCCTGCATAATTATTAGTGGCTAGTTTATTTAGTAAGAAAGGTTGAAGATTCAAATTCATAAAAAGTGAGTGTCCCTACGTATCTATGATAATATATTGATAACAATTTCAATTACAAACTATTTATTTGTTATTCCAAAAGTTAGGCTGTTTATTGATACAAACCTTACCTAATGTAGGTCAACAACTTTTTTTGATCAACAATTGATATCAACCTAAGTTATATTATTATTAAAAAGTTATGACATGCTCAAAATCGCATATGGAAATTTATTTTACATTTTTAAAATTTTACCAATAAATAAATAAATGGATCCAGGATTTGATCTGTTCAATGAGATAAGGATATATTAATTAAAAAGAATATAGAATTAAATTATTTTTAGCACTTAAACCTGTTTACATATTCAATTGTTCAAAATACACTATTGGTGTTTATTTACGAAGTTGTGCACCGTGGTGTTTGGTTTGTTTGGAGTTCATCGGGTTTGCTAAAGCCTAAAGAGTTATGGGTTTGCGAGTTTCTTGACAAGATCAGTTTCGGTCTGACATCAGAATATAATTATTTGGAAAGCTATACCCCATTGTGGCTGAAAAGAAATGGACTGTCTAAATGGATCTTAAAATTGTTATTCTTCAAATCTTATAATTATTTGTGATTCCTCTCGCTGGATAGATAGCACCTGACTTGTGTTCAAGAGTTGGGTCAAATCCTTCTTTAAAGAACTTGGATTGGAAAATCGTTGGAATTGGTCAACTATGGAAGCTGATTTTTGTTGTGTAAGTTGGACTAGCTATCAGCATCACCCATACGAAGCTTTGTTAATTTCTTGACTTTTTGTTTTGTTTTCTTTTCTCCACTTGAATCCTCCTCCGCCCTCCAACTCAAACGAGATCCCCCCCCACATCAGACCCACTACATCTTCCAATTCTCCACAAAAAATAAAAAATAAAACACAAACACACACACACACACACACACACACACACACCTGTATTTCCATCTGTCATTACCTGTATTTCGATCTGTCAATATTTGGTTTACCATTCCACAAATCAACTTATACTCGACTAGGCACGAGCACACATGCACTCGACACTCGCACAACCCAAAATAACAAAGTCATTGAAAACATAGAAAACAACCTTACCAAACGAGAATGACCTGACATATATAACATAGAAAACAACCTTACCAAACGAGAATGACCTGACATATATAACATAGAAAACAACCTTACCAAACGAGAATAACCTGACATATATAACAAGATATTACTCTTGGGGTGGTAATCAATGCAAGAGCAATTATACATAAAGGTGATAGTCAATTACAAGTGTGCATGAAATGAATCACAGTTTTTGCTTTTGTGGAATATTCAATGCTATATAATGACAAGTTAAGCAGAAGGCTTAACTGTCAATTTCAATGGCATTCCCCTAGCAATGATTTTGCCTCCAAAACAGATGCCCGAACCTTTTGCAGCTCTTCGTTCATCTTCTCTGACAAGAAGCATGAATGACAACTTGTTGTACACTCCAATAATCCAGTTATCTCCTCCATGGCTGTAGACCTTGCATTTTGTAATTCTTCCACTCTCCTCGTCTCCATCTGCAATTCTTCCTCCACAATTTTCAACTCTGACTCCTTCAAATCTGCATCATACACATGCTGCTGGTATTCGACAATCATATTTTCAATTTCAGTCTTTCCATTCTCTCTCATCTCCAACAACGTCTCCTTCTCTTGGAGTACACCTTGTAGTGCCAGCTCCATCTCTTCCACAGACCTCAAACCTTTCTGTACCTCTGCTTGAACTGCTTGCATCTCTGTGTCTGCCTGTCCATACTTCCTGCTCAAATCTTCAGATTCCTTTCTTATGGCCCCAAGTTTTTCCCGAGACAGCTTCATCTCAGTTTGCAATTTGGTTTTCTCTTCCTCGGACTTGAGTAATTCAGTGGCTTTACCACCCAAATGTAATATTTTTGGTGAGGGGTCTATTCTCTCAACATTATCTATAGCAAAGAGAACTTTTTCGTTTTCTTGTTTCCTGTTTTCTTCCTCCAGTTTTGATTTCAAGGATGCAAGGTTGTTCCTCAATTCCACTTCAGATTGCTGAAGCTTCCTCCTTGCAGTCTCAATTTCATCCTTCTGGGTTTGAAGACGAGCCAATTCATCTTTCTTCCGGTCCAGATAAGAAGTTGAAGCAATTACCCTTGTTCTGGCCCGAGCTTCTCGTTGTTCAAAATAAACCATAGATGAAAAGAAGTCAGACAGAGTGTATTTGAGAGCTGAAAACTTATTGTCAATAAGAGATCTTCTTTCTTTCATTTCTATAGTAGAGACTTTAAGTGATTCAAAGTGTTGCATCTTGTCCTTAATTCCATCTTCCATTTCTTCTATATTTCTTGAGAGCTTATTAACCTCAATAATTGCTTTCTCAAGTGAACCAAAACTAGTAATACTTTTAGCAGAATCTAGAAGTTGTTCATCTGCCCTTGCCAGCTTCATTCTGATTAAATTCAGATCTTCTGACAGCTTTACAGCATTGAGATTGGATGGGTCTGTTTCCATGTCAGAAAGATTCCCAGCATCAGTCTGAGTTGCAGAATCTGCTTGACAATCCAAAGGATGTAAGCCAGAGGTGCCAGTTTCTTCATCAGATATTTTCACTTCATAGGACGCAACAGGTTCAACTAAATCTGTGCTTTCCTCCACTGACATTTTTGTTCCAACAAAGCAAGGAGGTCTATCTGACTCAAAATATGCATCTCCTTGAGGATCAGTTTGATTTTCTTTCATTACTTGAGAATCCCTAAGACCTAGGCCGGAATCAACTTCCACATTTAATCCAGAAATATTGTTTTCCACCGTGGGAATTTCCACTCCAGATTTGGCAGGTTTCGCAAATTCATGACTTCTATCCTGCAGGTTTAAGCCCGTGAGACCTGTCTCCCCAATCAAATCTCTAACCTCCACAGACATAGGAAGTTCACCTGACTCAATATGATCCATGCCATCGACTTCAACAAGCTTTTCTGGGCAATCAAATTCTAATTTGGATTCACCTCTTCTCTGTCCAGAAGAAGAAAGCATCCTCTTTAGCTCATCCCTCTCCTGCATGGCTCTTTCATATAGACCCAATAATTTTTCGTTCTCTTCATTAATATCCAAAAGCTGATGCTCTAAGTTTTCAATCACATTTTTCATCTCAAACTCTTTTTCTCTGGCAAGTTCAGTGAAACCATCAGTATTCTGAGCTTCAGTGCCACCTTCTTCAGCCCTGTCAATTTTATTTGTAGTTTTGTAACAGTTACCTTCTGCAGCAGCCCTTTCATACAATTCAATGAGTTTATTGTTATCCTCAATCAAGACCTTAAGCTTCATCCGCAGTTCATCATTCTCTTTGGATAACATAATTGCTGTCTCGTGAGCCTTTGCTTCTCTTTGACTAGCAGCAGCAATGGCATCAACCATTGTTTTCAGCTCCATTTGGTCATTCAAATTGATAATGGGAACGTCAGTTGGCAAAGAAGGAAGCTCAACTTGCTGCATTCCTTCTTTTGTGGTTCTATAGGTTCTCTCTTCATCAAGTTTTGTTACCAAGTCATTGACATTTCTGCATGATTTTATAATTAATAATGTTAATGGTTGAAATGACAAGGAGTGAAGAAAAGTTAAAAATATTTTTAAAAAGAGAAAGAAAGAAACAAGATTCTACAAGTCACCATTGGCTATAGAATAGAGTAGGTCAAAGTGTAATATACCTAATTGGTTTATTACGCATTGGAGACAAGATTTCAACATTAAAACTGGTATATGCAAGTCACACAATTACCTTTCAAATTTTTCTTTCTCTTCCATGCAAAGTTCTAGTTTCTTGTGGAGTGTGTCCATTTCTAGTTGGTTTTGTATAGCCTGTGATAAACAGAATTTGATGTACTAAATGAGAAAGAAACCAAATTCTATCATATAAAATAAATTTGAAATTGAAAGAAAGAAACTTTGTATAAAAGAAAGCAAATAGAATACCTGCATGCGGAGGAATTCATTCTCCTCACTCACTGAAGACCTCCAAGGCGATCCAGGCTCCTACATTGAAAAATGTAAAAACATTAAATGAATTTTTGCATCTACGAATCTGATGCAAAAAGATGAGTATAAACATACTGAAAATAAGTTGAAATTCAGTCCCAAAACTCAAAAAAAAAAAAAAAAACTTCTAATAGTTTAACTACAAGGAACGTAGATATTTTTTAACCTTGAAATTTCACAAAGGGCATGGTCCTTGTTGTTGTTGTTGATGGTCCACTTTTACATATGGTACTAATGATTTGCAAATATGCAGTTGATTGCAGGCTGGCAAGGATATGGAGTTTTTCCCTTTGATATTATCTTTAACTTTTGATAATTTGTGAACATATATAAGGACAAACTACGCATAAATAACTACTTAGGTGTAAAGTTCTAATGTTCAGGCAGCCCAAAGACTCTCAACATGCAAACTTACGAATAACACTATCATGATACTACACAAAATAAAATAAAATAAAATAATATTTCAGCCAACAACCATACTGGACAGTGGCTACTACTGTTGAAGAGTTGATCCTGAATAATTCCCAAAATCAAGAATAAGAGTGACAAAGAGCAAACTGTTTCTTATTTAGTTCTTTATGCAGACATCCTTTTGCAAGGTTTATGTTATTTCATCTTTCCAAACTAAACTCTCTACTTTTCTTTTCTTTTTTTATAAATAAGTTTTGGCCTTATGGGCAAGAGACCGGGTAGATTCAAACTAGCAACCTCTACTTCATTAGACATGGTTCTCAGCCGATTGTCCTTAAGAGGTGTGACCCCAGGAGTTAAATATCTACTTCTTAGTTTGCAGAGGTCTTAAAACAATGACTATTATTAGATACATGCATGTCATCAAATCATTCAAATGAGGATACACATGAACAGATTATCACTTTTCAACTTTCAGTTTCTAGAACATGACCAAATTACATGCTGAAACAGCTTACATAAATCACCTGACAACTATTGATCAGTATTTCAAATGTATAGCCAGGAAAATTAGCTACTGAACATGATGAACCTGGATCTCACCTGATTGGAAATCTGTAGATTACCATCATCCTGAACTTCTTCCATCACCACATCTGAATTTGCTTTCTACAATATAAAAAGTTTCAACATTTTAGGTTAACAAGAAAACTTTACACAATAAAATTACCTTAAGATTTCATAACGAAGCTTGGAAATAACCTGAACCATTGAGGGATCTGATTCATGCATAAGTTTCCAATCGAGTGCTTCTAGCAACTGCATAATTACTCACAAGACATGCATTTAATTTCGGAAAGTAAGTTGGCCATAGACACTGAAATAAAAACATGGGAAATTTAAGCAACTGTTTTACCTTGTTTTGTAACACCCCAATCTGTTCTTTCATCATCTCCCTTTCTCCTTCCTCATAGAATGACTTTAATCTGTAGGTTAAAGGATGAATAAGTAACAGAAGTACAAAGTCTTAAAATTTTAAATTACTTTTGGATAAAAAGATGTGGGTAAAAATTTATTTTTTTCCAGGAACAAAAAAATCAAATGTATTTATAATTAGAAAATGCAAACAAATCATTGAAGTCAACAAGACAAACACTTAATTCCTGATCCTGGGACCTGTTAGGTTTCTCCCACTAGAACTAAGAGGCATACCTCATATATGTTCTACTTTTGCATTACGCAAAACTTTTATATGATAGCAATATATGCTTTAACACATTTTTAAGTGTTAAATTTGAAGAACTTTTATGAGATTGATTATGGAGATTTGCTTCCAATTTCAACTTCCTTTAATATAATTAACAATAACAGTTAAGCGTTCTTCAATTTTTACATTTTTATCAACGTGTTAAAATAAATTTCTGCTGAACTCATAGACAGAGAAAAGGTAAAGAAAAAAAAATAACATGTTGAATGGAACAAAAAGATTCAAGCTGCATAAAAATAACAACAAACCTTCTAATTTCTTCCTTTAGCTGTAGATTTTCCATAGCAAATCTTGTCACTTCTTGGTTCCGAGCAACCTGACCTCGAAGGACCTCAATTTCCTTCCAATGTTCCTCCTTTTCTTTCAGTAAATGTGTCTCAGCTAAAATCTTTCCAGAGGCGACTGCTTCTAGCCTCTTTATTGCAGCTTCTCGAAAACGTAGCCCCATTTTTAAAACTTTTATCTCATTTTCTCTTTGTTTGACCTAATTCACCCCAAAACATGAAAACTAGTATTAAAAAAAACATTTTAAAATGATTTCAAAATCACTGAAAATCAAGTTATTATATAAAATAATAGTAAGAAAAGCAGCATTGTCAAGGGCAAGCCAAGGCACCTCTGAAGCCTTGAGGCAAGACATGCCTTTAGTGACACGCTCACCTTTTAGCACTTAGGCAAGCACCTTGCATAAATTTCCAGGCACTTAATCTGAGTGCCTTTCTAAAAGTTCCTTTATTTTAAAGATAGACCAAATAATTCCTAGTGAAAGGGCTTCTTATAACCTTCAGTAAAAGGATGAGTTTTTCATTAGCAAAGGTCGGTGTAACTAAAATCAATATACTTGAGTTGTTTTGGTGGGTCCTAACAGATCGGAAAATGTCAAAAAGGGTAAAACCAATTGGGAAAAACAGTAGAGCACATGTTTGCAAAAAACAAATTTTCTATAATATTCCAGGGCATATAATTTGTGTTCATAATATGCATACTAACTATGTTCACTCAAACGAGTACCCCTTTTGGCACTTCATGCCTCGGGCTTAAAAGGATTTCGAAAACATACAGAAGTAACACAATTTATGAAGGAATTCAATGGCCATTATATCAAATATAAGGTTGTGACATCTTTTATGAATGCAGAAGCTGTTTCTCGCATACTTAACCATACACAACCTAATCAACCTACAACATTGTGGAAATATTTCTAGTAATGACTAATGAGCAGCTATAAATCCATTATTGTGTCAAATATTTCTAGTAATGAGCAGCAATAAATCCATTAAAAAGTCAAGAATAAGACAGTTTTTCAGACATACTAACTGCACAGCTGCCTGATTTTCAGCGGTCAATGCCTGTAACGCAATGTCTTTATCCTTCTCCCTCCTGAAAGCCCCAACAAGGGCAACTTCATAATCTTTTTTCTGAGAACACAATGTAACACATTACTTATCAACAATTACAAGCCAAAATATTTCTTAACCTAAAGAAAGAATAGTTTATACCTGAGACATCCTTTTACCAGAGGCAAGTGGACTAAACGATCCATGTAATCCTTCCCATTTAAAGGATCCTGGAGAACCAGGAAAGCCTAATGTTGAAGTATCATTGTCCTGATTTTCACCCTCACTTGCTAACCCCCGTAGTCGAGATACTTCTCTCTAAAAATAATACAGATGATACACATAAGAATTATTACAAATCACCAGAAAAGCTATAAGATATACATCTAACTAGTCTTATGAATCACTGGTCTAGTAACACTGATAAAGAGAACATTATCCAATAGATGACTATCAATTAGTGGAGTGTGGGAGAGGAGTGAATTTTATTACTTGATCTAAATATACAAGTGATATTAATTTTATATATATAATGAAGGTTCTGTTAAGCCTACTAGTAAAGTCTCCATGGAGTTGTACTATGGAGTGATACCGTCATCCGAAGAGAAAGGTACAAATTTATACATACTGAGAGAGCTAACCCGATTATTTTTTATTGATAAACTACAGAGTACAGACACACAAGGGATACCCTAATATACGGCTGATTGCTGCTTTCAAAATAACCCAGGAAAAAAATGATTCCATAAAGGTATCACTTTAAAGTACTCTCTAGGTTTAAACTTTAAACCTAGAGTGAATAAACAGAGTAGCAAGGCTAAGGTGTTTAACATCAGCACTTTATAAATACAAAAATAAAAAAAGAGAGAGGTGAAAAATGAACATCCCCTCCCCCCCCCCCCAACACAAACACACACCAAAAAAAAAAAAAAAAATTACCTCTATAGACAAATTACCAAACACTAATTGCAATCATTAAAGGTCTGTTTGGTACACATGTTCAAACACATGTTTTCAGTTTTTAAACAATTACACGTATTTCTACACACTTTTTCACCCACACGTATTTCCAAAAAAAAACTGAAAATTGTTGTTTAAACACACATACCAAACGGGCTCTAAGTTTCTAGAAGATTTATAGTTGTACATGGTGTCCAATAAATATTTATTTTCCATACAAGGCATTAATAACTGGCTTAATTCATAAACCACCAAGGACAGATTTTAGAGAGAAAAGGTCAGCACTAATGATGTATGTGACAGAAAGTACTAGCAGATTAACACCTCAAAATAAAGGGGGAAAACTCAGTAATTAAGAATGGTACCTTGAGTTGTTGAATTTGTATCCTCATGGCAATGACATCTCCAGATGCATCCTCATTGACAATTGCCTGAAGAAATGTAACAAATGCTTTCAATAAGCAAATAAATGGAGTGGCGTAAAACACATGCCTCAGCAAAATCAGATGAGCATCCACAACAAGAGTTCAAATATCAGAACTAGCAGTGTTGTTCACAACTAAGTTCAATAAATCCCATGATCTTATTAGACAAAAAGGATAGACAAATAAAAAAGAGATGAAGTCACATATCACATGAATTCTATCATCTGCTAGTACATCCAAAGTAGATGGAACATCCTTATCTGCTACTGGAATACCAGCAGCATACATACATATGTTGTGTGTACAATTAAAAAAGAAAACCTAGCAAGTAAAAATCACATACATTGTTCTTAATAAATTTAGCACGTTGTGCAAACTTCAATGTGCTTAGTGTCTCCAATGAACAGCTGCAAAAAACCACCAAAAATGTTACACATAAACAAAGATAACTAGATAATTCTAGCTTATTACTTTATGTAGAACAAAAAATTTACAAAATCAGAACTCTGGGTTCAGTTAAGAGTTAAGACAACACTCTTTCAAAAAAGTGGAATAGAAAATGAAGGAACAACGTTTATCTACAGGAAGTGAACTCTAAAATATGTGTGTTTTGTGTAGATATATACAAAGATAGATAGGAAAGCCCAAACATTAAAGCAATGAAGTTTTAAAAGAAAGAGATTCACTGACCAACTAGAAGGACTGATGTTTGCGATTATAGTTGTTTTCGAATTCCCTCCTAGAGAATCCTGTAAAGAATAAAACAAAAAATTTAACTAGAGTCATTAGACAATTTTAAATCATTATAGCAAGTTTTCAGATTGTACTAGAAATTCAGACTTAAGTTACCTTTTCTTCATATAAAGCATTACATTTAGCAATTGCTTCATCATAAACTCAAAATTACTGCCAAAATTTCCATCTATCTGAACAATAAGTACTTTTCATTCATGGCAATGTTTGCAAACTAACTGCAAGCTCCATCCACTAACTCTCTTGACAATACTAAGAAACTTCACCTTAAGAAGGGGAGGGAGAAGGAAAGGGAGTCCTTCCACATAAAAATAAGCCTACATTGCCCAAGTGCAAGAAATTTGTACGTACCGTTTCAGCTAGGTGCAATAGCTACTGCAGAAACTATATTTGTATCCCTAAAAATATATATTTAAAAGTTTAAGTTTTTGGCTCTGTGTTCCTTATGTTACAGACTAACAGCTCTAACAAACTCTCAACCTATTATTATCTCACATTCAAATACTGATCTGCTCCACGTTAAGAAATGTGATTACTATGTAGCAAGTTATAACCCATTAACAAAGTAACACAGTGCATCTCAGAATTATCTTCTAAAAGATATCACCACCTACCTGAAGCAAAAATGTTAGCTTAGAATCCCGGTAAGGAACATGGAGTGACTTCCCATTTGACATGTTCACTAGGTTCATGATCACAAGTCTGCATATATTAAAACCAACTGCATAAACAAATTGTAATATAAAGCCACTAGATTAAACATCAATAAGAAAAACAAAAACAAAAATGGCTGATATAATTTATTAACCAGTCATAATAATAGATGAAACACACCCCAATGTCGAAAGAGACTTGTTGATATTGGTAGCTTCCTTGAGACGTTCACCTTCAGCACCAGAACTCTTCTGCCTGTGATCAAAACATATAGACAGCAGCAGCAAGTTAAGTTGCAATTTATAAGTACAAGTTTTTAACTCCACTTGATGATATGAGACATTCTTCTTTGCATTGACTTACCTTTCGGATCCAGCTAAATCAACAAGATTAAGCCGAGCAAATCGATGGTGACTTACACCTTGGGAATCCCACTGATAATTAGAAAACAATTAGAATTATCAAAAAATATAAAATTTGGTAAATAGGATGAAGAACAATAGAAGGAAATGAGGGGAAAAATTTTACTCACCTTACTCTCAATGATGCAAGTAAATACACTGTGAGAACGACTGCTAGCACGATTCATATTAGTAGCAGCTACCTTTCTGTTTGATGCCCCCTGGAAACATAAAAAGGGAGGATTATAAAAATTATGTGTACTTAACCAATAAGAATAACATCCATTTCAAGTGGCTAACTTCTCTACAATCTTAGACTTAGACTGCATGTAGGACATATAAAAGTCTTTCTAGTACATAGTCCAAGTAAGAAGAAAAGGATTCTATATATGATTAATTTACTCAAACTATGTAACCTTTTAGATTCACCAAATATTTAAGAGTGCTATATTACTATGAATAATGAAGTAGCACAACTAAAAGAGCATAATCATAATGGTGTTATATACTTGAATAAGTTGTTGAATAACATCTCGAGCACTTGTAACTTCTATTTCCTTCAGGTTCTCTACATAAACGCCTTTCTTAATGTCTTCCCTTATCTGTAACATAGACACCAAAATAAGGAATTAAGTTTCCTGGCATACTAATCAAAACAAATGGAGCAGCTCAAAACTTCATTGTAGCCATCAATCCAACAAGATCATAAGAGAAATTGTTCTCTATTTTTTAATGACCTCATAAAGAAGAGAAATTTGCAGAAATATAAAACTCTTCCTGCACTAATAATGTGCATTTTTTTGTAGGCATAACTGGTTGGTCAGAACTTTCAGCAGAAAATTATCCATACCTGCAAGTTATTAGAGGATGGCTCTAAAAGATCAAGAATCTGTTCATTGTATATTTCCAAAAATGAGCATTTACAAGTAAATCTCAACTTTTCATCTCTACGAGCCTCTTTTTCCTGCATACCAAAACCAAGCCATTGACAAATGCATTGAATCTCTTGCAACAAATAAACAAAGGTAGCTTAAAGAGTAAATTTTATATCGATGGGACTAAAATTTGGAAGAAAGGAAGTAACAGACAAAATAAGACTACGATCAAAGGTTTAACCATATTTGCATGTCGAGAACACATACCTTTTGAATCCTTGTGAATAAATGTTCAAATACTCTAGGTGTCATCCCACAATTTACACTGTGTCTTCGAGTGCCTCCCTCAATGTCTCCAAGCATAGTGTGAGTCTTTCCGCTTCCAGTCTAGATACAAACAATTATATATAATATAAGCAATACTAGATCATAATAGAATGCAAGCTAAATTTAGAAAATACATTAAACTTTTCTGGCAGATCAAGTATAACATGCTGGACAGAACTGGCACAAAAGACATTTGAACTATCCAACATCATTGTTGGGGGAACTCACTTGGCCATACGCGAACATGCAACTGTTGTAGCCTCCCATGCAATTCTCTACCATCGGCAATCCAGCCACTTTAAATAGTTTCTCCTGTTGTTGCATCGCTTAAATGAGGTCCAACAATGCATTGGGAAAAAACACAACTAAACGCAACAGAACAGACGCAATAATCAATCTAACAAGAGTACCTGGCTGACATTCTCATCTGCAACAACATCAAAGGTGAAGCGTGACTCGGGATGCCCGGTCCAAGTAATAGTCTGACAACTCTCTTGCCTAACACATTTGGTGTAGCCTTGTAGTGATATTTCAGTACTACTAAGCGGACGGACTCTAATAATAACCTACACATTATAAGATCCGAAAAACAAAATAATTTGAGCCAAACAGTACTAAATCACAAAACAATAATATTTTTGGGGGAAAATATCATTCTAAATCTTATGCTTAAGGGGCGTAACAAATTAAACCCTGAGATTTTAAAACCCGACCACAATGAACACGTTTAATTTGTTACCTTTGAAACTGAAACACTAAAATTTTTAACAAAGGAAATTTATGAGTTCCGAATTCTGATCCCATGAACAAGTAAAATGCCTAAAATTTTCTGATTCTAACCAAATTCCCAAGCATCCAATAGAACTTTTGGTCTTAAACAAAGCATTAATTATTTAATTAGGGTTTTCCTTCTAATCAAGCATTCAATCACATAAAGTGACAAGAAATTCACATCAATTAGACCTAAGTAAGTTACAAAGCAATCAAAAAAAGCTCAAAACTCACTCTTATATACATATATTCACCAATTATAGTTACGCACCTGCACATTGTGATCTTTCCAGAAGGAAGGATCTTCGTCGAAGTCGAAGCTCTGCGTGGACGAAGATCCGGCGATGGAAACGGTGTCGTCTTCGTCCCAGTTAGAGATAGTACGAACCACCGAATTGGAGTGCGCGACGGCGGCATTGTTGTCTTTGGAGGTAGATTTGAGAAGATCGGGAGAAGAGCTCGTCGAAGAGCACTTGGAGGAGTGGTCATGGAACCCGAACCGGCTCTTGATTGCGCTCGCCGTCTCCGATATGAACGCCATTTTCATCAACGAAGTTTCTTTGTTGCAGTAGTCAATGTGTGTGTGTGAGGTGTGAGAGAGAGAGAGAGAGAGAAATTTTGGAGGGTGAGATTTGAAATTTGGGGAAATGAGGGAATCAAGGGTTGGTAAAAAGAAAAAGTGGGAAGGAGGAGTGATCGGACGGTGGAGATTCGTTGAGATGCAACGGTCGAGATGGGGTAGAGTACCGTTTGAGATCGCTATTTCAAAATTTTGAACTCTGGAGCCATAAAGTAACGTTGTGTGTGTGAGTTGGATTGTTACGAGTGAGAGGAGGGACGCGCGTGCTCTTGCCACGTGAGGAGCACTCGCGATTATTCTAAATAAATAATTTTTAATTATTATCTGTATTAATAATTAAAATATATTAAAAAATTAAAATCTTAAGTAACACTCAAGTGCGTTTTCACCAACGTAACTGTCCTCTCAACATTTTGAATAATAGCAATATTTTTTTCATTGATATCCATATTAAAAGACAAAAATGGTGATGTATATTGTAGGAACTGAGTTTGAGCACTATTCCTAAGAGATAAGTGAATTAAAGTCTAACAAGCTCAATACAATAAATTTGTAGAGAGTGGGTAGAAAAACTAGGTTTTAATGAGCGTAACAACAGTTGAAGATGATTTAAAGAATAAATAAGTAAAACAAATATGGACTTAAGCAAGAAATTCAATCCTCGGCACTAGTCCGAGGAGTTTAAACTTATTATTTCTTGAGTAACAATGACAATGGTTACAAAATTAGTTCAGATTGTTACAGTGTTTTCTCGGGTAAAATCTTCGATCCCTTTCTCATGGAGGGTCTCTCCCATTATATAGTCCCCTTTGAGCCATCATGATCCCACACTTGTTAATCATCTAAACCCTTACTTGAGTACCTGTCCCATCAGACACCCCTTTTTGGTTTTCTGTGTGTTGTGGTTGCCAAAGTAGCACTGTTTAGGGGTCTTCTCCACATTAATACGGCCAAAGTGTTAGTTGTGGAGCATTTAATGTGGAGGCAGCAGCTTTTCCTAGAATTGCTCTACCATCATATTCCAGTGTGCTTACTTGCTGTACTTATCTTTTTCCTTGGAGTGCTTTGGAAGATTGTCTTTGCTAGTAAATCACTTTTCTTCTACCTCGGCTTTGGCTAGCCGATGACAGAGTTGTCCTCGGCACGGTTTCCTGGATTACCATGATCATCACTGTCTTCTTCATATGCGATTATGGGCCTCGGCATGGGCCTCAGGCCCGGTACAAAAGGTTGATGTATATCATTGGGCTCTATGACCCCACATATATAAATGATGTACTATAAAGAGTATATAAGAATAAATGTCATTTCACTATAGAAGTTTAATCCAACTTTTGCAAAAGTCTTTTTTTTTTTTAATGTATTTTTCGAGAGTAAGAGTCTGATACCCCTATAATCATGACCTACAAAATGTTATGGTTGTAGACCATATTAAAAACATTCACACCAAATTGTGTAAATGATTCTATCTATTTTAGCATAAAACCTTACTTTTTATATTTTACAATACCACTTTTACAAAATATTCACATTAGTTAATCTATTGTACCTTCTATTTTATTTAAAAACTCATATATTCTTTTTTTTTTTTTTAATATTTCATCTCAAGTCTCTCTCTTACACCATCACACGTTCTCCTCTGGTCTTTCATGTTCAGGTATCTCTTCTCTCTCCTCACAACCCTCTGCTTTTTCCTTTCAAATCTGTTCTCTCTCACGTTCTCCTCTTAGCCATCAAGTCTCTCTTCTCTCTCCTCTAAACCCTCAGCTCTCTTTCTCCTCTGAGTTCTCTCTTATCTTAGCTTTCTTTGTGGCAAACCTAAAGAAATCTCTTTCTCTCTCTCTATCTTTCAAAGCTCTGGGTTTTGGTTTGATTTTGGGTTCAGGTTATGGGTTTTTAGTTGATGATTGGTTTTGTGTTGATTTTCTATTGATTTAGGGTTTATCAAGTTTGATTTTCCATTGTATTTTGGGTTGATTTTTTGTTGTTGTAATGGTTTTTGGTCGTGGTGGTGGTGGTTGAGTGGTGGTGGTGGTGGTGGTGGTTGGATGATGGTGGTGGATGGGATTTGCATTTCAATTTAGGCAGTGTTGGGTTGCAGGTTTTAAGACTGAGAGAACAAGAGGGAGAGATAGTCTGCTCTGAGATGTGAGAAATTAATAAAATATCAAATACAAAGCTATAATAATCGTGTATATTTACATAATTACTATAGTAATTGTGTAAATTTACACAATTTTAACTCAACTGACGTAGGATAATTTTGAGGTTAGATTTGCAAAATTGGTCACTTTTTGTATTTTACATTCACTAATGTGAAGCTCTAAGTGTCTGTTTGGCTAGAGCTGATAAGCTCAGCTTTTTATGTAGTTTTTTAAAACCCCAATTTTCTCTTCTCTTCTTTTTTTTTTTTTTTTTTTTTTTTTTTTTTTTTTTCTCACTTCTTTAAAAGTACAAGTATACTTTAGCACACTTTTAGTAAATATAAAATAAATTAAAATTAGCAAAAAGCTAAATAAGTTATTTCCAAACGGACATTAAGTTAGTCCTCAAAAATTAGACCTAGTGTCTGTTTGGCTAGCTTATTTTTTACCAATTTATTTTATTATTTAACTTATTTTTGCTACTATTTTATTTTACTATTTAACTTATTTTTGCTACTATTTATGGATCCTACTATATTATTTTCACTAACATTTACTTTATAGTATTTTCAGTAAAAAAATTTTAGTTTCAGCAATCTTAGTGAATCTCAAACATACCCCTAAAGGAAAGCCCAACTTGCACACTCTTCCACCCTTTTTAGTTAATAGCCAAAGAACAACCCATACACAACAAGAAACGAGAAACCAAAGCCCAACAAGTTAAAAAAAAATGATAACTAAACACCTAAGCACAAGGAATGAGCTCAAGCTCAAGCACAATATCTTACATGCCCAAAACCTCTACCAAAATGGATGCAATTATACCTCTCATTATAGGCCCAATGATGATTAGGTGGTTCAAATCAAGGAAACTATTCTTGGAAAAGATTCATATACAAGAAAGCCTAAATTTGAAATAACATCTGAAAAAAATACTATACGCTCACAAAAATTAAGTACTTAGGAAATAATCCACTAGCTTACATCAAAGCATCTAGGTTGATCTCATGCTAGTACCACTCTAAGTACTTAGTGTGCGTCTGGCATGCTTAATTTTGTCAACTTATTTTACTATTCAGTTTATTTTTTATACTATTTATGGGTCTCACTGCACTTTTTGATACTATTCATGGGTCTCACTATACTATTTCAACTAACTTTTACCTTTATCTACAGTACTTTCAGTAAAAAGTTTTCAATTTCAGCAAAATAAGCGGATCCTAAACAGACCCTTAATATGACCAATTTCACCCCCTCATTATAAGCCCATTATGACCATAATGATCAATTGGCTAAAATCAAGGGGGCCTCAATGGATGACTTGGTCTGTAAGATAGACTCCCTTCCCTTGGTGGACATAACTAACTGTCCATTGTGACTTATGATAGATCTTGGGGTTTGTTTAGAATCCGTTTATTTTGCTGAAAGTACTATAAATAAAAGTAAAAGTTAGCTAAAATAGTACAATGGAACTCATGAATAGTACCAAAAAGTGCAGTGAAACTCATGAATAGTATCAAAAATAAATTGAATAGTAAAATAAGTTAGCAAAGTTAATCATGCCAAACGAACACCAAATAATCCAATTGACCACTTATTAGAGACATATAAGATCCTCATGCACCTGTAACTGTTAGAGCTCCGCAATGTTAAGCCTTTCCTACTACTTTGAAAAGCTCCGCCTGAGCAAATTGTTTGTCAACCACTTTCATATATAGGTAGACAAGGTACAAACGACTAGCTACATATACCTCCTTAACATCAAGGAAGAGAAGAGCAAAGCGTTGAACTCATATCATTTGTGTCACACTGTAATAAGGAGATCTTGCAAGTTGACAATACCGATGAAAAGGTGTTGTTGGCTTTCTTTATTTTAGACCGGTGATGTGGGACTTTTGTTCATCAGGTGATTGTTGTACTTTTTTTATTGGAAAAAAAATTTGAATTATGAGAGTAAGGGCATGTTTGATAGCAGATTTCGACAAACAATTTTCAATGTTAAAATTGATGATAATTCTTAATTTAGAGTACTTAAAACATATTTTATGGGATTTAAAACATATATTCTGAAAACTCATCTCCATTAGTTTTTAGTTTTTAAGTAACAATGATGAAAAGTCTTGTTGTAAATAAGTTGAAAATTGTGAGACTCACTTAACAAGACCAAACATAATTGAAACTCCTTTCTCTCACACGCTTCCACCTCTTTCTTTTTCTTCCACCTCTTTCACGCCTTCTCTCCTTCTCTCCTTCTCTCTTATTTGTAATCTCACGCAAACAAAGAATCTCATCTTCTTACACTTCTCTCTCTCTCTCTCTCTCTCTCTCACACACTAAATAGCTCTTTTATTTGGACCCTATCTCATAACTCCTATTAAATTCTTCAGATTCATTCGCACTCCTCTATCTATCAATGGCTCAACTCCTCTTAAATTCTTCATATTCTTTCATGCTCAGATCTATCAGCCCTTCTTTCAAATCCATTTACAACCAACTTTCTCTCAAATCACATAAATCCTCAAATCTTCCCCAGCTACCTCCTCAACTACTTTCCTAAGCCTCATTAACCCGCATAATTTCTTAGTCACAGTTTATTATATATGGAATCAGGTACAACATATTCTTCAACCCCAATCATGTATTGCTTCTCTCTTCAATTGTTGATTAGGCTTTAATTAGTTTATAATAGTGTCGATGATTACTGTGAGATAATAGTTTTAATCAGTTTATAATACTCTATAATAGGTTTAACTAGTTTATCTTTTCCACCTAGTGAGATAAACCTTACTCATGCATCGCCTGCCACCCTAGTGCCAACCCAAGTGCTAAAGACAAAGTGGATAAGGTGCTTGACTACTAAACCCCTACACTGAGGTTAGTACAAAACAAAGTAAAATCCATATGTATATTTTCCAATTTCACAAACATAGAAGATGGGTAACTAAGCAAAGAACTTCTTACAAAGAAGATTGAAAAGGCAACCCAACACCCTTACAGGGGAGCTTTCATGTAACATGCCCATGAATGCAGTCTTAGTTGGAATTTTCAGCAATGAAACGTTTAATGATTTGCATCAACTCATTTGCTGCTTCAGAATTAGGATCTATAGTGAAAAATCCATGTTGCTTTCCTTCAAACTCAACGTACTCAATCTTCTTTCCCCAACTTTTGAGCCTCCTTGCATAATCTTCAGCTCTGTCTTTCAGCAGGTCACTTCCTCCAGCTACCACTAGAATGGGATCAAGATCCACTGTTTCAAGATTGAGGCTTAATGGCCCAAATGGGTTTACATTTGGGTGATCAGTAGTGTCTCCAATTGGTATAGATAGCCTCCAAAACCTATCCAATTATTAGTGATATTAGTGATACACGAGCATATTTTAAAAGGACTATAATTTTAGTATAATTGCAAGTGCTAAAATCGTTGTTTTTTTTTTTATAATTTATTTCATAGTACGTAGTCTGTAATTTATCTTTAGGCTTTGCACTTTGTTTTAATTTTCGTACTTGTCTGAATCCATTAGCCACGTAATGAAACAAAACTATTACGTAGCGGTATTGCTATATCACAAGTTTGTTAACTACGTGACAAACGGCAACTTGAAACATGTAAAGCCTGACGATAATATCGTTGTGATTGAGAGAGCATTAGATTAAAGAAACATTAAGGACAATTAGGGACAATTAGGGACCATTAAAATAATATATCCCAAAAAAAAAAAAAATCACCAAATTGTGTCATATATGACTAAGCAATAATCATGTATCATATGGATTTTGGTTATTCCAGCCGACAGAGTGGGATCAAATTAGGACGTTTCGATCCCATCCCATCCCTTCAATGGAGTAGAAAAACACGTGAAACAGAAAGCAATATAAGACTACAAAATGAAAGTATTATGAAGAGAAAGTTTTTTTTTTTTTTTTTTTTTTTTTTGAGGAACATATGAAGAGAAAGTTGTGAGACTATTAAAAGATATAACACGTGTTTTGGTATGATAATGTATAAATAATTTAAAAGTATATTAAATATAACATATAGATGGAGTGATGGACATTCAAAAATCAGGATAACAAGCAAAACTTGTCCAGCTTGGATTAGGGCGAGTCAAGAAAAGTGGAGAATTTTTATTATCTCTGATCAATATAAATAAATAAAAAATGTAAATATAAGGTTTAATATCATGATTTATGAGTGCTTGGGCATAAAAATGAGTTTTAGGCAATGTTATTAATTCTATTTCGAACCTGTTTCAGTTTGTCCAGTGGAATCGGTACCGGCCTATTTTGACGTATCATTTTAGGATGTTTTGGATTCCCAAAATATATAACATAAAATTATCAAATCAAAAAAGTAAATATCAAATAATACAAATAATTTAGTCTTAAGTCCTAAACATCAATATAACATCACACAATAAGAAGATTTATAACAAGTCACTGCTCATTACATAAGCTCATAATAAGCCAATAAAGTTTATAACAGAATATTACTTCTCATCATCATCATGTATGAAAAAAATTATCAAAATCATCATAAAAAGAACTCCCACAAGAACTACTAGGACCCATTGAAAAATTTGTCAAGAGTCCAAATACCATATTAGGACTCTTTAAAAAAAATTAAAATTGAGAGAGCATATAAAAAAACAAATAAAAGACCATAGCACATCTTTAAAGGTAAAAACAATAATCCCAGAACTCATACCAGCTGAATCTTAAGGGCCTGTTTGGGTAAGGAATTTTCGTCACTCAATTTCCATCACTCATCACTCATCACTCATAACTCATCACTCATAACTCATCACTCATCACTCATCACTCAATTTTTCACATCCGTTTGCCTTCATCACTCAGTTTTCATTACTCACTATTTTTCACACTATTTGGAGGGCCCACACCTGTCACGGTACAGTGTTTTTTTTTTTTTTTTTTTCACTAGCAGCTTTTTTTTTTTTTTCCCCCCCTGGGTTGGCTGTTCGGTCTGGGTTTTTTTTTTTTTTTTTTTTTTTTTTCACTAAGTTTGGTGAGTCTAGGTACTTAAAAAAAAAAAAAAAAAAGCCAACGCCAACCCAGAAAAGAAAAAGAAAAAAAGAGACAGCCAACGCCAACCAAAAAAAAAAAAAAAAGCCAACGCCAACCCAGGAAAAAAAAAAAAACAGCCAACGCCAACCCAGAAGAAAAAAAAAAAAAAAAAGTCAAAATGTGGTCAAAAGTTGCGACTGTGGGTCCCTCATGTGTGTTTATTTACGAAAATGCCATTGAGTTATGAGTTATGGAAACTGAAAACAACAAAAAGCTGTTTTCAGTTTCCATAACTCATAACTCAAAAATCAGAGAATTGAGTGATGGAAACAGAGTTATGGAAACAGAGTTATCGTTTGGCCAAACAACCTTTTTGCTATGGATCCCACCATTTTTGAGTTATGAGTTATGAAAACTGAGAATTGAGTTATCAAAAAACTCAATCCAAACGGCCCCTTAAGTTTCGACTGGTATTTGCCAAAACATCTCGAAATGCCCGAAACACATGTTATTTTTCATAACAATTGTAATAACCTGCTATGATTAGTCTATAATATTACTAATTAGTGTTAATGTTAAGGTGATATTGCTTACTATGTGAATAATTGTAAAATTAAAAAATTCTCTAACATTACTCAATTGTTATAAGCCTTTAATTAATAAATAAAAAACCAATGCAAACCTGTCAATGAGCTCCAAATTGAGAAAGGCATCCTTAGGTCCTTCAGCCTCAAACTTAGTCCTAACCGTCCCACCAAAAAAGGGTGCCAACAGAACATAACCCCTCACACGAACCGGAGCCAATTCAGGCGACCCAGATCCAACCCGAACTGCCAAATGATGAGTCATATTACCCCCAGCCGAGTCACCCGAAATAAACACTCGGCTAAAATCAGCCACGTCAGCAAGCCAAGCGTCCTTCCCCTCCTCCCCAGACACGGCTTGGTCTTGGAGCCACTTAAGAGCCAAGAAGCCATCCTCAATAGCAGCCGGGAGCCGGTTCTCAGGAGCTAGCCGATAGTCAGGAGCCACCACAACGGCTTGGAGCTGAGACGCGAGCCGAAAGCAGTAGTTCTGACAGTTGGGCCAGGTGCGTGAGCCGATGCAGAAGCCGCCACCGTGGATGTAATAAAACACTGGGAGTTTGGAATTGGAGTGAGCCGAAGACTGATTCGGCTTCGGCTTGTAGAGCCTGAGCTGAAGGTTGTTAACGGCGTCAAAAACTACGTCTTTCCATAAAACGGAACCGTCATCTTGGACGGGGACGTTAAAACTTGGTTTAGGAGAGCGCACAATTGAGCCATCACTGTAAACTTGAAGGACTCCTCTGCAATCGTCTATTACATGAGGGGTGGTACTGCAATTAGTGTTAATAATATTCTTAGACATGCTTTAATTTTGTGTGTACAAAGGGAAGGGAGATGAAGAAGGTTTTTATTGAGAAAGAAAGAAGGAAAGAGTTAACAAGTGCAGTTCGGTTTTAACTGTGGTTGTGGCTGCTTGTTTTTGTTCTTTTCTATGATTATGGTTTGTGTTTGACAAATGTTTCAACCCAAAACACATTTTGGTCCTATTGATAATGGATGCCCTATCATGATATCATCACGAAACTGACGTTTTTTATCTGGATGAAGACATATATGATCGATTAAACCAATCGCTGAGGGTCTTGTAGCTCAGTTAAGATCTCATGATGTATCTAAATCAAGTTATAAATAAATAAAATGACGCAATTAGCTTCATGAAACGTATGTGAATAGTGTTTGTCACAAATAGCAATTTTTTTTTTTTTTTTTTTTGTGACAAAAATATTATTTTGCAGTCACAGTCAATTTAGTCTCCCTACATTTTGGGATCAGCGATAATTACAAAGATGATGTCTATCTTTAAAAGAGTATATATGTAGAAGTTGGAAAGCAATAATTAATATAGAGTCCAAATTTTGGTAAGAACGGGATATAAAACTCATGTTTTACACCATCTAATAAAAGATTACCACATTATCAATTTATTTAAAATTCAATACATCCTGCCACATCTAATAATATCTCAATAAACTCTCAAATTTGTTGGATTTATATATGGGTATTAGAATTGATTGGGTGTAATTATATTTATTGTTAAATATGTGATAATATGATGTGGCACGTTGGGGTTGGAGGGATCAAACATAGGATTTACATCACATCCTTACCGAATTTAATCTCATTAATATATTTGATTAATTTTCATTTAATTATTTCACTTAATAGTCTTTTAGATGACGTGTCTTATTTGAATTTGAATTAAGATTTAAATTTATTTGCTTTCATCTCTACCTTTATTATGTTTCATGCTAGGTGTAAGGTACATAAAAAGGTGTAAGGGAACAAACGGGAAGATCGGCTTTTGTATTATCCAATTAATTATTGAGAAATGCTAATGAGTGTCTTTAGGATACTGGTTAAGAATCCAGTTAAAAAAAGTTTTTATGGAAAAAGAAAAAAAATAATAATTAATATCTTGACAGCTTTTTTCATTTTCCATAAAAGTGATATTAAAACTTTTCTAAAATGAATTCTTAGCATGACCCTTAATTATTATAATGAATAGTAGAGTCCTACCGTTGACTGCAATTTCACAATTCATTCCGTTGTGTCATTCTGCGGTAGCGGCGGGCTCCAACTGGCCCCGCATCATAGCATGCCTACTTTTCTTACCTCCATAAAACCTTTTCTTATAGTCCGTAAGCATGAGGACATGCCTAGTTTAGAGTGCATTTTAACTCACTAGTAAACAGTAGGGGTCCAAACGAGATATTGAGAATAAAATAAATATCAAGAGGGAAATTAACCATGAATTCTAGTTCAACCAGTAACTTCTCTCCTTACAAGTTGCAAGTGTTGATGTGGAGAGTGAGGTCATAGGTTTAAAACTCATTTGGTACATGTGTAGTTACCAATTAAAAGAAAAAAAAAATAGTATTCAGCAAAAAAAAAAAATTAAAAGAAAAAGAGCAATATGAGAAATTAAATCGAAAGACAAGTAGAATAAAAGAGTATACTCTTTAAACAATGGGCGTAAAAAACAAATATAACAAACATACTTGATTGAGTATATACAATGGGTACTTACTCAATTTTACAATTGAGCCAATAGCTTTGTAACTCAATTGATTGGCACATTTTAGTGTTTCCAACGAAGACATCCAAGATTCAAATCCCCACTCCTCAAACTATTGAATTATCATTATAAAAAATAAAATAAAATAAAATAAACCTTAAATTTGCATTTGAATTTGACTTTAGAAATAGAGACATGATTCAAACCAACGATCAAAGTGAATCATACCCAACTGTAATCCTAAAATGGGAGATTTTGACATGGTCATAATATTCATATTTACAGAAGAGGAGGCCAGTTTCACGTTCACCATAGCATCAGACATGGTCTTTACTTCCTCACTATGTCCAAATAAAAACAACCATAGTGAGACCTCTTTTCTTTCACAAGCAACAACCTATAATTTTCTAAATCTGTCACTGAAATGTCATAAAACATTGTTTTTAAAACAGATATTCAATATACCTTCCACTTGTAAGATAATAATCATTAGATACCAAAACAATGGTTCACAGAACTTAAAAATCATCTACAAAGCAATACAACAGAATTTACAATTTTTTCATTCCTACTCTTTGTCAACAATTTCCAGTACAAATTAAGAACAAGGACAGTAGACAACAGAAAAGAGTGGGGTGAGGATATATTTAGGAAAAGAAAAAGAAAATTAGCAAGGTACTAGACCGGGGGGGGGGGGGGGGGGGGAAGGAAGAAGAAGAAGAAGCTAGGGGCAAAATCTTACAGATTGAAAACATAGGGATTGAGAAGAGCAAATAAAAAAAATCTCAGACCACACTCACAGCCGTCTAGAATATCCAGAACCTCCACATTTCTTGCAGAAGATTAATCCTACAGAAAGATGACTGATTTAGGTTGAGGTAAAAGTAAAGAGAAATTGAACTAAATACAAAAATTCAACAATTCTAGAATCTGATATATTTTAAGGGCATAAATTTTAAGCTCAAGGCCCAAGGACCATATCATTTGTTGCTTGAAACTAATAGAATAGCACGATTTACATCTATCTGCATGATTTTCTGTTCCAATTTCATATAAGAATAGGTCATTCCATGGTGTTTCACATTGCATCAGAATGCAACAGTTGGTGGTCATTTGAAAATGAAGGTCACTTAATAATATGTAGAAATTAAGACCATTCAACAATATCCTTGAATGGTTTTTTGTCCAAAATGATCATAATCCCAAAGCTAAAAGCAAAGATTTCATCAAATAGCTCATTCAAAATTTCAAAACAATATGGAAATCAAATGGAGAGAATGATTAATATCAATTTTCCAAAAGCCCCATCTTTTAAACTTTTTCAGAAGTATCTGAGTGTCAGAAAGTAATACCTGCGCCTTTGCACACCTTACAATCAACCAAACCTGTCTCTTTCTTCATCTTACCGCTGTTACAGAACACACATTTTGTGCCACCTGCCCATCAAAGAGCACTTCTATAAACGTGCTATTTTTCTTGAACAACAAATACAAAAATAACTGGTCACAGTAGAAAAGGGATACCAGGGGGATGTTTTACTTTAAAAAAATCATGTCACTACAAGCAGAAAACAGATACTGAGGGAAGAATCATGAAAAACAGGGTTAGCACATTTTCCAAAGTACTAAGCATTAATAAAATTATAACACATAAGACCTTTTTTTTTTTTTAAAACACCATTTACACCAATAGATTTTAGTATGTTGAAGTATTATGCTTCTGTAGTTTACATGCAACCATGTATCTATTGAAATAGATGACCGCAAATTGGGGTTTTGAGCCATTTGAAATACACAAGCACACTTAAGCAATGAGCAATAAAGTGAAGCATAGCAGTCCACTTTACACTCTCAAAATCGCTGATAAACCATCACTACATTTCATTATGCTTAGACCTTTCAAAATTCTGGCTGTACATCACTTGTCCAACCGTGAAGCAGCCATTTACAAAAGTATAGGATTAGTTATCTAACAAAGTGCTAGTCAGAAAGGAAGCAAAATAGACTCAGATGTAACAGAAATATCGATGACATTCAACATCCCTTCACACCCCCACTTTCCAACCTGAAGGTGAAAAGGAAGAGAAGAAAAGAACAGAACACAAACAAAATTTTAAGTAACGATGTAGAACGGACCTAAAGAACCAACAGCAATCTATGAGGCCCACTACTTAATGCACCAACAACCTTAGTTTAATTTTTTTTCTAAGGAAGCCTAATATGAATTGAATTTTAAAAAATCAAACAAATGTATAAATTAATATGTAGTTCCAGAGATAATCCAGAGGATTTTACTGCTGCAAACTGGACCTAAGTTATCTCAAAGTATGGTTTTTTTTTTTTTAATCCATTTGATAGACAAGTACTCTTTATTTCCAAGCAATGCTATGACCATTTAAGTACGTATACAAGTCGAGGAGCCTTGTAACTCAATTGGCACTTTCTAGTGTTTTCAAAATAGACATCCTAAGTTCAAATCCACCCCTCCCCCAACTATCGAATTATCAACCAAAAAAAAAAAAAAAGGTACATATACAACAGAAACAATAGTTTTGCTTGTGAAATCATCCCATATCACATGGACACCATATTACCATTATCCCAAGTGATTTCCCAAACATAGAGTTCTTTCCTAATCAATCTCAATTAAACATACAACCTATGCCACAATGGATGACCTCTTACCTTTTAGTAAACCCTCCAAATAAACCTTGGAAAATTCAAGCTGATTATCTAAAAGTACATATTTCCACCGTGCAGTGACACCAATATGATGGCATTCAACAAAGTGCACTTCTTTTCTAAAGAAGCCACTATTGTTTTAGTTTTCCTGCTAGACGTATTAAGAACTTTCATAATAAAGATGCCAATGCAACTCATGCAATATATGATTCATAAAATAAATTGAGAAAAGCCCATTAGAAAAAACACATACACACACAAGAGGATATCATTCATGACTTTGTTTGAAAAATGAAAAAAAGCGAAAAGTAAGAAAGCATAGTTGTTACCATTGCCAGCGCATCGCTCACACGGCACAGGATCTCCCTGCAAAAGAATATGAAAACAAAGTACTAAAAACCAACACTTATATTATGAAACAATGCCACATATATATATATATATATATATATATAAAGAGAGGTTGATATACATACACACCTTGAGACCAAGAAAAAGTGAGAGAGAAATGGCGGCTAAGACACTGAGAGTGGCAAGTAAAGTTTGGGTATCCAATTCCAACTCCAAGAGGCTATCAGAAGCAAAGCCGGTGAAGAGCAAAACCGGAAGGTCGAAGAGGCTTGTTGTTGGTACAATGCCTTTGAGTTTGGGTTTGGGCAGTCTACAACTACAACTGCGAGACACTTCAGCTGGTGCTGGGCTTTGTGGTTTTGCTGGAAGAGAGTAGTGATAATAACAATAATGAGTGGCTGTGGCTTTAGCGGTAGTCTTTGAAGAAGAAGAAGAAGAGAGTGGATGGAGAGAGTGTAAAGGCTGTGTCGCCATGGATATTAGATAATACGAAGAGATTATTATTATGTGGCGCTTAGCTCTGCCTTCCCTTCTCTTTCTTTCTACTACTACTTACTAGTAGTAGTACTATCTATTTTTCTTTCTTTTGTTGGCTTCGCGTTCGGTGTATACCGTATAATAACAAACACTTTCACCTCTACGATTTTGTCCATGGGTTTTCTTAAGAATGATATGAATCATCCTCTCTCTCTCTCTCTCTCTCTCTCTCTCTCTCTCTCTCTCTCTCTATATATATATATATATATATTCAACGGTGAAATTTTCAAAATATGAATTTTATAACAAGTTATTGAGTAATATAATATTACTTAAAGTTACGTAACTTGAATCCTTATATATATATATATATATGAAAATAATTTGTTGTTAAGAAAATGATATGGATACAACTTCTTTTACAATAAATTTCGTAAAACCACACGCTTTACACACACTCATCTGATTTTAACAAGTCACGTATTTAATTAAAAACAAAATGTTTATATAGTGTGTGTAAGAGGTCTTACCCTCTAGATTGCTCCAGAATGATATATATATATATATGGGCAATTCTTAGGTATCCAAGACTATTTAAGTTTTTTTCTATATATATCACCTCCGCCTAAAACACCTGACTTTACAAAATTGGAGTGTTAAGTCCAATTCACTAAAAGATAAAATCAAGACTGATTTTTTTTTTTTTAACTACAAGTCTTGAGAATTAACTAGTCTCAAGATTTTAAATTTGAAATGTATTACATCCAAAATATTTTCATGACAAATCAGAAGTGGTAAATTGTTATTGGTTTTAATTTAAACCCACCAATAAAATTATTTTTTTGTCCACTAATAACAACTTACCCCTTATAATTTGCTATAAAAATGTTGTAAATATAATATTTTTTTAAAATATTAATAAGCTAGAATTTGAATTACAACCGACAAGCCTAAATCAGTCCGAATTGACCCGATTGCACCCCAACATTAGTGACTCTAGAAGTGGAGATGTCCCTAGGTAAACATCTCAACTAAAAAATAATTTCCTTTTCGATCTCAGTGCAAATATGCTTTTCTTTGCCAGGAAGAATCCCTATTCAACATTCAATCCCCCATCTCGGCTGGGTTGCAAAACGCATGAAGCACTGGAACCATCACAAAACGTTGATTATACCATATAATAATCGCATAACCTGGCTGATTTAAAATGCAAAACGAATGGGAAGCCAGGAGTGTTAAAAATAATATTTTATTTTATCTATTAAACAAAAGTGCAGGAAAAGCACTCGTATAACTCTATACTTCCAAGAGAGAGAGAGAAGAAAAAAATTTCATATTTGCTTCTTTAAATATTATGGATCCCTTCTGATAACAATTCAAAGTGCACCAGCTCAGACCTAAACTCAGAAACTGCGACTGGTTAACCATCATAGACCCCCAAATTTGCTACACACATCTAAACCGAACGAACAAAATCAGGAAGCAAGAAAGAACGAATGAGTGTCACCCAACTATACCCTGTATACATTCACTAGTTCAAAAATCTTGTATATGTACCGTTCAGTTACATAGAATTCATGATGAAGGCCACTGACCTGTCACCCAAAGAAGAACCTCCACCAAAAATCGGAAGTACTAGAAGCTCAAAGGGGCTGTGGTTGAGAGTAGAAGATACATAATGACTCTGGGAAAAAGTCCTCCCCATCAAACTAGGAAAAAGAATTACATTAAAATCAACAACAAAACCCCACAGACACCACCCTCGATGCTAACTTCACTTGATGCCTAAACAGAGCTGCCTTCACTGCTTTTCCATTTTTTCAGCCTGAATGTGTAGAGGGTTGTCATCCCAATGCAAGAAGGAACTTTCTCCTACTATTTCCTAGTTGTAAATTTTTACAGGCTTCTCAAATGTGTGACGGTTCTGCAAAAATGTAATGAAAATGACAAATTAGAATCAACAGATTCCGGCATATACAGTGTTTACTCAAATACTCAACTAGCAGATTCAGAAAACAATACATCATGTAAACAGCGCACAAAAATCGAAACATATCTTGGAGACACATTCAGCATGTCTCCCAATTTCTCAGTCTAGACACGTCATTAAAATCTAAAACTTATATTTACTATATTTTCTTGGGAAGAGCACAGTTTACCTGACTAGACGTATAAGCTCTTTTAGGAGCATTGTCAGAGTGCTCCAATCCAAGATACTGCTCCCAAGCACCATAAACATCTCTTCTCTATGGGCATGTCAACAAGAAAACAATTAAACAAATGTGAAAACTATCTGATAGAAAACAGTAAGATATTTCTACAAACAAACCTGAAAACGATTGGACACAATGTCAGAGTCCTGAAGGTACTCTGGACGACCTAGAGAAAGAAATGCAAACTTCCACTGGCCAAATGAAAAACAGAGGGATGTTAGGATTGATTAAATGATTACAAAAATATTGATTTAATGCAACATATTTAGTAGAAAAAATAAGTACAATTTTGATACATGACTGATTATTAACATATCTACCTAACCAAGTTACTGAGCGCAATTGCACAAATATGAGTAAAACATGGCATAAATGTAGGAAGTAAGATATACCTTGGCAAATTCCTCATCTGGAATCTGTAATTTCTTCTGTATTCGCTCTTTAATTTCAGCCAAAGTCTCACCCTCATGTATGACCAAGAAAAACGGTTCCCCAAAGTTCTGAATTTGCTGTATAGAACAGAAAAAATATAACATCCTCAGCAAATAGTTTTGATCATAAAATACATTAAAAAAATATTAAAATATGGAATTATGACCCCAAATAAATTATTTGCAGAACTCTTTACCATTTGGTTCTGAGCTGTATCTTTTGTGAAATGGTACACATGTATTAGGCGATCATGAGGACCAAGATTTTTCTCTTCTTCTGGGATCTAAAACATTTGAAAACAAGGGGAATCCATCATTATGAACACACATATAAACAAACAGTCAACAAGTCAGAATGTAGAAATAATATTACATCCCAATCAGTACTCTCTTGTTGTGTCATTTCAACCATCTGATGCAAGTATATTTAATGGAGAGAGAGAGAGAGAGAGCAACCTCTTCTGCCCGTAATGTCCAGTATTGATCATTTATGTTCTCAATCTTTTCGCTAGGAGGAAAAACCTGCATATATGTGATGGCAGGATCAAAGGGTTTATAAATCGATGAGAACCAATAAATGTGGTTACATGTACAAGTTATCTGATAGCTCAAAAAAGTGGCAACGGCTACAGGAAATAGTTATCAATGGAGGCCTCAAATTAAATAAATACTTTTTCCCAACCAGCTCACTTAATGGACAAAGCTTATTAGATCTGACAAAACCATTATACTTTGGGTGAAAACGCAGTTCCAAAAACATCCCAGGTAAATATTCATAAAATTCTCTCTTTATATGAAAATTCATAGTTCATAAGAATAATAGTAAGAGCAGAACAGCAAGCAAACACGAGGCTCAAACCTTGTAGATCTTGTGATAGAAAACTTCAAGCAGCCGAAGTTCTGCATTAGGATGAGACAACTCGACCTGTTTCAGAATGCATCAAACTAAGTACCAAAAAAAAGAAGAAAAATGAACACTTCATGCAGAAAGCCACTGAGGAGCCAATAATAACTAATGCAAGTGTTCGCCAAGAGCCTTGTAGCTCAAGTGGCACTTCTTAGTGTTTCCAATTGAGAAGCCCAGGGATCAAATTCCCCTCCCCCAACTATCAAATTATCATCAACAAAAAAAAAAAAAAAATTGCAAGCGTTAGTAAAAATGAACAGGTCCAAATTTACCTTTGTTTTAAGATCATTAATTACATCTCCAACTGTGCTCTGTTTTGGCAGTCTTATAGTATGAACCACAACCTGGACAGAAGTGGACCAAATGTTTTAGCATGAATAAACTATAAATTTTCAGTTTGTAAGAATTTGATCGGTATACTCACTTCTTCTTTAGTAGCATGATGAAATGCTACTTTCAGAGTTTTCAAACCTTGTAATTCTGGTAGAGGGATGTCCAATACTTCATAGTACAATGTATCCGAAGTCTGTCACAAGACGCAAAAAGAGGGTTAGCTCTTTTCCATTGTAGCAGTATGCACTACTCAGGGCCAAGCAACTATTACCTGATTGTAGTGGACTAGCATATCAGACAAATGCTCTACCCCCCGGTACTTGATAGGGTGAGGTTTGGGTTGTTGAGAGTAACAGTTATGAGGGGTAAGCCTGATTTTGGATGGATCATCCAAACCAAGTTGCTGCGCTACTCTTTCTACAACGTCGTCATAAGTATGAAGTTTTGACCTTCAAATTTGTATTGAACAAATGTAGAAGATAACATTGCAATCAATAACAAGCTTTTAGCTCATAAATACACTAGTTAGTGCAAAAAAAAACTCACAGTAAGATAATACAAATAAAAAGATTTCTACTTAAACCAATTAACTCACTTACAGCTCTAGACAGAAATCATCCTCCTTGGGTTTATCCAGAGCTCGAAAATGAACAACCTAAAATATATCAAACAATGCATGATTAGCAATGTCAGATGCTGCTTTACCATGTTGATAAGAGTGAAGCAAGGAGGGGTATAATTAAAAATTATATTAACTATAATAAGTAAATTGCAAAAATAATGTTTTTGTAAATTATCATTCTTGATAGGAAGCATTGAATATCAGCAGTGCCTCAATCATAAACCTCCAGACACGAATTATCAATAGAAGATAGTTTAAAATGCTGAGTCATGCAGTCAAACATGTAAGACTACGAGATTAGACAGCAGTGGATGCTACAGTGTTTATAGAAAAGGACTTGAGCATCTGGGGCTTCCACAAAGAGGTGAGGCTCAAAGAACATGCACCAAGTCGATGTCAGTCACTCCACAAAAAGTGAAAGGAGTGGCTTCAAACCTTGGGCAAATGTCCAAGGCATGCAATTCATCACGTATTTCCTAACAAATGAAACAATTATAAACCCCCCCCCCTCCTTTTTTTCTCAGTACTATAAATTTTTTTTTATAAAGCTATCCAGATTCTTTTTGTTACTATAATTATCAAGACTTCGATGACACAAACAAAAAGGTAATAATATAGAGACCAGACAGCTCCTGCATTAAACTACTACACATTTTAACAATTATCAAACAAAACATTTATAAAAAGTTGGAGGGGAGCATACTTGGCGATTGTGAACATAATCCATAAATGAGGGAACATCTGGATAGCGTAACTGCTCACCACCTTCAACTGGAGAAGATTTTTGAAAGCAAATGATGTCTCCATCTTCAAGCTGCATGCAAACACCACAAATCAGTCAAAATACAAACAAAAAAACACTATTAAATTGACCATATATATATATATAAAATTTATGGCAATACCTGGCTGCCTCGAAACGTGCACTTCTTGTCAACGGATTCACACATGACATGAGGATCAAACTTAATTTCCTGAAAATCAAAGAATGAGTAAGATAACATCCACAGAATATAAGACACAAGATAAATCAAGGTCCCAACTAAAATCAGATCTTGACACAACCAACACAGAACTGATGACAAGGCAGATTGATTGTCAATCAAATGAAAGCAGACCTGAATACCTGATAGTACAGCTTTGCCTATGTTGCATATTGACTAACGTGAGCATGTGCATAATAGGCACAAGCACATGTTAACAATTAGTCCTTTACCAAATGTAGATAATGTAGAGGAGGTTGATAATGTAGATATTTAGCTGCTATTTTGGGCTGCAAGGTAGGGGGACTGCCAATGTCTTATCTTGGTAAGCCTTTGGGTGCTTCTTCCAAGTCGACATCTATTTGGAATCCCATTTTGAAGTTTTAATGTCATTTGGCTGGCTGGAAGAAGTTGTATCTTTCTAGGGGGGTCAATTAACTCTTCTTAGAAGTACACTTTCAAGCTTGCCCACTTATTACTTATCCTTGTTTACTATCCCCACTAGTATGGCGAATAAAATTGAAAAGTTGCAGAAAGATTTCCTGTGGGATGGTATGGGGAATAAGCAGTTTCATCTTGTAGGGTGGGATAAGGTGTGTTCTCCAATTGCTTGTGGTGGGTTAGGGATCAGGAAACTCACTTCATTAAACAAAGCTTTATTGGGAAATGGTTGTGAAGGTTTGGGGTGGAGGAGACAAGGTTATGGAGACAGGTACTAGCATGGGAATTTGGGAAGGAGTGGGGTGGTTGGAGTTTGAAGTTGGGAAGGGGCTCGCATGGTTGTGGTCTATGGAGGAGTAGGAGGAAGGGGTGGGAAAATTTTAGTGAGAATATTCGGTTTGAGGTGGATTGGGGGAATAAAGTTCAGTTTTGGGCCTTTTGGCATGATCATTGGTGTGGAGAAGAACCTCTAAAAGTGGTGTTCCCAATGTTATAGGAGATTGCTAGAAATAGGGAGGCATCTGTGGAGGATTTGTTGGTGAGCAGAGTGTAGGGAGAGGGCAGTGTTGGGATGTGAGGTTCCAACGATGTTTTAATGATTGGGAGATGGAGTTGGTGGCGGCTTTCATTCATCTGATTGAATCTCACATTCCTTTTAATGAGAATGTGGATCGTGTTCGGTGTAAGTTGAAGATGAATGGAGACTTTAATATCCGTTCTTTCTATAGCGATTTGAGAGCATTTTCTTCACCTCTTTTCCTTGGAAAAGCATTTGTCTTATGTATCAAAAAAAAGAAAAAAAGAATAGAAGACAATAGATTCTTTTTCTTTTCTATGAGAGCATCAACAATTTAAACTTCAAGATTTCATATCTGCGAATTGGATGCTCAACTGCTCTTAATCACAATAATCCAATTTCTAGGTTACTAAGTCTGACCTGATCAGCATGCCCAAACCCATAACATGGTAACCTCAAGTTTTTTTTAGATAGGTACTAAACCTCTGGTTTTATTCTTCTCGCATACTAGAATAGAGTGCAGATTCAGAACAAGCCAATGAAATCACCCAATTACTAATTTTTAAAAAAATATGGAAAACATACCTCATAAAGTTCAATCTCTTCGTCGGGAGTATAGCCAGCCATTTCATTTAATTTTGTTAAGATTTCTAATGGCTTACCAGTACTCTTCACAAAAAGCCTCCCAACATAACTGAAATCATGGGGGGAAAAACCTAAGCCAAGTTGAGGCAAACACACTGTAAAAAATGCAGAATTAAAGAAACTATTATTTACCGGAGTTCTTCTTTCTCAGGATCATATAGCTTGAAGAAAAGCAAAATATCATCCTTTGTCTTATCAGGTGGAGCAATAGGGCGTAAATCCTAAACAAAATGACGCAGACAATGAGTGAACTCTCTTGTACAGAATGTTACATTGGAACAACTATGAAGCCTACACTGGAAGACAACATTACCAGGCCATGCTCTACTTCCAAGAACAACTTAAGTTCTGCATTGTGAACCTTATTTGACACCTCCCGCAGGTGTCCAACCTATGATACAGTGAAGAAATACGAGATTTAGCAATTAATATCTTCACATCAGCCAACTTAAACAAACAACCATACATATTTCCAAAGAAAAGGAACTTGAGGATGTTAGTCACCAACTAAAATCCATAAGTTTTGCACAGAAAACAACATGAAGACAAAGGTATAGCTAAAACTAAAAGATACAGGTCCTTTTTCATTGTCAAGAAAATGTAAAAGCATCAGAGAAAAAAAATGTGTGAAGACAAGACGAGTGTGTAGAACAAGATATGATCTTCTTTTCTTTTCTTTTTTTAATCAGTAAGAATGCACTATTATAACAAAACCTTGTGCTAACGATAATGAACACAAAGGATCATAAAAATACAAATAAATCAAATGCTAGATCTAAGATAACAAAATATGGTCAATTAAATAAAGAGAAATGTCATATCACAGCCTGTCGCACAAAAATGCCAAACAAATCTGAGCACATAGAGAAACATCAGAAAGCAAAAGATATTTACAGATTGAGTTTCCTCTATAGGCGTTAATGGCCGGTTCGGGCGATATGTATGGTTTTGACGCTTTGCCCACAACCAAAAACGCTGAAATTGAACTGGTATTCCAAAATCCTTAGCAACCTCCTCCTGCATGCACCAAATTTGTAAGTCAACAAAAAACTGCAAAAGAATTGCAAAAAACTGGAAATGAAAATACATAGTCATGATATATAGAACAAATACATCATCATTAGAAAGCCACAAAAAAACAATCAGCAGGCACTTACAATAACAGTCACAATATTTTCATTTGGCAATCACACCAATTTATTCTCTCTATTCAAGTGTGTTATTTTACTACCACTCTCCACATCAGTAGGGATGACTCTCTCCTGATAACCTTAAAGCTCATCAACATTATAAAGATCACTCTCTCAATGCTTGCCACTTTGAATCACTGACATACTCATACACAGTACCGCTTGAAAATTAAGTGTAAAATATAATTATTTTTTGAATGACTGGCCCATCAAATTAAGGGTAAAATATAATGCAGATTCCATTCTTGAGGGTGGCCACTTTAAGCAAAAATGCTAAAAATTACAACCATATCCAAACTTTTCATCCAGGACCCCACTCTATAACCAAAACAGGGTACAAAAAAAGAAATATAAACTTCTATGAGTGATATAGATTTTATTAAAAATAGGAGAATTATTTTATTAGAAATAGGAGAATAAGCCAAGTCTACAGGGGTATACACAAGCTCCTGGATTTTTTCCCTTCTCTCCAAGATGTTACAATCCAAAAGTCAGAAATTAAAAATATTCTAAAAAATAAATAGTGGGCCCAGAGGGAGAGAGAACCCCTCCATCTCCCTTCCCTCCCCTCCCTCTACACCCAACCAAACAAAGGAAAAACACTCTTCCCTCCTTTTTCTCTCCTCTATCTTCATTTCCGTCATCTTTCCCCGCATCCAAACATATTGGAAGGGCAATCGTGCTTGATTTAAGTAAGTTGTATACTTTTTAAATGGATGTCAAGTCAGATTTGTTCTTCCGATCTACTAGAAAGGCATACTACCCTACAGTACAGTACTTAATAGCAAAAATAAATCATTGGTTAGTCTTTAGATAAAATAGATAGTAGACAAAAACAGAACAGTTTAAATGGCGGGTCATTTTTGTACAAATGACATTTTCCTTTTGTTCTCATATACATTTTGTTTTGAGTATCCTGTCATTTTTGGCTTGTTTTGTCCCAAAAAAAATAGGTGTCCAAGAAAGCTAAAAAGCAAAAAAATTGCCCAAAAAACGATGATGTGGTCGCTTGAACTTTAGTATCTTATTCTTCAAAATCTTTTTTTTTTCTCTCTTATAAGTTTTGGTAGAAGAAACTTATCAAATAGGTTTTTTTTTTTCCAAAATTTATCCTGCAAATTTAAATATATCAAGAAAAACATACTCATGTAGTGCACTAGATCACAAGAATAGAGTTGGTCTAAAAAATCAACAGTAAATTATAACTGGGTTTAGATCCAACCATTATTTGTAATTGAATTACATAGTTTACTAAAATATCAAAACGTGCACTTTTTAATGCTTACTGGTATGCAGAAAGCACACTCTGTGTGCTTCAGGTGTACTTAATTATGCTTAGGAGAGAATATAAGGGTTGATGGGAAACAGTAAGTGGAGAGTATGTAAGCAAAATAAAGGAGTAAACCATGAAAACAGAGTTCAAGTACAGTAGACTTGGAAACAAGTCCAGGGAATTTACAATCCACAAATGAGCACCAAACTACCTGGCTTTTTGAACACACAAACACATGCATGCAAAACATGCACACCTGTGCAAGTTTATGTTCTTCAGCTTTCAAGGGGAAAGAACTTGAAAATATTCAATCTGCCCAATATATGAACAGATTGATTAAAATATATATATCCCCACAAGAAAATTATCCTGGATTTCATCTACCTATTTCTTAGGTAATGACAGTTTAGCTGTTGGTTGAATTGACAGAGGGAAGGAGGAAAAGAAGATATTCTTTCATTGCTTTGATTTGAAAAATGATGAGGAACGGAGATGAAGGGATCCCGTTTCCCTGGGGGCACACCATCTACTTCCTCCCAAGTTGGACAGAATGAAAGAAAAGAATAAGTGTGACCAAATGAGACTTGCAGAAATGTGTCACGTTTGTAATCAATCCCCATCCCCATCCCCCTCTCCCTCCTTTCTCCCCAAAGAAAATGAATAAAAACAAGGTCCTTCATTCCACCAATAACTCCAAAAGACAACCTCAGTTTACAGTATATATTAAGCACATGAAATTCAAAATGTTACTAACAAAAATGGAGGAAAAAATATCATTACCACCCAGATTCACTTGTTAGGGAAAAAGAAAATCAATACTACTCAGAACAAACTAAGAAGCCACTAAAGAAATTCATATAAACGGGAAAAACATAATACTTGCCACAAAAAGCAGGGAAAAAAGCTCATTGAAAAAACCAAGCAGATTCCACATTGTACCTTGAAAAGGTTAAACGGCATCTGCTTTTGAATACGAAAGCTCCGGACTTTGTCATGATCCACGAGATCAAAATATATATCCCTACCAATCTGCTCTACCAGATCTTCATCCCGTGCAACCTACATAAACCTTATAAGTAAGTCATAAGCTGATAATGCTCCACTATCCATGTGGAAAAAATAATGCTTGCACTCTTCTTAAAAACAAGTCAAAAAATAAAAGCACCAACCTTTATAATAGTATAAAGGTGTGCCTCAGCCTTTTCTTTCTTTTTATGCTCTTTTTCTTCTTGTTCTTTCTTCAACCTCTCCTGGAACAAGCCAATGAAAGTGATGAGGCCTGATTTCAAAACAAAGCAGTTTGGGACAAGAAGACTTGAAAGATTTATAGGACTCTAATGGTAACCAAGGTTCACTTAAAAGCCCATTAAGAGGATCATTTCAAATTTTTCACAGGAAAAAGAAGCAGACCACCATCTAACTTCAGATTTCATTTATTTCACATGACAAGCTCGAGCAGAATACCACTAAATCATTGGTCTCATCAGACTACAGTCATTAAGCCTCTTTAAATAGAATCTGTCAGAAGCTTGTCTGAGACCCTTCATGAGAGTAAAGATCCCATCTTAATTCAGTCAGCGTTGCAAGACAAGCTTAAGCATCCCACCATGAGTTGGCACAGCTCATTTTCCTTTTATAGGCAAATATAACTCATGCAACCTTACATGACTGAACCCAAGAGCTCACCCCACCCCTTGTGCAAGGGAAAGAGATGCCATTTTTGGCCCAAAGACCATTCACAACTAGGCTTAATTCACTGTCAAACGTAATGAACTGCAACAACAGAAACTTACCCGAAGATGTTCTGCAATGTCCTTCTCATCCACATTACAGATTATCTTGTCCTTGTCACTGTCACGTATATACACCAGCATGTATGCATTTGAATATTTGGTAAATTTAAAAGGAGTGTTATTGAATCCAGGATTTGTCTGTGGTAACTGTCAAAATTTGGCAGGTAAATCATAAACAGAGTAACTATTATAAAATCAAATATTAGACATTGTGCTGACAAAAACAATACCTCTTCTTCACCACCATACTGCTCCTCCAATGCTCTCTTCACATCTTCTTTTGTTACCCTTTCATCATCAAATTTGTACCTGAAAATGAGTATATCTTAATGATAAACCATAGAATGAATAAACAATTGACCACAACCAAGCACCAGCAATATCAAGCACTCCCCCTCCAAGATTATATGTGATGCATGAAGTTCAATCAAAACTCTATAAAATTATAAACTCACAATACTCATACCCTCAAACTGGAACAGTGAGACACAAAACTAATGGTAGACCCTTTCACCATCAAGCTTATATCATAAATTCACTGAGATTCATGTAACACAGCAAAGAAACTACAGAATAGAAGCGATCATGAAAGTGGCACCAAGCACTAAATAGAAATTTAAAAATAATGAGCACTCTCAATACTTGTAATCTCAACTGATATAACAGGACTCATAGATAAATAAATAAATAAAATCGTAAACAGATTATTTCCTACTGATGTATAATAATATATGAAGAGGAGAAAAAAACCCAAAAAAAAAAATCTCATTCTCAAAAAAACTCAAGTATATTGCAACCACCCAAATATACAGGGGAGGAAAAGTAAAGGAAGGGCATACAACCAGAATGAATCATAAAGCTTCCTATCACAGGACAGGCGAACCATGTGGCTTTTTTTGTAAAGTAATAAATTCAAATTTTCTTGATTCCCATCTAGATAAGAAGTTTCACGAATTGGTTTAAGTTGAATTATATTGTTGAAAAAAATAGGTGGAACTGTTGAGTTAAAGGTATACACAAGAATTACAACCAAACATGATCATCAAAACCAACAAAAGAAGGAGAAAAGACCATTTTTATAAGTACTAACAAAATTTAGTGATAAGAGAAATCTAAAATGGTAGTCTCCTAAAGAATTACAAAATGAAAAATTTATATGGAATAGCACTCGTACACAGGCTGCATACAAGGGAGAACCCAAAATAAGTATAAAAAAGTTAAGCACAAAAATTCAGCATATCTAAAAATCCAAAAATTTTATTAGGGAAGCCAGATTCATGACCTTGGTCCATTTGTGAAGAGTCCTTAAGAAGGAATTCTTCAAAATATCTAGTGCATCTCCTGTCCCTCAAATGTTCACTCTTTCCTTTCTCTCCAAATACACCACATCAAACAAAGGGGAGTGGCCTACTGAGTCGTAATTCCTTCATGATTTCCAACACTCTTAAGAAATCAACCATCATCTGTGGCATCACCATCTGATATCAACCGCATGGAATATCATATTTCAAAGCTCAACCGATTGCCCATTTATCGAACACATACGACACTGACTTTGCCAAGCATAGTTGAGCAAAAAAAGTATAATCTAAATGGATGGCACATTAACTTTCCACATGCTTCACCAAGTGAAGGATTGACTGCCTTCTTAAAAACTTTGTAATATGATTTAACATGGAAAACCCTTCTTGTTAAAGGAAGCCAAATGATTCTATCCTCTTCCATGACATTAATGTGAACAGCATATAGGATCTCCAAAAATGAAGTCAAGGACTTTAATTCACAATCATGTAAAGAACATAATAAAATCAGATTCTAATGAATACCACCATTCATCTGTTCGAAGTAATCCGCCACCAATGCATCCCTATCCCTTGCAAGGTTGTAAAATTCAGGATAAGCATCCTTAAGCAACCTGTCCCCGCACCAATTATCATGCAAAAGTTCTAGACCCATCCCCTACCATAAACTGAACAAATCTCAAAAACTTACCCTATTCATATATGCTTCCACAAACTGACTCTATTTCTAGAAATTATCATATCACCACCTGCCCCAAGACTCTCCATTTTTTATTATTTTTTTGATAGGTAAGAAAGATGCATATTCAAAAAACTGCTAAATGCAAAGTAGCACCAGCATAAAGACTCTCCATAATTGTAGTCAACTATCTTCCTCCAAAGACTATCCGTTTCCTCCAAATATCTCCACAGCCAAGTCACGAGAAGTGCTTAATTAAAAAACATCTTCTTTCTTACCCCCACACCCTTGAGGAAATAAGATTACCGATTACATTCCAATTCACAGAATAGAACTTTTGCTCCTCTCCCATAAAAATAAAATAAAATAAAGTTGGATCTTTTCCAATCTATTTGCCAAACCAGCTGGCAATGAAAAAGGCAACAAATAGTACACAGGAAAACTGGACAAAGTGCTCTTCTTTGTAAGAGTTAGTTGTCCTCCCTTTGACCAAAAAAAATTCTTGCAACTAGCCAATTTTTTTTAATCCTTTCCAATACTGGTATGTAACACACACACTCAATGGGTCTTCAGCTCACGAACTCACCCTCCAGCCAATTAGTATGGGAGAAGGAAGTGCCAGTTGAGCTGACTCATTGCTCTCCACTCCAAATATTTATTGACTAGAATTATGCATGTAGGGGTAGTCCCAAATATGTTACTTGGAGGGATGACACCTTAGAGCCAAGAAAAGTTTCAACTCCTCCACATCCCTCACTTCCCCAACTGTCCCAATTCAGATTTGGGTAACCTGAAATGGCTTCAAAACATAACAAAAGACACCTTAAATACTGCAGGTGATCAGATTCTGCCCCAAAGAAATAATTGTATCATCTGCAAAAAGTATGTGGGAAATCCCCAACAACTCACAATTCAAATTGTTTACAGAAAATCCCGAACGATGCCTCAATTCCAATGCCTTAGCTTTCAATCTGCCAAGAGCTTCCATTACTTTAACACCGAGGAGCAGATAAAGAGGATCTCCCTGACATAAACCCCTAGAACTTACCAAAAGTCCACTTGGTATGGCATTGATTAAAACCAAAAACCAGGCAATGGAATAAAACAGTAGACATTGCCAAACACATTAGACAACGTGGCTTTACCTCAAAATATACCGTACAGTTTATCTCTTAGCTTCAATAGATTGATTCTACAGACAACATAATAGCAAGAACTCAGGCAAACAGATGCATTGGAGACTAGTGTGCAGCCAAGGAGGCAGACCACTTCTCAAGGCTTTTCTTTCCCCCAACAACAAAAAAGTACTACTCCACAATCATGTTAAGTAAACAGCCACAAATACAAAACAGTACTCCCAACTGAAGCCCACAGACAGGATGGAATGGAAAAGGTTCAGGGATTGATTGAAAAACTAAATTATTGAGACATACAACGCCATTACCAGGATGTGACTTATTTTTTTAGTAAATGTCTACAGAATGTATTATGGGCTAAATATGTGCATGTATCTATCAATTTATGAATGATCATGTGTCTGTTGTGTATTTATATATTTACAACTTCATACTTTGCTGCTTCCAACTGACAACTTGGTAATGAAATTTGTGCTTATGTAGCAAATCTTGCATCATGTTTTCATTGAGGCTTACAGCACAAAAAAGTGATGTGGCATGTGTGACGAATGGACACCACAAATCTATTAAAAAAAATGCATACCACTGATCAGAAAGAGTCGGCCTGATAAATGCATAATAATGTCCTCCGTGCACCCCGCCACTGTGTACCAAAACACTGCAAACAAAGCAAAATAAATAAATACTAATGGTACCATGAACAGAAAATACAATTAATGGTACGAGTAAGAAAAGCACAAACAGGTTTAGAAATGGGGTCAATGAATAAGATTTGTTATAATATTTGTTAAGTGACTAAATTACCATTTCCTATCAGTTTAAGCTTTGGAAACAATCGGTACTTTATCATGATATCAAAGCAAGTGATTATGAGTTTGAACCTTATCTCCACTCTACCTCCAACTTAAACAGTTAAAAATTCCACATGTTCAGCTCCATTTTTTTTTTTTTCAAATTTGATAGTTACAATTGGGTTGGAGGATTCGAACTCTAGATATCTCCATTGAAAACAAACACCAAGAGGTGCTAGTTGAGCTACAAGGCTCTTAAGAACAATGGGTAATTTATCAAAATTTATGGTGGAATTAAACAGTATATCCATTCTTACAATTTTTCCCTTCACTCTGTCCTACAATAACAATGAGAGTTCCCATATGTTTCAGACTTTAAAAAGGGAACAAAATGTAGAAAATAAGTAGCACTCTCAAACCAATCTACCTAAGCATACAAGTGTACAAATATAGTAGAGCACATAAAAACCTCACGTTAATAAGATTTTTTTTTTTTTAATCCTATTATGGGAGTAAGCAACACAAGCAAAGTTCTGCAGACCCAACCAGATAAGAAAAATAAAAAAAATCCCCCATTCTTTGATAAGTTATATATATATATATATGCATGCATACATGCATGCATGTATGTATACTCCGTGTACACTGCTGCCTGACTATATCATGATCGTTCATGGATCACAGTAATTTTATAGTACTTTGGCTTGGTCCACTGCAATTATTACGCATCTGAAAAGTATTCCACCACGTAAATGAGAGCAGAGCATCTAAAGATGCAACACTTCCCCCATGAAGTATGGAAAGTATGTTTTAATCTAACACAATACAAAGATCCACATGTCTTGTCTACAAATAACATTGCGACTCTAAATACCATGTGTAATAAATATCACCACAAAGCTTGGCTATATGCATAGACTAAACAGATAGTGATAAATCGCAAATGGCAAAACAAATTTAAATTATTACCTGTGAAGCGTGTAAAGATTACGAACACTTCTATCAGCATCGGGTGATAAATATTTGCCATTCTCCCGATCAAGGTCAAGTTCCAATGGGAACTCATAACGATCATTTATCTACACAAAAAGGAAAAGAATTCTAATCATTTCTGTCAAACTGAATAATTATAACACGAAACAGCAGAGTTTAGAGCAAAAATGTATAATATATGATTTTTAATGTATAATATGTGAATGGACACAAAGAAAAAATATTATTTGACTACTGACCTTCACCATCGTGTCCCGCATAAAATCATATTCAAATCGTTTTAACTGAAGTTGAAGTACCGGGGGGAAGTCAATGAACAACACCCCCTTCTTAGCATCCTGAAAGAATCATGCAATATTATGAATAACAGTATCTAAGAAATCAACCCATAAAATAGAAATTTCTTATGTGATTACATTTGAACACATTCTAAACAACTGGAGCAAATAATTAGAAAATAGAAGTTAAATCCATAGCCAAAATTTTTACACTGCAGATGGAATAATACATTGAAACCACAAAACAATCAACTATGCTGCACATCTAGCCACCAGTTCTTTTTTTTCTTCTTTTTGACTAAGTAGTCGGATATATTACAGAAGCACAAAGAGGAGCAAAATCTGAGTACACAGGCAGTATAGAAGAAAACCACCAAGAGTAGGAAATGGCAGAACAAAGCTAAATAAATAAAAAAATTAGAAAATCAAAGAAGTCTAAAAAAGGAGAGAGAGAAAAGTTCAGACGCCACCATTCACTGATTTCACTCATAAAGCAGCCCCATAAGTAGAAGCTTCAATTTCTTTTCTTTTTTTGATAGGTAATAAGAGTAATATTATTGATGAAAAAAAAAAGGAAAAAGACAAAGGTGTTCATGATGATGAACACAGGAAAACATAAACAGACAACAAAGAAAAAGAAATCAAGAGGCTATTCTAAGAGAAGACAAACTCTAAAAGAGAGGAAAAATCCGTGAATCCCGAGCACCGAGACCAATCAAAAAGACTGCGCTGGCATAGATATTTTTAACTCTACCAACGTCTTCTCAGTGTCCTCAAAAGAACGACAATTTCATTCCATTCACACAATCCACATTAAACAACTTGGAATCAAATTCCAAGTATCTGAAGTATGATTCCCTAGCCAATGATGCCAACATAATAACCCTGATACTGTTGAATGTCCAATCATTTATTAATCTCCAAATACACAACATAAATAAAACAATAAGTTGAACACGCACCCAATGGGTCTTGAACCCAAGATATCTCACTCCACCCAAAATTTATAAAGAGAGGAGGTGCCAGTTGAATCCACAACCTCACATTACTCTAATGCTCCTAAAGAGCCCTTTTCAACATGGCAATATCTTCTCAACTGTCATAGCATAAACCACCCAATCCCAAACAACGATGATCAAAGCTCCCTAGCCATGAAGAAATGAATTAGAAGATGGTCCACTATCCCACCACTAGCACTTCGTCTGTGTGCCTTCTCTTTGTATTATTTCTTTTTTCAATGAAGCTCATTACTTATCAAAAAAAAAAAAACATAAATATACCATGATTATTATATTTTTTTATATTATTAATGGTTACAAGCTTAGTCATTCATGAATTTGTGTTCTTTATAATAGCAACAACAATAAAGGATCCTCACGAAAGTTGCCAACCCATTAGCTAATAAGAAACCTTCGCCCGCCATATGTACTACCAAGGGAAGATGTTACCCCCACCCCGCTCTCAAGCATGATAATTTCATTTCACCCCAAAATTCCTATTTCACTCCAAACTTCCTATCCAAGTTTAAAAACCAAAAACATAGGTCATTTCGGAATAACCTAGCGAGACCGAGATTTTTCATGATAAATTTTTTTTTTTTTTTTTTTTATAAGTAAGAAGAGAATATTATAAATAAGAGAATAGCAAGAGAAATACAAAGAGTTCACGGTAGTGAACAAAGGAAAAAGGAACAAAAAAAACAGATGTAGCCCCTAATCAGAACCTGGCATGACCCAATCAACCCCAAACAACCAAAGCATAGACATCCACAAAGAATGAGATATCGGGCAAAAAAGTAATAGGTGATCCACAGATTCCGCATTGCAACAACACAAGCAACAACAATTCACCAAAGGACGACCACGAAGCATAAGATTATTTCCAACATGTTTTGAGATTCGGACTGATAAAACCAATATCTTTCTTTCACAGGTAATAAACCAATATCTCAACCACTATACTTTAAAAATGATAAATGTTCTTTCTCCCAGATTTTTCGTATAGATTTATATAATCACCTATGATGCAACCACGGAAAATTAATTTGTTACTGGTTCACAAATTCGCCTATCCAAGACTTATTTTATGGTGCCCACATGTGAAGTCCAATTGAATTAAAAGTCATGTGGTTCCAAAGTCTAGTTATATGTGTCCTAGAGTTAAAACAGATTTTATTTAATAAGTTATGGTCAATTTTGTCTTTAGGAGCAACACGTAATTTATGCAACCCCTACAAATTAAGGGTATTGTGGTAGTTTAGTTTAGTGTAGAAATTTCTAAAAGATCCTAAGTATATTATGTTTTATGCTCTTTGAATTCAAGTTAGTATTTAATTAGTTATTACCTTATTAGTTATTCAGTTTACTACTCTAAATAGACTATATATATATATATATATATGTATGTACAATAAGTAAATATGGAACAAGATTACTTCATGTACATGTTAGGTCTAAAGAATTATAGAAGATTATGTACAGAAGGATAACGATACTGAAAACTCAGGAATGGAATTACTATTAGTAAAACCCCATGCTCAACACCAATTGAACAACATGCAAACAACTCAAAAAATTGTAGCCCTAGGGATTCCACACCCTAACAATCTAACAAACAGCTCTATCAAATGCATTGAAGATTAAGTTCCCGCCATAGAGTCCACAACAAACATAAGAGGACCAAATTCCAAATATCTGAAGAATGCTTAGCGAACCAAGTTCACCAACCAAACAAGAGGTCAGTGAACATTTCCAGTAGCACCCAATGAAACCCAAAGGAACGAAATACAAAACTCCACAACGCAAAAATGAGTTCGTATATTTATTTATGCTCAATGTACTAGAATAATAAAGGCTTCTCTCTTTCCTTCTCTTCTTTTTTTTTTGTGCTGCTGTACATACAGTGAATAACCCCTGAACACCATAAATTTCTCTCTTTTCCTTCTTCCTTACAACCCCAAGTCATGCCCTTCCACTTACCTATCAAACCCTATAACCTCACATACTTTCCCTTTTTGTTATACATACATACATACATACATATATATATATATATATAAAGTAAGAATAATTTTATTATAAAAAAAAATAAGAATACTTTCTGCAATAAGCACAAAGTAGCCAAAAGAAAACAAAATTAAGTATAATAAGAAAGGGACTATAGACATGGGAATGGAGTCACTAGATGTGAATCCCCATGTACGATACCAATCAAACAAATTTCTGACAAATAAGGCCAAAAGCGGGTCCTCTGAACTCTCCAAATCCTCAAACGTATGTCTGTTACACCCTCCAAATAATTCAAATCAAACATAAGGGCACTAAATTCCAAATACATGAAGAATGCTTCCCGAACCAATTCCTCCAACCTGATATCTAACTCTTAATATTTGCGGCCAATATTTCAAGATACCATTATAAGTTTCTATAAGCAAACCAAAACCCCGCCAAAATTCAAAACCATGATTAACAAATTTCTTTTCAGATAGGTATTGAAGATTTTTATTGAAAATTTTAAAATAGCATACTCTCTGTGAACACAAGCAGTGTAATACTCTCCATGCACACAAGAGGTGTAATAGGGATACTACAAATGTCATCTAAAGTTACATATATCTAGAAATTCCTCCAAAGTAGAAAATGAGTGACCACTCAAAGCAATCATCCAATCATACATGGAGCGTAACAAAAACAGTTTTAACTCTGAAGGAGAACACTCAATCCCAAATAGTCTCTCCAAATAGTCAAATGATGCATAATAAAATTGCCCCCATAAATCAGCAAAACCAGGCCTGAGCCCCCTTTCCAACAAGCCAGCAAATCCACTGCCTCTTAGCCATAATCCAATGTAGTCCGAACAAACAAAACACCAACAACCATAGACTATACGCATAATCACAGTGAAGGAGCAAATAGTCTGTAGACTCCCCACTGTTCTTGCACATGCAACACCACTCTACAATACATATATTTCTCTTTCGAGGATTATCATAGTGAGAATCATTCCTCCAGGGTTTTATAACAACAATGCCAGATGCACCTGCAATTCGATTAAATCTGCCAGTAGACAGTAGCTCTTATTTTTGCAGTCTCGCATCTGTTGCTATGCACACAATCACAGAGAGTCGACACACTCTCAATCATTGACCTCAACGAGAAAACTCATGTGGCCATGCAGCACAAATATGGAACATGGAACTATATATATGGCAGTATGTCAATTGCACAAAGAGTAAGCCGCATATATGGTGGGATCATGCCTTCTGTTCCTAGAAGCAATTACATAAAATGTAGTTGCCAGTATGTGTGCACATATCAAATCCTGCCATATATGCATGAGAATATGAAATCCCTCCATATACGTAATAGAGGAGGAAAGGTTTTAAGATTTTGGAAGCCGATGTTACATACTTTAGCAAATGAGTAGATATTAATGGTTAATACAAACCTGTGGATACACCGCAGATGTAAAACAAATTTCAACCAAGAAAAATACTAGATTGCAAATAATGTAAGTGTTTCTGGTTTCTCATACGACACCAAAAATATATATATATATATATATACATTCCCATAGCACTTTTAGGATCACAATAAAATAATTCCAAGCTAGCAAACATACAAATAAATAAATGAAGAATTTTAAACATGACTAAACACTGAACACTTTCAACAATTTTAAAAGATTATAAACAGACAAATAAATGTCCCACTATTACCATTGAAGACATTCAACAAACTCTACAATTTTAATTAGATTTACTATCTTGGCATGAATTCTACTGAGGGTTAAATAAGATATTTACAGTATAAAGATGCATACTGGCAAGTAGCAACTAACCTGCAATCCATAGTGTTCAGCGTGATATTTATTATCACCCTCAAGACGTTCGACTTCCACATATTTATCAAATGAGGCATAAACATCCCGACAACCTTTGACATCAAGCTGAAGATCTGCCATACGCATATAAAGAAGTTCATGCCATACAGCACAGGAGAAGCAACAAAATCCTCATTCAAATTTGAAGAAAACGTTACCATAAAATGATTCCTTTCTTGTTGATTTGTAATCCACATTAATGCATTCAATGTAGTTCATATGATGCCCTTCAAATAACTTCTGTATTGTTCCCTCTACAACAGTTCCCTATTGACAAATCAACAAAAACCTAGATTTTTAATAAGTCTCACATCTGAAAAAAACTCAAGAAGAGAAATCCCGTCAAATTTTTACCTTCATTTTGTCTTCAAGTTTTTCAGAAAGAACCCTATTAAGTTCTTGCACATCATGCTGCATAAAAGAATCATATGTGTCCCATCCAAAAGACTTGGTCAGCTCTTTTGTTGCAACACTGTTGTCACTGTACTGGAGCTTGTAAAATAGGCTCTGCAGAGCCAAAGGAATGCTAGCTGATGGCAAATCATTTTCAGTTGTAGGCATATGGTACACAGCCTGCATTATAAACCCAGGACGTTAACTTCTAAAGTAACCACAAAGGGGACATTTTCGAGTGCTACAGGAAAAATTAAGCATCAGTACTAACCTTCCTAAAATAAGGAATATGGAATAGAGTTTGGAGAAGTGAGTTCATGTAACATGTTGCTCCTTGGTTCTTAAGTCCAACATAACCAGTCTCCTTTTTTGAGTCGTAAGTCCAATAATCCACAACCCTACGAACTAGAACCTCAGCTTCAATTATGACAGAATCATTGACAAGATAACCTCTACTAGGATCGTATAGTTCGCCAAGAGGCATAAAGGACGTGAAGCCCCAATCACTTTCTCGCGCATTGAACTGATGCTGTGTGTCTGCATAATGAGAATATGATGGGAGTCACAACAATAATTATGGGTACACCCAAACAACAAAGACAACATCCAGTTATGGGACAAGAAATCATATTGACCAGATCAAATTTGAACGTCAGTCTAAACCCACAATCACCTTAGAGTTTTCAAATCACATGGTCTAAATCACCAAGTTGCAGAGAACAAGCAAGAGTCGAAACATAAATATGTTTAATAATTCGGCTAAGGACGTGCTTAGAAGTATCTAGACACATGCTCAATTGCTGTAATAAACAAACAGAAACGGGCATGTGCTGGCAGGTTAGGCAAGTTCAAACATGCTATTTTCATTTAATGTAAACAAAAACATTTTTTTTAATAAGTAAATGTAAACAAAAACAATTATGGATTACTAAAGAAAATTGTAGCATTACTTATTTCGCATTTAAATTGGCTCTCACTCCTTAAGCTCCTTGCCCTTTTTTTTCTTTTTTTTGATGAGTACGAAATAATATATTTAGGGAAGACTACTTCATTAAAGATATGAAGTAGCCTGAAAAAATAAGAACAAGCAACAGAAAATAAAATAAAAAAATTATGTACAAGAAGAAAGGGAATCTAAAAACGGTTGAATTGAATCCCTAGAAGTAAATCACCAATCAAGCAGGGTTCCTGCAAATAAAGCTAGAAGTTGATCACTGGTAAGCACCAAATCTTCAAATATACAATTATTATGCTCCCTCCAAATAATCCACATCACACAATGTAGTACCAAATTCCAAATATTGGGAGAATGTTTTCCCAACTAGTTTCTCCATCATGCCAATAAGTCACTAACCCTCTTGGGTAAAACCCAACTCACACCAAACGATCTAAAAGCAAAACTCCATAAAAGAGAAACCTCCCGACAATGCAACAGGAGGTGATCAACACTCTCCTCACTACACCGGCAGAGGCAGCACCAATCCACAATTGTAAAGCCCCTTCGCCTCAAATAATCGCCTGTGAGAATCTTCCCCCACATAGTCGTCCAAACATAAAAAAAGACACTCGCCGTGGAGCCTTCACACCCCAAATACTTTTCCAAGGAAAACTAGTAGAGCTAGATCCCTTAGAGCACCATAAAAGGACTATATGTCAAAATCCCCCTTCGACCTTAACCCCCACCTCATCCTATCCCATCCTCATTTGAAGGTTTATGCGGCTCCAAAGTGTGGAAAAAGACCCCCCCCCCACCAACTCCATCTCCCAATCATTAAAACCACGATGAAATGGTATATCCCAACTCCACCCTTCCTCCACAGTTTGATTCACCAACACATCTACACAGACACATCCCTAGAAATAGCAATCTCAAATAAAATCGGGAAAGTTACTTTCAATGGCTAATCCCCACACCAGTAATCATGCCAACACCAGACCCTACTCCCCAAATTATGATTAACATTGCCAAGGGTACATTAGTCTAACAAGGCTAGCCCCAACTGCCAACAAACTAATTCTTGCATCTTACTCAATCCTTCAAACATGGGAGAATTTTTGGAATCATTACAACTCATTGCCAAAACCATAAAATGATCAAAACTGCTACCTATGCCTCCTCCCCACCCACCCCCCCACCCCCCCTTCCCTCTTAAAGAAAAAAGAAAAAAATCCCAAGGAATAATATAAACAAGGGGTTACCTTTTCTGACTGAGTACTTATGATGAATTTGATTAACCACGGCCAAGCTAAACTGTGCATATCTACTCCACCCATAAGGCAAACTTTGTGAATCGGCAACATCCAAATACATAGACAAGTGGTCCACATTGTTTCCCTTTGGGAAAATAAGCACACGCCTGCCCAAGCAAAGCAAACAATAAGATGAGTGATGGAAATACACACATAATGAAGGTTCAACACATTTCAACAATGAAAAGAAGCCAACAATACCATTTAAAACCACCAACAACAAATACTTCTGAATAGACCTTCTTCGCATTCAGCCTAGAAAAGTTGTCAATCCTCCACGTGAACCTCGATGATGGAGGATCCTCCACTGGCTGGTTCTCCACAGTACTAGCAGTTTCAGTTTGTGCTACAACTAGTGATTAGAAAAAAAAGAACATAAACACATAAAATAGATAAATAGCTTATATCTTAGCACACCAGCAGTAATCGAAACCTATAATGTACTGTGACCACAACGTAAACTAAAACCAGAACTCCATTTGGCTGCCCCAAAAAAAAAGGCAAACAAGTCATATTCATCTCGACAGAGTAAGCTATTTTATGTGGTAAGTTACACACACACATACCCAAAGGGTCTAGAACCCACAATTTCAGCCTCCATCTAGCACTTATAAGAGGAGGAGAAGGTGCCAGATGAGCTCTAGCTCATTGACCAAACTGTCCAAGAAAAATCAAAAAAACACTTCCCTTGCATGGGATATTGGGGGAAAAAAAAAAAAACAAAAAATTGCTCACATTTGCTCACAAAAGCAATAAGGATACTCCAAAAATGCATTCTAGAATCCTAAACAACTACTTCTCACTAACTTTCCAACATCTTCTTATCATTTAACGAATTCAATCAGTTCAACCAGCACTGAAGAATCAAACCCGAAAATATACAGATCAAAAGAAAGACTAGAATCACACCATCCATTGGTTGGTGATTGTTCTCAGCTAAATCGGAGTGCGGCACGAGCATCTCCTCATCCTCCTGTTGCTGTAAACAGAGCACACCAAAAAAAAAAAAAAAATCAGTGTATTAAGATCCACCAAAAAAAAAAACTAAACCCTTAATTAATTAACCCAAAAACCCCTAAAATGGCCAAAATCCAAGCATCAATGCGACATATAAGCATAATTGAACTGAAGTGAAACGAAAAAGCCCTAGATTACCCCAACCCCAAACAAAACCAAAAAAAAAAAAAGCTCAATCAAAGTATCGAACTGTGTTCGAATTGAGAAAAAAAAAAATTAAGACGATCAGTGAGATTGAACCGTACGATTAAGGGCATTGAAGTAAGAGCAATTTAAACTAAAATTAATTAAAACACACACATATATATATACACAAATAGAGAGAGAGAAATAGAAGGACATACATCAATAGGAGCAGGAGTCATGACAGTCATGATTGAAGAAGGGAATTGAGGTTTCTGCTGTGGCTTTCGAAGGAAAGCGGAATTCCTTCCCGAGAGAGAGAGAGAGAGAGTAAGGGAAAAGGGGGAAGAGAAGAGAAGAGGGAAAGAGTGCGAAGCGAAGAGAGAGATCACACCAGATGAAGCTGGTCGATGAGAGGGAGCCAAGAAAGAAGGAAAGGTCTTGGTCTTTTATTTGTGTAGGGGTATTTTCGGTAATTTGGGAGCTTGGGATACGGGTAGACTGGGTAGACAAGAAATTGGAGATGACGATGCTATTGGTTCCGTACGGTAATTGTACAGCGTATTACCGTAGAGGGCAGCGGGTTGTAGAGTCACGCTTTGTGATTACTCTCTCTCTCTACGAAATAAAAATCAACTCGTCGGGACGCGCACTTTGGGGGAATTACTAAAGAGTTTTTAGGACTCTCTTCGTCTCATCTTTTTTAGTCAAAAAAGTTAAACCTAATCAATAATCACATAGAAACCGGTTTTACGGTACGTTTGTTTGGAGGAAAATGTTTTCTAAAAAAATAAATTATTTTTTAAAAAGTATTTTTTATAAAATTATTTTCTTTTTTTTCCGTTTCATAATAGCCTTAAATAAATTAAAAATAATTTTTTAACTTCCTTTATTTAGTTTATTTTTCAAAAAAGTTTAATGAAAAATAATTTCTAAAAATAAGTCATACTTTTTTTGTTAATCAAAGATAGTTTTCATTCAACTTATATTTTTTTATACTATCAAATACAGAAAATATGAAAAATTATCTTTACTAAAGTTTCTCATTGAAACGAACACAGCGTTAGAGTAAAATACACTTTAGTTTTTAGCCTTAGCTCTCATTTGGGAGGAGTGAATGTAAATGAATGAAAATAATAATTTTATAATACTATTTCCTTCCCTTATTTTAGGAATTCAAATGGAGGGAATAGAAAATTTATTTCCTTATTTGGAAGTTTAAGTGTGAGGGAATGAAATGGGTAAGAAATAACACTCATTCCTATTCGTTCTCTTAAAACCTCAAATTTTCATTCTCTAGGAAATTGGGAGGAATTGAAGGGTATGAAATTTGATTTAATGAATTTTTTTACTAAAAATCCTAAAATACATTTATATATTTAACCATTTATTTTAAAATAGAGGTCTAATAGTAATATTGTTATAAAATGATTCCATTCATTTCCCTCAATGTTACTCCCAAACAATATTACTTACATTCCATTCATTTTCATTTCTTTCCATTCCTTTATTTTTAAATATCTAAACAAAATTACTTAATTTCATTCCATTTATTTTCCTTGCTTGAATACATTCTATTTTTTTTCCATTCCCTTATGATCATTCTATTCTATTCCATTTCATTCCCTTATGAATTTCTGAACGAAGCTTTAAGGTTTCTGGGATTATTTTCAATTTGGCATTTATAATTCCATTAATAATATGGCCATCCATAATATGTTTTTACTTTTGTAACAATGAAATTAGTGTATTTCGTAATATTTCAAAGCTGATAATAGCTAAGCATGAAAAGGCACTTAATGGTTAGATTATTGCCAAAGGTAGAAGGCATAAGCTGTGAGACCTAACTGAGGTGAGGGATAATTAAGTCCTACATCGCCTTAATAAGAGGAGGTTCTACGCCCTGTATGGAGGGCTTTGGACTCCAATTGGTGTGACACGTTTTAAAACTATAAGGGGTAAACCTAGAGTGGACAATATCATGCTAATGATGAGTTAAGCCATGGCATAATTAATATGAAGGCGAAATCAAATTTAAATGGCCAAAATTAAAATTTTGAAATGTAAATGACCAAAATGAAAACATACCCAAACTTTAAGTTTAGCCAAGCTGAGCTCGATCGTTAATCATTTTGGTCAAGCTAAAAAACTTGAGTTCAACTTTGCTAAACTTGAATCATTAGTCAAGTTGAGCTCGGTATCAAGCTCTTTAGCTCACAATCCAACATAGGTGCATCATTAAATGCTTAGATTTCAAAAAATCATGTAAGCAAAAGCAACATACTGATCTCGTCAAGCTTATTACCATATTAAGCTTAAAGCCTTTAGTATTGGGTTTGACAAGTTGTCACAACTCTAAGTTCCCAATTAAGTAAAGACTCAACAAAATAAGAGTTTATTTGTCAAACTCATGTCAAGCTTATTACCAAACTTATAAATGAGCATAACCGTGACTTGATTTATATTGAGCTTTATTTTCCACAAGCATATTCGTGAACATTTGTTTTTAATTTTTTGGCTTGAGTACAACTTGTTTGTTAAGCAAGTCTAAAACTAAGACTCATTAACAAGTTTTTTACATAACCAAACCTGAGCTATTTATGATCGACTTAATTCATTTACAATCCTAGGTCTTGATCGTTAAGCATTTAGTGGTTGCTAAGCATAAGTGATTGGTCTAAACATCTATTAAACGATGGTGGCTAATCTAGCTTGAGGGAGTGATGAGAAGGAAACAAATTGTTATCAAAGATGTTTTAGGATATATAAGAAAATGACTCGTGAGTTGTATATGTATTTGAAAAGTGTGCAATTAATAAATATATGAGAGTAAGTGAACATTTGGATAGTAGCAAGCATCTAGCGTTTTGCACGTGGATCTCATGCACTGTTCACATGACCCACAAACCTCTTTTTTCAGCAAATCTTTCATTAAAAATGAGCCCCACGATACTATTCACATATTTACAAATTATTTTACTACAGTGTTTTCAATTTTCAATTTTCAACAATAAGCGGTATCCAAACAGACCCTGAGTTGTTCCTAACAAACAATTGAAGAAATAATGCAAAACTAAATGTGAATGCTATAAATTGCTTTTTTGTCTTAAAATACAAGACATCTTAAAAGCTATAATTTTTTTTTAAAGAATAATTAAATTCATTTAAATTTCTAAAAAAAATGAATAATTTCGTACGCATTTTTTTTCAATTTATCTGCATGGCACACGACCTCTTAAATAGACTACTAATAAAAAAAATTTAATTAGGTGATGTTAGCATTGGTAAATTGTATTTGTTGTACCTTCAGTTAGGGTCGATTTGATTAGTCTTTCAATTTTGGGAAATTTTAATCCAATCCTCTAAAATTTAAAACTAAACAATTTTGTTATTCTAAGTAATCTTCGTTAATTTCTTTCTTACATGGCGGACATGTGAAGTGGATTACTGATTCATACAATCACACAACACCCTTTAACTAATATGGCATTGCTACATATACATAAATGGGTCAATATCAATCTACAAATTATGTAGTTGTATCTTAATTTTACACCACCTAATAACTTCTAATTAGAATGTTTTAAAATTTTCCGGTCAAATTTTATTTTTTAATAGGATCATCTTTTGATACACATGTAGTCTATTTATATATATAAAGCTAGAAATCAGATAAAATCCAATTATATTTTACAATTTGAATCCAATTTTGTACCATATGTGTAATTTAATTTTTTAAATTTTAGTGGCAAATGAGAAATGACTCACTGACAACAAGCAACTAAAAAATCGAGGAGACCATAATAATTACATTCATTCACCTAGGTACACATTAACAAACTCAATTTCTCTCTCTTAGACCTTTTTGTTCTTTAATCTCTCTCTCAAATTCATAAAATAAACCAAGGAAGGTAGTGCACCAAACTATATCTCTCTTGTTTCATCTTTAATTTTCAGCCTTAGCCTCATAGGATACGCTTGTCTTTAATAGTTACATATTTTCAGGACATGTTAGACCAACCAAAGACAAATATGTTTCAATCTTTTTAGACATGGAAACTGGAAAGGAGGCAAGGTTGTGGAACTGATGGATGCTTTGTTAGGGGCTCATACTTTGACAATGTATCGCATGACTAAAATATTGTTCCTTTTAATAGAATTATTTTATTGTGTATGATCAAATCATGCATGTGTGGGTTAGCATTTGTACATTTTAGACAAATTGGTCATGTTTGCTTTCTCTATGAAATCATATTGTTGGTGTGCAGACCCAAATTCTACTATGTGGGTCGGGCTTGGAATTTGGGCTTACAATCTACTTGTATAGTGGGCTTGGTATTTTCTACTATGGGCAGTTCCACCTCAAATTCCTTTGTAGTTTCCTTAAGTCTCAATGCACACCTTAACTCTCCCCTCTGGGTTACTTACTCCCGGGTCTCGCCTGTTTGCTCTCACTCACTCTTTCTTATTTTTCTCACCATAACTACCAACCCCCCATTTCTCATTCTCTTCTCCTTTTTATAGCCTCATGTTGGTGGAGGCATCATGATTAGTCCCTCAGTTCACTCGTGTGGGTGGGGTCTAACTTAATTATTCCTGATGAAAATACACTCTAATCGAAACAGTGGAAATGGCATTGGAACTGACTCCAGCCTCCAAAAGTCTACTCGGCAGCGATATCCCCCAAGGTAATACCGGGCTGCCGAGAACTTGGGTACCCCTGAGCAAACGTACTCCCGACCAAGTTAAAGCTCGTCGGCAGAGGTTTGCTTTTGGCATGTTCGACATAGGGTGGACTCATCATGGTTTTTGGGCTCAGATTGGGCCTTAGAGCTTTTCTGAATCAAGGCCACGAGTCCAACGAGGTAGGGGTCATGGACCATACCACAAGGCCAGGGCCCAATGGGCCTCGGGCCCTACCCTATACAATAGCCTCTCCTTGATTCGTGTTCGACTCCCGGAAACGAATCAAGGATGACAAGCACCAAAGATCTCTTTGGAAGCTCAATCGTCAATTACTGAATGGATAGGATGGTCATTAATGCGCTCTCAAAAGGGGTGCTATGCCAGGCTGTCAGGTCTAACCGCCATCATAACCTGACGGTTCGCAAACCGAGGTGGCGTATGTGGAGGTTATAAAAAGAATTTGGAAAGGTTTTCCTGCCTTTCCACTCCATTAAATGCTCCTATCCTATAAATAGTTCATGTTCCTTCTTCAAATCACTTCTTGCTTCCCTACTCCTCAAAATTTCTCTCTGCCAAGCATACTTCTCTTGTGTACAGATCCTCCAAACAAGAGTACCTTCTTTTAGAGCCCCAGTAAGTTCTCCTCTTTTTCGCTTCCTTTCCTTCAATTTCTTTTCCACACTGTAGTATTTAGGATAGGTTTCTCGCATCTTCTTGACACTAAGGTTACTCTACCCAGTTTTAGAGCAGCATATAATATTCCTGAGGATGTAGATATAGCTTACTACCATGATGATGATATTGCTCTCCAACGATGCCCTCATGTAGTGTTTTTCCCATTAATGGCCATTTTGGAAGGTAGGGTTATGTTCCCCATAGATCCCCTTATTCTCAGTACACTTAGGTTTTATGGTTTGTACCCCAACCAACTCCCTCCTAACTTTTACCGAGTAGTGAGTTGTGTTAGCCGCTTAAACCAGATATACAGATTGCAATTAAACTATCATGACATCAACTTCATGTATAGCTTATGTGGTAATATTAGGGCAGATTACTACCTGAAAGTTAGGGACGTACAGGTACAGCTCATATCATGCTTTCCTAACTCCAATAGAAACTCGACAGGAGAGTACATCTTAGTGAGCAGCAACTGGCTTATTGGCCAGCTTACTTGCCTCACTTCGTCACGGGATGTTAATTAGTACCCTACATATATAATTGTGTCCTTTTAATACCCCCTTTTTTCTTTTTTGTCTTTCCCTTTTTCCTTTTTTCTTTTTTTCTTTCTTTTTTTCGTTGGAACAAGTATTAACCCACATAATCTTGTTTTGATACAAAAGGTAAGAAGTTCAAGCCAGACGTCAGAGTCGTGCATGTGAGAGACCTAAACTTTGTGCTTCGATAAAAAAATTTTGTGAACACTGACGGGCAACTCCGTGCATCTTACCTTATACTCGGCTACAACCCGGTCTATTTGTCGTGGCAGTCTTTTTGGTAAGCCTTGCTAGTAAACAGCCCCCTTTTGTCTTACATTGATGTGTGGCATCCCAATTTCCTTCTTCCCAATCTTATCCTAGGTGAAGCTTGGGATTTCGATCCCCGGATAGTGAAAGTGGAGTCCTTAGTGCCCATGAGAGACAATTCAGCAGATCTTGCTTTCCAAAACCGTACCGTACATAGACCCATTAGTGAACCTGAGGCCCCCATTCAGCCAAGCGGGCAAGTAGCAACTGAATTTGTAAAATCATATGAGACAAAAGCAAATCGAGGTAAAGAAAATATGGTATCAAAGTGAGCGCTAACCCTCGACCGTTTCTAGCTTGGCCCCCGACTTGCCTCTCAACAACAACTGCAGCAGCAACAAAGTAGAAGTTCAACTCCCCCTCCTCCACCTTTCGATCGCTTTTGAAAGAGGCAGCATACTACTAAACAATAGCCAAAGGCGACAGATGATGCTCCCTCGAGAACCCCACCTCCTCGAGTGTCTGGCAGGATTACCATCCTAGAGCCCGCAGCCGGTGCTTGGTCGAGTCCAATGTGGCATCCTCCTCACAGCCAGAGGTGGGCTGGTAGACTATCTTTAGACTTGGCAATGAGCCTCTTCCCGTGATGGCCAATGTTCGCACTTGGGCAGGGGGTGAAAGAGGGAGAGTCATGCGGAGCTTGGCGCAAGGTCTCCTCCTTCCCAAGGATAAGCATTTCTTATCGGGTGGGGATGATGAATCGTTGGCTAACCAGCTGCAATGGCATACCATAGCGGAAACACATCATCTTTCCTTTTTTTTTTTTTTTTTTTTTGGTAAATGCATTCATGCCTTCTTTCTTTTCATGTTTATTACTATTGCATTATCAGGCCACGCAACTGGCATACATCATGGACGAGCAGTTGAAGAAGGTTGCCGAGGACACTGAAAGGGAGAAAGCCTCAAAGGATGTGGCCATCACCACTGCTAAGGAGAAGGGGAAGGCTGCTGAGGTCGCTGAGAAGAAAGCTTAAACGTCCGAGAAGGCTTGGAGCCTGTTTGGTTTAAGAGTTTCCGTAACTCAATTCTCAGTTTCCATAACTCATAACTCAAAAATGGTGGGACCCATAGTAAAAAGGTTGGTTGGCCAAACGATAACTCTGTTTCCATCACTCAATTCTCTGATTTTTGAGTTATGAGTTATGGAAACTGAAAACAACAAAAGGCTGTTTTCAGTTTCCATAACTCATAACTCAATGGCATTTCCGTAAATAAACACACATGAGGGACCCACAGCCGCAACTTTTAACCACCTTTTGACTTTTTTTTTTTTCTTCTGGGTTGGCGTTGGCTGTTCGTTCCTCTTTTTTCTTTTTCTTTTCTTTTTTTTTTTTTTTTTACTGGTTCGTCTGTTCTGTTCTATTTTTTTTTCTTTAGTACCTAGACTCACCAAACTTAGTGAAAAAAAAAATAATAAAAAAAAAACCCCAGACCGAACAGCCAACCCAGGAGGGAAAAAAAGAAAGAAGAAGAAGCTGCTAGTGGAAAAAAGAAAAAGAAAAAAAAACTGCATTGTGACAGGTGTGGGCCCTCCAAATAGTGTGAAAAATAGTGAGTGATGGAAACTGAGTGATGAAGGCAAACGGATGTGAAAAATTGAGTGACGAGTGATGAGTGATGAGTTATGAATGATGAGTGATGAGTGATGAGTGATGGAAATTGAGTGACGGAAATTAAGTGACGAAAAAGTCTTACCCAAACAGGCTCTTGGGCATTGGCGGAGAAAAGGCTAGCGGAGATGGACATGAAACTGGGAGGAACAGAGCTCAAGCTGGCCGAGGCAGAGAGTTTGAATCTTGCATTGGCCGATGAAATTGCCAACCTCAAGGCGGCTCTTGAGGCTTGTGAAGAAAAATGGTATAATGAGGGCTTCGTGGATACTGAAAACTCTGTGGAGCCTATTGTCTATCAAGCCTGGCAGCATGGGTTCGGGGAGGGGTGGATGGCAGCCCTACAAGCTATAGAGGTCCCTAATGACTCTTCTTTAAGGAATCTCAATTAGGTTCCCTTCTCGGACCCCCTTCCCACTATCCAGAATCCCCCTGTCGCAGCTAATGAAGAGGAGACTCCCAGCATGAGGGAGTTGGTGCAAGCAATTGACTCCCACATGAAGTTAGTTGATCTGGAAGTCACTAGCAACCCTTGTGCTACCACCCAGTCTGCCGGGAACGTACAAACCTAGCCAGCCCCAAAAACTTAACCAGCCGAAGACGTAATAGAATGACCAGCCGAGGACGTAGCCTCGCTCCCACCCGCAGACCCTTTAGCTTGAAATTTGTATTCAATCTCTGCCCTTTAACTTTTCCTTTGTTTATTTATTTATTTTTATAGAGGGGGTCAGAGAATCTATGGAAAAATGCTGTAGATTCGGAAGAACTACTTTCCTTGGACATTGCCGAGGAAGTACTGCTTTGCCTAACACTTGTTTTTCCATTGTTTTTCCTTACTTTCTTACCATCTTTAGACCAAAATGAGCGTTAACCACTTCATTAAAGCCTAGTTTCCAGCACACTGTCTACAAATTCATTGTATTGGACTCTTTAAGCTCAATCCAAAACCATTTGGGCTTAGGACTCAAATATGACCCCTACAATTGACGCTGTCTGACCTCTACCAATGAGCCATATTTTAAATAGCCAAATAAGATGGAAGGAGACCCTATGAATTGCAACTAAAACCTTCATTTCCAATACCACTATAAGCGAGGACACACCACAAAAGATTTTAGAACTTTGTGGAGTCATCTGAAACAACTAGTTAAGATGGAAAGTTGAAGCAATTTCTATATCAGCCCAATGGGTAAGGGGGCCAAACAGGATCGGAATCTCAAAGAGATACTTCTTTAAGGCCACCTTTAGGCGCAATTAATATTATCCTCGCTGCTTTAGGAAGGACTGGTTCTCATCCCTTCAGGGTGATGTCTGTGGCTCGGCCTCCTAGCGAGGACTTCGACCCTGAGCCGAAAAGGGGTAGGATGGAGGTTCGACCAGTTTTGAGTTTTTCTGATGAAGGCAAAGTGGGAATCTTGCAGCCACATGATGATACCCTAGTGATCACCCTCAGGATAGGAGGGTATGATGTGAAAAGGGTGTTGATAGATCAGGGCAGCGATGCAGAGATTATGTACCCTGATTTGTATGAAGGACTAAGATTGAAACCTGAAGGTTTAGCATGTTATGATTCACCCTTGGTGGGCTTCAATGGGAAAGTTGTTATTCCAGGGGGCCAGTTTATACTACTCGTGTAAGCAAGTTCAGAAGTAGTGGAAGTGGACTTCATTGTGATGGGTGCTTATTCTCCCTACACTGCCATTGTAGCAAGACCCTAGCTTCATGCTCTAGGAGCCGTTTCCTCCACCATACACTTAAATGTGAAGTATCCATCAAGGGATGGGGTCGTAGAGCTAGTTGAGAACCAGTCTATGGCTAGGCAATGCTTGGCAGGTACAATTAGGCATCAGGCTGGAGGTGAGTCCTCAACGCTTGCCGGATAGGACTTATAGCAATTAACGATGCCAATGCTACCCATGGGTATAGTGATGGAAGGATCAGAGTGTGAGGGATAAGAAAGAGTTATTGTTGCCAATGATGAGGAGAAATTTTGTCGAGTCGAAGTCTAGCTGCCTCCTCTGGAGAAGGAAGAGTTGATAGTCTTTCTTAGGAAAAATATTGATGTATTTGCGTGGAATGCTTATAAAGCTCCTAGGGTGGACCCAAATTTCATTTTCCATAATTTGAATATCAATTCATCTGTCATCCCCAAAAAGCAACAACCTCGGCGCTCATCTAAGGACCATTCTGATGCCATTAAGGAGAAGGTGATCAGGCATAAACAGGCTGGGGTTATTAAAATGGTATTTTACCTTGATTGATGCTAATACTGTGGTGGTGAAGAAGAAGAGTGGAAAATGATGAGTATGTGTGGACTTCACATATTTGAACAAGGCCTGCCCAAAATACCCCTTCCCCATGCCTTAGATAGATCAATTAGTGAATGCAACTATAGGCCATCCTTGGATGAGTTTTTTGGATGCCTTTTAAGGGTACCATCAAATACCATTGGCTTTGGGTGATTAGAAGAAGACCGCTTTTGTTACTCTTACTGGTAATTACCATTACAAGGTGATGCCTTTTGAGTTGAAGAATGCAAGGTCTACCTATCAGAGGATGATGACTAGGATGTTTAAGTCACAACTAGGCAATAATATTGAGGTTTATATAGATGATATGGTGGTGAAGAGTAAGGTGGTGTCTGAGCATATGGAAGACCTTGGAAATATTTTTGAAATACTAAGGAGGCACAAACTATGCCTTAATGCTTCCAAGTGTTCTTTTGGCATTGCCTTGGGTAAATTTCTGGGCTACATGGTCACTCATCATGGGATTGAAGTAACCCCTGATTAGATTAAGGCAATTAACAATTTGCAACCTCCTCGGAATTCCAAAGAGGTTCAGAAGTTAACAGGGATGACTGCTGCTTTAAACTGATTCATTTCTCGGTCAGCAAACAGGTGTAGGCCTTTCTTTCAGTTGTTGCATAAGTGGAAGGGGTTTGAGTGGACCTAGGAGTGTGCCCTGACCTTCCAACAGTTGAAGGAATACCTTTCTCGGCTACCTATTATGTTCCGGCCCGAGAAAGAGGAAGTCTTGTTTGCTTATGTTGTTATAGCCTTCCATGCGGTAAGCTCAGTATTGATACGAGATGACAATGGAGTACAGGGACTAGTTTATTATATGAGCAAGTTACTACATGAGGTCGAGGTGCGTTACCTACCACTGGAAAAGATCATTTTGGCAGTAGTGCATGCTACGGATAAGCTCCTTCACTACTTCTAAGCTTACATAGTTGTTGTTTTAACTTAACTTCTGCTTCAATCGCTACTTCAAAAAGCTGATTACATAGGAAGGATTGCCAAGTGGGGTACGATCCTAGGGGCTTTTAATATTAGGTATATGCCTTGCACCTCTATCAAGGGCCAGGTCCTCACAGATTTAGTGGCCAAGTTTGCTAAATCCCCATTAAAAGAGGAATGAGAAAACTAGAACATGGATGGAAAGTCAGTTGGCGTAGTCTCCTTGCAAGAACCTTTATCCTAGAAGGTATTCGTTGATAGTGCAGCAAATTAAAGATGATCTGAAGTGGGGCTAGTGGTAATATCTCCTGAGAAGATCATTATTGAAGAATCCTTAAGGTTGGATCTCTCGGCCATTAATAATGAGGCTGAGTATGAATCTTTGTTGGTAGGAATGACTATGGTTCAGAAAATGGAAGGAAAAACAGTGGAGGTATTTTCAAATTCGAGGTTGGTTATAGGCTAGCTAAATAGAGATTTGGAAGTCAGAGATATTAGAATGCAAGAATATTTGAATCAAGTTAGGCGCTTACAATTAGGGTTCAAGTTTTTCACCTTACTACAAATCCCTATGAGCAAAAATATGTATGCCGATTCTTTTACCACCCTCACAACCTCCTCGATGCAGAGCTTACCTCAGGTTATTCTTGTTGAGAACTTATGTAAACCTACTGAAATAAAAGGGGAGAAGGTCTAAATTCATCAAATTAGGGTGGGACCTAGTTAGATGGATTATTTCGTGTTATTCCTTAAGGATGGTATCTTGCCCGAGGAGAGGGCTAATGTCACGATCCAAATTTGTACTTTAGAATTTAGAGCGTGACTGACATGTTAATATCAAGTTTACCTCAATACTAATACGAACTAACTTAAGCTTAAAGTGGTTATCAAAAATCGTTTCTTGTATTCCTGTTTATTTTCTTGTATAAAAGCCAATATATACCACAACTGTCAAAACTTTGAAACTTCATTTCATTTTGAACTTGTAAGATTACAACTTGACTGAAACTTAAAGTATTCAGTAATTATTACATAACTAAACTTTTAGCAAAATTATAATTTACAAACCTAACCCCAAGACATAAAACTGGGGTTCGAAACAAATTAAGGTTCAAAATTACATCAATGCTCAAAAGGATCAAGTATATCTTGATTCCTCCTATACAACAAAAAGCTAAACTACTATACAACAAAAAAGTTAGACTATTATACAACAAAAACTACAAATTCTAACAAACGAGAATCATAGAATTCTTACCACTTCTAATACTCTCACTGCTTCCAGGGAAGAACCTGTGCACTGAAATATAATAGAATGAGTTAGGAAGTCCAGTAAGGTTTTAAGTTCCATGAGCATTTAATAAGAATGCGTGTAAATCAAATATTTTATGGATATATCAGCTTTGATAAATAGTCTTCATACTATTCATAGTATTCTTAATCTACTTATGAACTTTTTGATGAAAATACTTCATTTTCCTTCCATATAATAATAAAAGAATATAATAAGGAACTTAAACATAATTCAATAACCTTATATTTAAATAGACTATAAATTACTTTATCATAAACTTTTCATCAGACTTATAACACAATCAACATACTTTTCTTATAACTTTCAAATAACTTAATAGCTCATTTATAATAAATATTAGTTAATTCAATTGTAAGTTTGTCACAACTTTAGAAGGCTTTCAGCACAAAGTGATAGGCATCCTGCATTTTCCACAATGCTAGGAAATCCTAGAATCATATCAAAAAGTATCACCCTTTTCGGTGTGATCATATTATCAACTATAGGGGTCAGTTGACATCCTTCACAAGTTGACCATTACTAATAAGGGCGATTATAGTAGAGTCCTCACTACTTATAATGACCAATCAAAATCTCCATGAAAATATCAGTACTATAACCCGTACAAGCTAAGTTCAGATCATAACAATGAAATAATCGAAAACTATATTTTCTGATAATTATGCTTTTACACAAATATTTCATAACAGTAGCATATCAATTTCATTCTTTAAATATTACGTTCGTGATATAACTAATAGCATCAATATGCTAAATTATCATATATATATATATATATATAAGATTTAATAAATCACGAACATAAATCTTTACTTAGATCATGCTTATATGTAATATCTCTAATTAAAAGATTTTGATGCATAATAATTTTCTAAATAGTCCTTATACTTATCAAATGCGCATGTCACACATCCCTTACTTGAAAACAGAAGACGCGAGAGATTTGTATAAGAGGAACTCAAGTGTCCACATTCTCATTCTCGTCACCTAAATGAAAGACCAAAACTTATTACTAAAAACTCTTCCAAAATAGATAAACTTATACCCCAAACATAACCTAACTCTCAAACTCAATAAAATCTTAATTCCCATCACATAAAGTTTCCCCAAAGACAAGATACATTCATCAAACACATTATGTACCAAACATAGAGAAACCAAGACATAAAATTTCATTTATAATCTAGATATACCAAAAGATAAGCATATTAAATTATAGCTCAAAACATTCACCTTAACTTTAGAATTAAATTCACAAAGTCAGAGCTATCTAAACACATCAAATTTTCATACAATTTTATAGAGCCACTCCTCTGAATGTCTAGTAAATATTATATCAATTTCAGAGTCGAAGTATAAAACCATGATTTACTAAAAATCATACAAAACAACATGCTCAAAGAAGGTTCTGGTGCAGCAAAGAAAACAAGAGAAATGGATTTTGGGGTGGAGCATGTGTAAGCTAAAGGAAATAGTGAGTTGATGACTCACCTTACAACTTTTAGCTTTTCAAAATTTACCCACCACCCCCAATAAACTTATATATTCTAGAAAGGTCCAAAGAACAATATAACTTCGTATATAAACCCTTACCTTTATAAAACTTATTTCTACAACATTAAAAGAGCATTTATCTTTTATAATATCACAATATCAAAATTTTATGCACTTAAAGTAACTAAGATAATAACAAGCATATAAACCCATAAAATTAATTGTGCAATTAGGTTAGGATGTTACAGTCGAGGTCGATAAAGTGCGAAGAAAGGCTCCTCGGTTTTGGCTGTCCGAGAATAAAAAATTGTACAAATGCTCTTTTTCTGGGTCATATTTGCTATGCATGCATCGTGAAGCAGCAGAGCCACCCTTAGAAGAGTTACATGAAGGGATTTGTGGAAGTTATACAGTAGGTAGATCCTTGTCTCACAGAGCCCTCACACAGGGATATTGGTGGCTAAATATACAGAATGAAGCACAAGAGTACATGAAGAAGTGTGACAAATGTCAAAGATTTACTCAAAATATTCATCAACTAGTGAGTGTTCTCAACCCTCTATCTAGCCCTTGGCCTTTTACTCAATAGGATTTGGATATTGTAGGATCATTCCCTAAGGCAGTAGGAAATAAGAAATGGTTGTTGGTCGGCACGGATTACTTCACCAAGTAGGTTGAAGCTAAACCATTGGCAAATATCAAGGACGTGGATGTCAAGAGATTTGTGTGGAAAAATATTGTCACTCAGTTTGGGATCCCTTATACCCTCATCTTGGATAACGATCTTCAGTTTGATAGCAAAACTTTCAGGAGGTACTGTTGTAACTTGAGTATTAAGAATAGGTATTCAATTCCAGCTTACCTATAAGGAAATGGATAGGTCAAGGCTGTCAATAAAGTCATAGTAAATGGACTCAAAAAGAGGTTGGATTATGCCAAGGGTAAATTGGTAAAAGAGTTGCCACATGTTCTTTGGACATATCGCACTACCCTTCGTAGGTCAATAGAAGAAATCCCTTTTGCAATGACTTATTGGGCTGAGACAGTAATTCCTTTAGAGACCGGATTCCCGACACTGAGGACAAGCTCTTTCACTCTGAATGACAATGACGATTTATTAGAGAAGAGTTTAGATTTGATTGAAGAGCAGAGAGAAACGTCATGGTTCAATTGGCGTATTATCAACAGAAGTTCAAGCAGGGGTACGACCAAATGTGAGGCTAAGGCCACTAACGCCTGGAGATTTGGTATTAAGAAAGGTTTTGGGTACTGCAAAGAACCCAACATGAGGAAAGCTAGGGCTCAACTAGGAAGGGCCATATAGTATCACCTCGATGGCTAGAATAAATGCATATTACCTGGAAGATCTAGATGAAAATGTTGTGCCACGCCCCTGAAATGTAAATAACCTGCAAAAGTATTATTATTAATGAAAGTCCTTTATGCTATATTTTCATTTATGACATTATGCGTCACACCTCTTATTTGTTTAAGTATTAAACAGAACTTTAGTCATGCTTGATTCCTCGGACCACATACCTTGGGTAAATTAATACTCCTTACTATTTGTCTAAGTGTTAAAAAGAATCTTAGTCATGCTTGACTCTTCAGAACACATACCTTGGGTAAATTAATACTTCTTATTATCTGCATAAGTATTAAACAAAACATTGGTCATGCCTGACTCCTCGGACCACATACCTTGGGTAAATTAATACTTCTTACTATTTGTCTAAGTGTTAAACAAAATCTTGGTCATGCTTGGCTCCTCGGACCACATACCTTGGATAAATTAATACTTTTTACTATTTGTCTAAGTGTTAAACAGAACTTTGATCATACCTGACTCCTTGGACCACATACTTTGGGTAAATTAATACTTCTTATTATGGGTTTAAATATTAAACAGAACCTTAATCATGTCTGACTCCTCGGACCACATACCTTGGGTAAATTAATACTTCTTATTATTTGTCTAAGTGTTAAACATAATTTTGGCTATGCTTGGCTCCTCAGATGATATACCTTGGGTAAATTAATACTTTCTACTATTTGTCTAAGTGTTAAATAGAACCTTGGTCATGCCTGGTTCCTCAGACCACATACATTGGGTAAATTAATACTTCTTACTATTTGTCTAAGTGTTAAACAGAATCTTGGTCATACCTAGCTCCTCAGACCACATACCTTGGGTAAATTAATACTTCTTATTATAGGTTTAAGTATAAAACAGAATCTTGGTCGTGCCTGACTTCTCGGATCAAATATCTTGGGTAAATTAATACTTCTTATTATCTGCCTAAGTATTAAACAAAACCTTGGTCATCCCTGTCTCCTTGGACCACGTACTTTGGGTAAATTAATACTCCTTATCATTTTTCTAAGTATCAAATAGAACCTTGGTCATGCTCGGCTCTTCGGACCACATGCCTTGAGTAAACTAACACCCATCACTATTATAATATTCTAATAAGTGGATAAAAAAAAATTTGTAAGCCAATGTATGGTTTACCTTTATCTCAAATCAAAAGGGAAGGCCTAAAGAACCTATTGTTAGGTTAATGACTTGTTTCAAGTATGTAAGGTATATCTTCTAAAATTGAAATTATTTCTTGTTAAAGAGAATATACCTGGAAAGCGTGGCTTATTCTGTGATTGATTACTTGAAGTGAGGCAGTAATATTCTCACTTGTACAAATGATTGTTGAAAACTGGATGAAGATACTTGTTATTTCAGATACAATCGTCCCACATTCTTATGTCAATTAAGTCTAAAATAAAGTATAGGTTATAGTGGAACTTGCATAAACACCAAAAGTTTAACAGAAATGTCATAACTTTCATTAAACTAAGCCTTGAAAAAGGGCAGAATGATTATAAGTTGTGGAAACCTGAATTACAAAAAAAAAAAAAAAAAAAAAAAAAAAAAACAACAACAACAACAACAACAACAACAACAACAACAAAGTACTACTGATTCTAGCTTAAGCACTAGTTAATCTTTAGCGGAGGTTTTTCCTTCCCTGTACCCTTGGTGGGCTTGGCAGCTTCAGTAGCAGTGAAGGCTGGACCTTTGCCTTTAGGATCCTCCTTAGCAGGTATAGGAAGTGTGGCTAAAACAACCTTAAGGCTTTGAGAGGTTTCTTTGCCCTTGGGAGGGTCCTTGGGTTTAGTTTGGGGCTTGGTAGTCTTAGGAACCACTCCCTTAGTAGTATTTTTAACCTTCTAGGGGGTCTTAGCTTGTTTAGTTTCCTTTGGAGGGCTATTGGAGGAAGGGAGGATTTTGGCAGGGCTGGCCTCGTTATCTACATCCTCTTTGGAGACTATATCTGCCTTGGGACTTGAAGTGCTAGAAAGGCCTGAGGCGCAAATGGCTGGGGGGTAATATACATTCTTTGCTCTCCTAAGGGTAGATGAGGCCTCAACCCCAGCCTGGTTGAGGGCCTTTGTCCACACTTGGAGGTAGTATGTTCTACATACCCCCAAGACCTCAACTCTGAGTGCTTCTTTGGTCTCTGCTACTCTTACATCGTAGTCGTTTTGTTCAGCCTGGTCCTTAGCCTTTTCGGCCTCTTCCAGCCTTTTTTTCAAGCTCGTAATTTGCTCTTTGGCTATAAATAATTGGTCCTCGGTTTGGTAGAGCTGCTTACGCTGGATCTCCGCCTGCCTCTCAACTCCTTAGAGTGCAGCCTCGGTGCTTTTCTTATCTCGATCAGAATCATTTAGCTTGATGGTTAGCTTTTGTGTCTTTTTTTCAACCACGTTAAAGGCCTCCACGTCCTCAATGCGCCTCCCTCATCTTCCTTCATCTGCTGGTGAGAGTTGTTTACCATATCCTTTGCCCTAAAGGTAGCTTGAATAGCCTATCAAATAAGGAAATACACTTGTAAAAAAAAGGGAGAGGAGAAATGAGAGATAGGGGTTAAGGGACTTACCATGGCGAGGTCCTTCTTTAAGTTGAGGAACACTTCATGCTTCCTCATGGACCTGAGGTTGGCCATATCAGTGGGCAGCAGCAGAGCTTGCTCCATATCCAGCCTTGCTCTGCTGGAAGTCCTTGATTGGGACATCACTAGGGAGAGGAGCTTTGTCCAGCACTAGGAGGGGGTCCAGGCTGGGACTTCAGTTTGTTGGTCACCCCTCCTGTCTATGATAGCACCCTCACTGGAGGACATTGTTTGCATGACCCTGGCTTGTTTGCCCCCTCTCTGGACCTCAGCTTCCTTGGGTGGAAGGTTCCTCCTCTCCTTCGTCACTTCCTTTCCCTTTTGTTCTCGGATTTTCTTTTTATTAACAGGGTCAGGTTGGGAGACCTGAGTAGGGGGAAGGGTGGGAGGCTTTGGTTGGACTGCCTTTTCAAGGATGTTGCCCCCAGCGTGGGACTCCAGCAAGTCGAGGAGGCTCGTTTTTGTCTTGCGTTGTAGCCTCATTACTTCTGAAATGGAAGGGTCTTCTTGTGTTTGGCTTACTTATGCTGAAGGGAGATGACTGAAGTCACTGATGGGAGCCTTGGGGGATTGAAGTCGGTTGAATACCTTGAAGTTGTCCTTGGAGTCCAAAACTTCGACTATTTCTTCTTCTTCTTTGATTATTGGTTGGGAAGAAGTTACTTCTACCTCGACTAAGGACTGGAAGGGTATCTCCATTTGCAGTACACCCTCTAGAATGGGACCAGTGATGAGGAAGTCGGGGACTGCTACGTTGATTTGATGCAAACGTGGGTCCCTCGCTTTGATCACACACTTAGGTGCCTGGAAGCTGGAGGAGATCGGGTTGTAGCTGAGAATGAGGTGGGCTACCCTTAACTGCCCATCACTGTGGATAAAGACCTCAGCCTTTAGTACTTTGTTTAAATTTGGCTGGTTAACTAAATTTATGTTCGAGGTAGCAGTGTGCTTATTTGCAAATTCATCAAAAACCAAAAGTATTGTTAGAAAACATCACATACAAAAGGAAAGGTAAATTATGAGTACCAATGGAAAGGTTGAGCAAATAAAATGTTAGTATGAAAGGAAGGGGTATTGTATGGACCTAAACCTAAGTACCCCACCTGGTGTACCTTCTCGTGTCAGGTAATGGAGTCCATCATGCTACTCCTTTGAGACGATTAAGTAATCCTTGTCCATTCCCTCATTGGACTCAGGGAGGCATAATATGAGCCTGATTGCAGGTTCTCTAGTTTTAAGTAGTATCCCTGCCCTGTTAGTTTATGGCAGTTGTACATCCAGTTAACATCGTAATGGGTGAGGTTCACACCCATCTTCTCGTTGAAGGCATCGACACTACCTAGGATCCTAAACATATTAGGGGCACATTGGGTGGGGGCTAATCTATGGGCTATCAGAGAATCCCTAGTGACTCTACCCATGGGGATTCTCATCCCTCCCTTTACGAGGGTAATCATTGGGATTACTACTTCTCCCTCCTGCTTTTTAGTGTGCCACTCCCCTTATTTACAGTACCTAATGAAAACTCCCTGGGGAATTTAGTATTGAGTCTTAAAGCTTTTTATACCTTTCAGGGTGTCTACTAGGTAAGCAAATCTACCCATATGAGATGAAGGTGAGAGGTAACAGAGAGACGAGGTGGAATTAAATGAGCCAAGGAAGGAAGGGCTCTAAAATGAAAAGAGACGGAATAAAAGCAGAAAATACTAGAGATGACTTATAGAAAGGAAGAAAAGCTCCTTGGACTAGCTCTTGAGTTTTGTGAGTGCAAAAAGTGAAGCAGTTGAAGCTTTTAGGTGTTATATATATGAGTGGGAAAAGTAAGCGGGAAAACTCCCGCTCCAATCCCTATAAAATCTCTAGCCATTCGATCTCCATCGCGTCGTAGAACGTGGGGAGCATGAAGCCGCAGAAATTAAATGCAAGCGCGTCTTGGATACCGAAAGGTCAAGAGCGTGCTTCGAATAGTTGAAAAGATGCCTGCATGAACAGAGATGACGTATGGTAAGATTAGGGTAATTGCAATAATATCAAAATCCTTCTTTTTTCTTCCGAAGAGCAAAAGAGGAGAATTTCGAGGGGCTATTGAAGGAAGGATAGGCTTAGAAATGTATATTGGGCCTTAGGCCTTGTCTGAGAACACTTAGTAGTTTGAGGATAAGGGAACATTGATATAGAGGTACGAGCTAGTGAATGGAGGAAGGTGGTTGGTCATAAGGGTTCAGGAAGGTAGTCCGTAGACAAATGCATTATCGGCTTAATAGAGCAGAGGTCAGAAGGGCTAATGTGCGGTTAATGGCAACATTCTGAGCAGTTTTAATGGAAAGGATGAGCATCAGAAAGGAAAAGCTGCTACCACCACATTAAATGCTCTGTAACTAACTTTCTAACCACATTAATGTGGAAGTGATACCTGAACAGTTATATTCAGCCTTACAGCTGCCACTAAAAGTTTCAAGAATGTGTTGATGGGATAAGGATAAGAGCCGGCCATTTGATCTACACTTGTGGAGTTGAGATAGAATAAAGGAGGGTAATATAAAGGAGAGGGATCCCATTACAGGGGGGGATCGGAGAATCTGTGGAAAAACAATGTAGTATTGAGAACTATAATTGTAACCCAGTTTAAGAGAAATAGATTCGAAAAAACTACTCTCCTTGGACATTGCCGAGGAAGAACTGCTTTACCCAACACTTGTTTTTCCATTGTTTTTCCTTACTTTCTTACCATCTTTAGTCCAAAATGAGCGTTGCCCACTTCATTAAAGCCTAATTTCCAGCACACTCTCTACAAATTCAATGTATTGGACTTTTTGAGCCCCAGTCTAAGACTATTTGGGCTTGAGACTTAAATCTGGCCCTACACTATGACTTAAGGAAATTTACATAGTCTGACATAGTTAATAAATAAAATAAAATATAAAAATAACCTATACCACCACTATAATTGACAAATTCCCTTGCACAAACACGGCTGCACGGGTTACATACTAGTTTTATATACTTTCCAATTATTGACACCGAACTCTAATTTTTTGTTGCATAGTTACATGTGCCAAGCATTAGAAAAATTCTATGGTCCTCATGTCATTTATCTATCCACTAAAATATTCTCACTATTGTTGATTCAGTTTAACATGGAAGTCAATTTCTGTTAATTTTTATTATTATTATCATAAACTGACTCAACGATTTTAAATAGACAGGTGATTTTTAGTGAAATGATAGATGTTACCACGCCTTATAATTTCTCCAAGCATTGACACCAGCTGCAGGCTTTGCATCGTGTATCCAAGAGAGAATCCCCGTCGTTAATATTGGGTTGCAGATCTTGGTGAGCCCATATAAAATTTTGGCCCGGCCCGTTATTGTTGGGTTGATGAGCCCATGGTCATCTCAAACTCACCGACTTCTGTGCTTCCAATTGTTAAAAAAAAAATAGAGCAATCGCAACTCGCAAGGAGTGTGAAGCGAACAAAGCAAGCAACACAGTGAAATCAAATCAGAGCCGTTAATCTCAAATATTCATTCATAATAATAATAAAAAATTAAAACGTTTCGCGAACTCAAACCCTAAACTCAGTCTAAAAATTCGTTCATTCTTTCTACAATTGCTGCCGTCCGAACAGCTGGTACCGATTATCATCGAGCATGGGGAAGAGAGAGAAGCGGAAAGCGAAGCTCGATCTCGAAGAAGAAGACGAAGCAGAACCCAGCGGCTCTGCTAAGCCATCGAATTCCTTCTTGGGACTGAGCAGCGACGACAACGACGACGACGAAGCGGCGAACGAAGATTTGAGCCTGAAGATCGTCGAGAAGGCGCTGTTGATGCGCGCCGCCAAGTTGGTTCCCGACGCCGCCGCCGCCGACGACGGTGACGCCGGCGTTTTGAATGGAACTCAGGGAGCAATTGATGGCGGTGGCAATGGATCTTCTTCGTCTGTATTGGAAGGGGAGGTGGTTGAATCTCCCAGTGGCAGTGGCAGAATTGTTAAGAAGAAAATTGTTAAGAAGATTGTTAAGAAAATTGTTAAGAAGAAAATTGTTAAGAAGATTAAGAAGATGGAAGTTCAAGACCAATCCGTGAGTTTTTTTTTTTTTTTTTAAATATCTTAGGCTCTGTTTGTTTCGCCCAATTTAACTTTAACCCTAGCTGTTAATTTTTGCCAACTTTAGGTGAAGAAGAAACATGTTGAACTGAAATTGATTGTAATTATGCTTTATATATTTATATTTTGTGCCTAAAACTTAGGTATAGTTTTTTAGGTTCACTACATTATGTTCCCAATTAAATTCAAACTCATAGCTGCATTGAATTTGGAAAAATGCTAAAACCACACATACTATTGGTTAGCAAAAAAGTGATGATAATGGTGGGCTCAATTTGCCACATCCGTAGTTTGTAAAAATATAGTAAAATAGTTTGTGGCTGTAGCATTACTCTTGAATTTAATTGTCTTTGGAAAAGATAACAATATTTGTGCTTCATTGGATTTGAATATAATTGAGAACTTAATGTATAGCATTTAAGGAATTGTACCCAAGTTTTGCCTTTTTATTTGTATATTAAAATTTTGATATTTCTATATTGGATATGCGGATATAAGTTTTCCCATTTCGACAATTGAGTAAAAATGGACTTTTGGCTTACTTGGTGGGTCATGAGAATTTTTGTATATGACTGTTTTGGAAACTTATATTGCCTTAGGTCGTTGTTGTGAACGATAAAGAGGAGGAGGAGACAGCGGAAGCCTCAAATATGGTTGAGCCTGTTGATCCAAATGCTGTTGAAATAACTGACAACATTGTGTTTCGGAAGCTTCTTGTGAGTTCAAATATTTGCTCTCAAATGCCAATTTTGAAAATACAATTCCTATTGAAAGGCTTAGTTTGGTATCTCTATGATTTCCATTCTCTCAGCGGGGGCCAAGGTATTTTGATCCCCCAGATAGCGGTTGGGGAGCATGCTTTAATTGTGGTGAAGAAGGTCATACAGTGGCAAACTGTACAGCAGCTAAGCGGAAGAAACCTTGCTTTGTTTGTGGGAGTTTGGAGCACAATGCAAAGCAATGCTCAAAGGTTCGTTGAATGAATATTGGATTTTTATTATTATTTATTGTAGGACTTATTTCCTGCGCTACTAATTGTTGTTATATTTACCCTAAGTTGTATATATGTTCTGCACATACATACATGTAATGTGCACACTGGCTCGTGCATATGTGTTTGTGGGTGCTCACGTGCATCTGTGCATTTATCTATTTATGATGGGCCTTTGATTCTGATCATCATCCATATCTGGGTGTTTGATTTACTGCTTGGTTCTTTTTCAGGGACAAGATTGCTTTATCTGCAAAAAAAGTGGCCACCGAGCAAAAGACTGTCCTGAAAAGTACAAGGGTGGCTCTTTAAGTTTGAAAATTTGTTTAAAATGCGGAGATTCAGGACATGATATGTTTTCATGCTGGAATGATTATTCACCTGATGATCTCAAGGTTTTTTTCCCCTTTCTTTCTTTCATATCGTCCTAGAGTATTTTTTTTTTTAATAAAAAATATCTATTTAAATAAAGATGGTTGAATTTTGAAACTCTTTTCTGATAATTAATGTTTCTCTCCTTTGCCTTATCAGGGAATACAATGTTATATCTGCAAGAGACTTGGGCATATATGTTGTGTTGATTATGTTAGTACTAGCCCTGGAGTAATTTCTTGTTATAAGTGTGGTCAGTTGGGCCATACTGGTTTGGTAAGTTCTATTTAATGTTTTCAATGACCTTACCATTTTGGGTTGTGCAAGTATGATGTGTGTGAGTGTGTGCTTGTGCCTAATCTTAGGCAAAATGGTTGAATATTGAAGTTGATTTGTAAAATTGTAAAACATATATTGACTGAACAAAGTATCTATTAGATGCTGGCATTTTTGAATTTATTGGCATGGAAATGATGTACTTGCCATTGTTGTTTTTATGTGATGATTTGGTTTTATATGTACTGAAAAAGTATCATATCTCAAGTCCAAACTACTCTTTATATACCCTCTTGACTCACCAGAAAGTGGGGGAAAATATTTTACCTTGTTGAAATTGGACATGCAAGGGCTATGTCGAACATTTCAATGAGAATTTCTGATTCATAGTGTCAATTTAATTTTTTCTCGATGTTGTCTGGTTTGGAGCTGTAGTGCAAGTAACTTAACACTTTTTTTACCAGTTTTATTAAACTCTAGAGTTTAAGCAATTTGTCTATAACATTGATTAGACTGTATGTTGCTCTGTATATAACTGTAAGTTGATTCTAGAAGCAAGACATGAATGGTGCTATGCTTGATGCATATTGTTTCTTACTGTTGAGGAATTTCACCATTTATTAGTAATATTCTTGTTTTCATGTCAGGTAGTTATATTTTATCAACTTATTTGTGACATGTAATTGCTCGTTACTCTGAAAGACTGAAACTTTCCTTTAAAAAAAAAAATTCTAGAAGTTTACTCATTTTCCTTTCTAGAACATTTCATGCCTGTTATATGTTTGTATCATAGAATCTTTGATTTTTTCAAATTTTTGTTTCTCTTTGTAATTCTATGGGTTTCTTCGTGTGCTTACAAAGCAGTATTTTTTAAAAATAAAAATATTCATATCTATATGTAAAAAAAAATCATAGAATCTTTGCTTGTTTATTTACATGGGCACTAGATACCTTAGTCTGTAATATAATTTTGTATTGGACAAAACTTAGTAGTACCTTAGGTTCTCCTCTTAAGACTTAGCGATATGGTTACATAACTAAAAAATACACTTTCATCCCATGAGAAAAAAGCTACATGGCAGAATCTTAAGAGGGGGAACCTAAGGAGTAATACCTTTGCCCTTTTGTTTTATTCTTTCTAGTTTCTCATAAGCAAATTTTTTTAACATTTGATCATTTAACTTGTTTTTATAGGCATGCACAAAGGTACGTGGGGAAGCCAATGGTATGGTGTCATCTAGTTCGTGCTACAAGTGTGGTGAAGAAGGACATTTTGCCCGTGAATGCACGAGTTCTGCTAGGGTGAGTTTCAGCAAATATTTGTTCAGGTTCTTAAAATTTTTATGTAAAGCATGGTTCTCTAAATCCAGAAGGTGTTAATTTGTAATTTTGTAGCCCTCTCTTCAATTTCCATTTACCTTTAAAAGTTCTACGTTTCTCTAATATCAATCCTGGTGTGTAATTTTGGACTTTCTGCAGGCTAGCAAGAGGAGTCGTGAATTATCAACCCCAACTTTGAGATTTCACAGAGAAGAGAGAGACTACTCAGAATTCAAGTCTTTGCCTAAAGATCTTGGTAAGGTTCGTAAAAAAAAGACAAAAAGAAATGAAGAACAAGGCAATACTACACCACGAAAATCAAAACGAAGAGGTGGCCAGATAATGGAGGATCCTGGAGACATTTCTACACCACAAAAGTCAAAACATAGAGGTGGCTGGATAACGGAGGATCCTGGTGACTTCTCCCATAGAAAAGCCAAAAAGAACAGCTGGAGGTCTCCAGCAACACCATCAAATAAGGGTCATACAATATCTACTTTAACTGCTGGTGGTCACATTTCAAGCCCTCGAGCATCTAAAAAATCAAGTAATTTTCACTCGGGAACTTCAATGTCACAAGGATCACCAATGGCTTTTCAGCACAGATTTTCAGCATCAAGGTTTGACAACTCTGGCGGTGCTGGGATGCAAAGAAGTTATAATTGGTGGTAGGAACACAAGTTGATATATAAACAGAAGCTACAGGAAGGAGATAAAATCAAACGTAATTGAGACTCAGGTTCCCTTTTCCTTTATTCTAATAGGATTGTAAATATATATATATATATATATTTTTTTGTGCAAAATATTCCGAATGTGATTCATATCAGTGGTTATTTGTGTACATGAAAACAAGCACCTTTCATTCTGCTTCTTGTCAAAAGGAGCATGTGTGTGTATAATTTCCATTCTACTAATTAACCATATGATGCATGGGCATGTTCATAAGTAGTATTATTTCTGTTGCTTTTGCTTAATGGTTACTTTTTTCACCTCTGAAACCATCTTTGGAAGATTAAGTAATTCACTTCGTGGTTTGTCTTTCTGCTTTGTATTGATTATTTTGGTTGTTTTATTGTGTGACTCCAACTATATCTGTTGCAGTGCATTTGGAAAGTACAGAAGTAAATTCTTAACAGCTTCAACTTGGTTGACATATAGAGCTGTAGCCTTTTTGTATGAATAATCATAGCATTAGCAAAGCTTTTACATAAAAGTGAAGACGTAGGATGTTTTATAAGCAAGATGTAGTTGCTATCATCTAAGCCTTATATCATGAAAACTTGTTTTGTTTTATACTACTGGACTTTGTTACCTTTTGGATTGGGGTTGGCTTAGGAAAGAGGGATAGTTTATAAATTTAGGTAATTGGATATATATAGTGTGTTTTCATCGATTTGTATGAAGAATTCTTGATGATCATTCTTTTGATTGAAATCATTCTTGCAGTCATATTTCCAAGTGCTTGTATTCTTTTTATCTTTATTAGAAGATTTATCAGATGGAAAACATTTTTGTTCTTGTGCTTTCTCCTTCTTAGGCTCTATATAAATATTAATTGATCTTTTGTAATGTTGAATCTTGTTTGTAGAAGATCCTACATCACATTATGTTACATGATATTTTTAATATGATTATCGAATAAAATCGTCTGACACTGGTGTTTAATTATGTTCTTGTGCAGAGATTTGGACTTGCTCTACAAATTGGTTGTTTCAACGCTTATGGAGCATCATGCTTCACCTCTGTTGTATCTTACTTACGTCTGACTGTTAGCAAAAAATAGCTACATCGACCTCATCAGAGTTCTTTTGGCTGTTCATTGCTAGTAAAACATCCATTAATTGAGAGCTGCATGATCCCCTTGCTTTGTTGAGCTTTATTCTCTTTTCATTTTTATTTATTATATTTATTATCTTGCTTTCGGAAGCTCTCTTTTAAGGGATTGTCGTGTTGAGGCCTGAGCCTTTTACCAGGAAATATCACGTTCTCTAAATTTGTCACAGCCACACCCCTGAATATTAAAGCAAATTTTCACACACAACTTATTGTACTTTTGAGTTTTGACAACCAATTGCAAATATTTTTTGGTTTCATCTAACATCAAAATGTGATCAAGGATTATTATTATGTTTTTTTAGAGGAAATGAAGATTTATCCTTTCTGATTTGGAGGTGCTTATTATATAATGTTCGTGCCATTGTTTCTTATAGGAATGATTGCATTTTTAGTTGATTCTCATGCTACATGTCTTATAAGTTCTGGTATTTTTTTTCCAAGTTTTAGTTGATGCTGGAGTTTTAATTTTTTGCGCCCCCTCCCCTCCCCTCCCCTCCCCTCTGCCTTCTTTGATGCATTGGAATTAAAGGGTAAAAGTTAGGAACAATGCCTTAGTTGTAGTACATTAGGTTTTCAATTAAATTTAAACACTTGGTTGGCTGCATTGACCAATAAACACAAATAGTGTTATATTTTCTGAGGTAAATTAAATTCAAGATAGCCAAGTGTTTGAATTCAATTGGGGAATGTAATGTACCGTGTATACCCTAACTTTTATTTGTTGTTTAAATATGAAATATGAAATTTGATAATCATGGTAATTATTAATAGGTGTTAATTATAATGGTGCTTATGTATGAAATATTTCTAACAAAGATGTTTAGGGTCAATATTTTTTATGACAATCTATATATATATATATATTTGTAAAAATAAAATCTATACTTTAGATGATTTTGATAGAGCATATATAGAACATATCATTGTCTTTGGTCTGCCCGATCGCCTGACTTGGTCTCAAAAAATGTGGTTGGTGAGGGCTGTTTGCTCATTTAAGTCTTTTTTCTCCATCTTGTCAAGGGCGCTCAATTGGCTGACTTCTTTTAGTGTGTCTATAGTATTCAAGGTTTAAGTCACTCATATCATGTTTTGACTATCAAATTACAACAACAAAAAAAATATTTTCTCACCATCTCATCCGATCCTTGGTGAAGCACAATCAACATTTAAGGCTATCAAATTGGCTATTTTTCACAATTTATCCTTTATTTTTTGAAGGGGACTCTACTGATGTTATTAAAGCCCTACAGGATCTTCTGTCCTTCCCTCCTTGGGTCCTTATCCCTTTTCTCTATGAGTTGAAAGTTGCTCTTAGCTCTTTTTTATCATTAGAGTTTCTTTTTATGATTACACGTATATAATTTTTTGTTTCATAATTTGCCCCATTGATTGCACTTTGTAATAGGAATGAGCTTATTTCCATGTTCTCTTGGATTTTCTCCCCTTAAGATTAAATCTCTCTATCTCATTTTCTTTTTTTATCATATTATTTTGAAAAAAAAAAGTGAATAACTTTCTTATAAACTACTTAGATTTTTATTATAAAAAAAGAAGCAAACCCTCCTCACAAGCTTTCTCATTTTCTTTTGACAACTAAGATTTAACAAATTCGACGTGTATTTTGCCTTTTGCTTAATTATTATTATTATTTTAAAGTAAAAGATAAAACTTTTTTTTAATAGTATATAAATTTTAATTTTATACAATAGATGAATAGAATAGAATAAATAAAATCCATTTTGTGCCCTATCAAAAAAAAAAAAAAAAATCCATTTTGTGCAAGAAATTAGCAAAGTATCGATGCGCGTGTGGCGCATGCATGTGGAATAACATCTAACTTGCACGTGTAAGTTTGTGGAGACACCATAAAAAGGAAGATAAAGGGGGCCCCTGCCATCTCATCATACAAGCTCACCATTTAATTCATGGAGTGAAAAATAAACGGTCAGTGATGCAACTGTTGACTTTTCTAACCCACAAAAATTTTGTCAAATTCTTTTTACAATTTTTTATTTTCACTCATCATGTTTTCTATTTCCACAAGCAAAAACTTAAAAAAATCACATATAAACATAGGATTCCCCATACGGGTTTAACAAAACAATAATGCCCATAACTAAGGCATATTAATCACCAAAACCAATTGTCCCAAACCCAAATTCCCAAACTGCAATCCCTAGATTTAGGGTACGCCAATTTCACATCTTCCCTTTGAATCCAACTTACCTTTTTTTTTCTCTTAGCCCTACTCACACCCCACATTTCCATTTCTTTGTCTTTCCTTACCTTATTTTCTCTTCAAATCCGTAGAAACCAATTTCTTGCCAAAAAAAAAAAAGTAAAAACACTCTCAACCAAATACGTCACCACCGAACCAAACACAACTTCACGCGCACAAAAAAAACAAAAACACAAAAAAAGGCCTCATTCAGTTTTCACTTCCCTCCTCTCCAAATTCCAATTCCAAATCCCTTCTCCACTCCTCATTCCCTTTGATTCATTCACTTCTTCCTTCCTTTACCAAAATCCCAAACCCTAATTCTCTCTCAAAAGTGTTTTAGTTTTGTTGAGTTTACTTCCAAAAGGACTAAAACTGCTTTTGGTTTTTTTTTGTTTTAGTTTTTTTTTTTTTTTTCGTTTTGTTTTGTTTTTGTGTTTATGTACTGAAAGTCTGAATCCCCAAACCAAACATTGTAGAAATTCTAGGGTTTACTTCAAATGCTCTGAAGAATCACTGTTTGTTCTTCTCTCTCTCTCTCTGCACACAAACAGTAGCAATGTCAGAGGACATGCTTCTACATTTCTCTTCCAACTCTTCCAACCAGTCCGACCAGTCCTTGCCCACTAAAATGGCCAAACTCGAGGCTCGAATGATCGGCAAAGCTTCCTCTGCCCCGCAGCCTCAGCAGCAGCAGCAACAACCGGTTCTGCCGCCACAGCAACAGCAGCAGCAGCCCGCTTGGCAGTCTGTTTCTTCTGCAGCAACTGCGAAATTCGGAGGAGGAATTGACGGCTTGGCCGCCTCGTTGAGTTCGAGTGATTCCGACGACGACGATGTGAGATTCTTGACTCTATAGTCCAGTTCTAGAGCAATGTCTGTAGTTCTGGTTGGTGATTGAGTGAATACATTGAATTTGAATTGAACTTGCAGTTGATTAATTGATTGGAATTTGAATTTTTTAGGGATATATTATATGTACTAGTTATGTATTGTGATATATTCAATCATTTTTTTGATTACAATGTTAGACAAGTTGGTACCTATAGTGTTGGATTTAGAGTTTAGACTACAGTCTTAGTTTTCGTATTACAATTGCATAATTTAGTGTTGTGAATCGATAAAATTGAACTAGGGTGTTTTGTCATTCACAATGATGGATCTAGTGACTATTTTATCTCTGCTAAGTATGATCTAGGACCCTGTTGCTGTTGCGAAGCATGTGTGTAGATATTGCACCAATCGATGAAATTATATGGATCTCAAGGTTTTGGATTGAGGGGCTTGTAGGATTGGAGTTTTGGCATTTTAGGATGCATAAACCAGTTAACCCCTTTCGTCGCCATTCCCAGGGCGTTTATATCTTGAAAAAGCATCTTGCTAAAGGTTCAAAGTAACAAACTTTGCATGAGTATTTGAATTGTACCGATAAAAAATATTTGTAGTAACTAAGTTTCAATTATTAATTTACTGAATGTGCTATGGTTTATTTAAGGGTGATATGGATGATATTGATTGTGTAATTAACTCGTAATTTCTTGACATCATGTGCACGGCCCATTTGCATTTATTGTCAATTGGTTCTGGTGGGTGGGGTCAGTTGTCCCATAGGTTTTACTGGCTAGAGGCGTGTCCAAAGGCTCTTCTTTAGAAAGGTTCCCTATGTAATATAAAAATAAAAAAAATTGAAATTTTAGGTTATGGGGTGGTTCTATGCTTGCTTAGGAGTATGCCATAGTGACCTATGTGTGAATATGTTAGTAATCTTGTAGTTTTAGAAACTTTAATAATTTGTTTTCCTTTTTAAGTTAAAATTAATATGTAATATCTTGGCAATCAATGTTGCATATTTTGTCATGTTTATGACTTGATTCACCATACACATGGATATACATATATTCATAGGCATAAACATGCGTATATATTCATAAATACACTTGAATGAGTATATTACTATTATTATGTTTTTTTCTGACTTTGATGGCATTGTTCTATGCAGAATGGAGGGGAGTTTCTAATACTAGCCAACACACAAAAGCGCCAAAAACTCAAAGAAGACGATGATTCAAATGTTTTTGAACGTGTTGAGGTAGGTTCTTGTTTTGATGAGTTAATATGGTGGGAACTTTGCGATGATTGATTGTGGATCACTGCCCGTGATATAAACATGCATGATCATTTGCATTTTTGGGAATTTTTGTTTATGCGGTGGTTTCCTTACTTGCTTAGGGATGTGCCCACGTATGGACTGTGTGCCCATGTGTTTTGCATATCTTGTTTTTAGAAGCATTACTAATTAGTTTTCCTTTTTATGTTAGAATTTTATATGTATTTTCACAGCAATAACTGCTGCAATGTTAATTATTTTATTTATGTGGTCATAATTAGTTGCCAATGACTTGTACATGGTTTGTTTTTCTGTATATATTTTGTATTTTGCTACTTCATTCCTTGCATGAAGTGGCTTTGTTTAATAAACGTTTTTTCTTACTTATAAAAAAAAAAAAAAAAGTTGCCAATGAAGTTTAGATAAAAAGGTACTTTCTCCTCCCATGAGAACAAGGTGGAGGGTGAAATTGTGAGTTCAAACCCTTTTAGATACATGTAACTTTATGATAAAAAAGAAAGCGTTTGTCTCATTTGGTCTGCTGAAAGATATTATTTTTTGGTCAAATTTTATAATTTGTGGGCCACATATTAACAAATATGTGACTGTAAATTTCAGTTTTCTGACTGATAAAATTGACCTGTCAGAATGGAGGAAAGTTTCTAATACAAGCGAACACTCAAAAGCACCGTAAACTTCAAGAAGATGATAACTCAACTGTTTTTGAAAATGTTGAGGTAGGTTCTTGTTTGATGAGTTAATTTGGTGGAAACTTTTGTATAGCTACTTTTTTTTTTGGTTGAGTAATGTGGCTTACTGCTTGTAGTTGCTTGTTTTGTAGCCTCTCTTTCCATGTGTGTGTGTTTGTATCAACATTACCTCAAAGTTCTTAAACGCACTCACTCACACATATCTGCGTGCACGCACTCACACGCATATGTGCGCACATGTGCGCGCACACATACACAGGTGTAGTTTCAAAAATAGAAAGGTCACTTGAAACATCGCATATTATAAAGATTGAAGTCAATGTTGGGTAAAACTCAATTTAAATGGTAAATTGATAGTGGATGCATTAAATGTAAAATTAATGCCTTCAAAATTAAAGTGTCAAATGCTCCATTGGTAGCTTTGTTTTGTGGTTCTTTATTTGATTGGTCTAGAGCATGGGGATTCACTAGTACTAGTTCTCTCCCTGAGGTTATAGAGTTGTTTTTCCTTTTTTACATAATTCTATTCTTGTGTATTTTTTAGGTTACTCTATGTCCTTTCTACATGGAGTAGTCTTTTTGCAATAAAACAAATCCTACTTATCAATATAAATAAATAAAGTGTCAAATGCACCCAAATAAGAAATACATTTATGGAATGCGAATTTTGGGACTGAGGCTTGGTTGTTTGTTTTTATGGAATGCTAATATGGATTGTTGAAGAAAGAGTATTTTGATTCTGTTTTCAAGGAGCAGGCCATGGCAAAAGCTTAGGTGATCTGCAGGATGAGTTTTTGCAATTATACAAGCTTGCACGCATGTGGGCACACACACACACACACACACACACACACACACACAAGCTTCCACTAAGTTTTTTGAAAGAAAATGGATTGCATACTAACGGGTAATGGGTGGGGAAAAAACCTTTCAGGCAATGGGTGATGGGAGGCAAATGGTTGTTGAAAATGTGGAGTCCAAGGCCAATTCTGATTTAAATAGAAAAAAACAAGGTCGTGGAAGGGGGCACTCTGTTTCAGGTCGGGGGCGTGGTTCTAGAGCTAATGATCAGACAAAATCACAGATTTCTTCTTCAACTTGTTCACCTTCAAATGGTCAGCTTGAGAACTCATATCATAAGGTATGCTCATTGGTCCGAACTGTTTTTATATTAATTCCTTATCTCTTCTGTAATTTTTGTCACCCTCAGCTTCATCTTATTGTCATTGATTTCATTATCTTGATTTTGTATTAATTAATTTGTAAGAGAAAATTACAAATTATCTGTATAATTTGAATGGCAATTTGAACATTAATGATTTTGTTATGACCGGACATTGATTATGATTAAACCTATAAAAAAGGATTATTATTGGAGCAGCAATTTGCAATATCTTGTTCAACCAGATGATACTTACTTCATTGGCTGGTAATTACTTGTAATGAGACAATTTTTGGCTTTAGAGTTTGTTTGAAATCAAATTTATGTTACCAGATAAGTGAGAAAGCAGTAAAATATATACTGTTCATATGGATGCTGAAATTAACAGGATTGACATGTCTTGCTCTTGCAATTTAGAAACTCTTAGGTGGGTGGAAAATGCTTAGGAAAGTTTTTAAACTGGCCTCCTCTAGGTAGAATAGTTAGGGACGTTTTTCTTTAACTTTTGAATATTATGGGAACTTTTCCCACAGCTCTCATGATTGATGTTGTGTTAGTAAAATAAAAGAAAGTGGATTAACATAGAAAGCAGCAGTTAGGTACTGAAAATGACAAGTATGGGGGTTGGTGTTTGCCATATGTCTTTGTAATCATTTTGGAGCCTCGATATGTGCAAGGAGATGAAAAGTGTGTATATGCTTATCTGAAAGGACATGGAATGTGTTAGATGTTGCTTGTACTGTGTTCTTATTTTTAGGGATGCTTGGTAGAAATTAACATTAAGTGTGCATTTGGATACCGTTTATTTTGCTGAAAACTGAAATTTGAAAATAATAAAAAAATAATAAAAAAGTACTGTTCACACATGGGTCACTGTTCATTTGCCTACTTGCACTGTTCATCCTAAAAAAAAAAAAAAAGGGCCAAAAACGCAAACGCAAACCAAACGGACACTAAGTTTTTACCAATTACCTCTAGTTTAAATGGTATTTTTCTCTAACTACAAGAATTGTGGAGGGTGAGATTGTGGGTTCCAAAACCACTAAGCGTGTGTCACTTACTAATAATAATAAAAAAAGAACATTAAATTTTGGCTGTTCATTAATTGGCATTCCCTTTCCCCTCTTATTTTAGCAGGATGGCAAGCCGAAAGAGCAGTTTTGGAGTGAGAATCGCTCTCCATTAGAGGTTAGATGAAGGGTTTTTGGTGTATTGTAATTGTTTTGGAATTATGTTTTAAGAATATGTTCTGCTGCTGTTTTGCCAAATAATATTAAATAAACCAAAAAGGAGGAAATTTTGTATGCGTACTACTTGATTTTTTTTTTTTTAAATTTTATTTTTAAATTATTTTAAAAGGAAGAGCTATCATTTATGCCAAGAACTTTGTTGCTCAACGGGCACCTTTTAGTGTTTTAAATGGAGATGTCTAGAGGTCAAATTTCTCCTTACCCAACTATCGAATTATCAAAAAAAGGAAGAGCTGTCATTTATTAAGTATATCTCAGATGCAAAAATGAAGAAGAAGAAGATTTTTATCTCACTTTTCAATTGATTTTTTGTCAAATTAAATTAGGAGGAGGTTGCATCTTTACGAGCAAAAGTTGCAGCGCTAGAGGAGGAATTGCGTAAATCACATCAAGAGGCTACTGATTATCAAAATCTTTGCCGCCAGTTAGAAAAGGTAGTATAATGGCAGTCAATAGTTGTGAAAAACTTACTATACATGTTATAGGGTAATACAATTTATATTTTAAACTGGTACCGATTTTTTGACATTAGTCTTTTAGAATGACTTTGTTCTTTTGTGAGACTGTGATACAGCACCTTCTTTTTGTTTAATGAAGTTTCTTATTTAATTGTGATTTCTGGCAGGAATTGAAGGACCTCAAAGATCACGAACAGCAAATGAAGCCCAAGGTTTGTTTATTAAGGGCCTTGATTGTGAATTTTCAACTTCTAATTTTATATAGGATTCTCTTATTTTATGACGTTTCTCAATTAAAAAATGGTGTTTTACATATTGTCAAACCATGTGGTTCATTTGGTTTCCAACAAAAACTAAAAGATGTGCACAAGATGAAGAGTGCAGTGACACCAAAATTTTGCTAAACTCTTACAGAAGAGCCATACTGGATTAGGGACAACAGTTGCACAAGGAAACTGAGAAGATATGAACATATGCATATTTTATATAAACCACAATGGTTGACACATGGCAGATTTAGGAAATCTATCTATATATGCCTGTGTGTTGTGTGGGTTTCTGTTTAGGAAAATATGTGGATTTAGATTTTAGAACACTAGAAAGAAGAGTTACGATTCAAGAATGACTAGGATTTTGGTAGGTAAGAGAATAGATTTGATTTAAGGTTGCAAAAGAGGTGAGAAGAAACTAAAATCGAATTTCCCCTCAATTTGTGAACAATGCATGTGAACAGTGTCGTTAGTATTGAGACTGAATATAAAAAAATAAGAGAGAGAGAACATAAAAGGAGAAAAAAAACATAATAAGAGTAATGTGTCATAATGCTCAAAACAAAATATTTTTAATAATCAACTCCATATATTTGCGTATTATAATAATACGCTTACATAGATTCTAAATCTTAAATTTTCCTAATAGAATTAGAACTTCTACATTGACTAATAAACAGAATCCTAATTGAATTGAAATATCCTAGAAATTAAAGCCTTCCTCCTCCGTACTTTGTTGGATTGAAGTGGTGCTTTACTCTCTCTGCCTTGTTTTTCTCTCTGCCTTTTTTTTTTATTAAATAAATTTTTTGTTAATTATCAAAAAAAATATATATATATATATATATATATTGAAGGCCCACAACTATAACTCACATCTGACAATTATAGAACTACGAAAGACCCTCTAATTGAAAAAAAAAAAAAAAAAACCCAATAAAGTAAAAAAATAAAAAACTAATAATGTAATTAATTACAGTGGACTCTTATTCTTGAGTTTTCCCTTAATTACAAGGACGCTTAGGTCAGTTGGCACCTCTTGGTCTCTCCAATGGACAGGTAGCCTAGACTCCCAAGTTTGACCCCCCTCCCCCAACTTAATCTATCCACACAATGGTTGCACCACAATAGTGTCATTTGCTTTATTATTTATTTTGGATAGATTTCACTCACTTTAATTTTCCTGAGTTCTTACTTGCCCTTTTTTCTTGTGAACATGCCTTCAGTTGTTGATATATTCATTCTACATATTTTTGGCTTGCAATTCTTTGGAGTGTTGGAAAGGGGATTTGGTGGGCATCGCAATGTGGATATTTGGGGTACTATACCTCTATGTGATATGTGGCTTCTTTGGAGAAAATGCAACAATTGCACATTTGAAGGAATAGAGTGCTTACCCTCAGAAATGAAACCATTATTATTTCCAATCTGTATGATTGGATGGCTGCTTTAAGTAGTCATTCATTCTCTACTATGCTGGATTTTTTGGACTTAAGCACTTTTCATTGACTCTTTGACAACCCATGTAACTAGTGTACAGTGGTTGCACTGTTTTTCTTCTCTTTTGAATAATATTTTCCTGTTACTTATCAAAAAAGATTCAGTACTTATCCCCAAAAAAAAAATTTCTTTGATTTAGCGTACCAAGATGAAACAAGCTTTCTGCTTCTATGCTTTGACCTAGATTATCTTACACCAAGAACGTAATGTGTTGATTTTTAATTGGGCTTATAGAATGCATAGAAAATTACCTTTTTTTTCCTTAAAAAAAAAAAAACCTTTTATGCATAAGAAACTGGTTTGTGATTGTTTAATTTCTAAGTTATTTTTTTGGATAAGTATAAATGCAATTCATTAGAAATTGAAAGCATAAACAGGAAGTATACAAAACTAAAAAAAAAACAGCAAAGTGAAAAGGGAGAAAAAGAGAATGAAAAGAGATACTAGCCGTGATATTAGCGGCAAAACTGTAAAGAGTCTAGAAACTCCATCAATGAGTACATAGAAAGAGTAAATGACTTTGAATCCTATCCATAAAGAGTCTATTAATCTTATTTACTATTCATCTGTAGTTGATGATGTGAAATTCAATTATTGGGGAAAAGTATATCTACTTCTAATTCAATTGGGCTAAACTATAGAAGAAATGAAGCTCTGTGTTGATTTTTTAATATATATATATATATATATATATATTCTTTTTATGGTGTCAAGCTAATATCTATGAATTGTCATCGACTCTAGAGAAAGGTTAGAAGGATGGGAACTTTTCCTGTAAAAAGGAAATAAGCCTGAGATGGAAATGAAAACATCCAAATTATTTTTACTGAAAAAGCTCCAACCTTGATAGTTATTCATGATCTGTTGATCTATAAGGGGCAGAGTCGAGCATAGAGTTAAGCTCATCCTTTTCATTTCCAGCCATGCAAGAAACTTTAGGCAAGCATGCAATGATAATCTTAGTGTTTTCCATAAAACTTAAGATTATGATTGATTTGTTACATATTTAAATTAAATGCCTTATATTGATTTTTCCCGCATCGCTGTATTATGAAATGTATTTGGCTTATAAAAAATTATTTTTTATATTGATTCTTTTAACACTTATTGTGATTCCCCCCTCCCCGAGGGTTGGGGAGGGGGGGGGGGGTTGCTTGATTCTTCGGAAAATTGCAACTAATATTGGCTGATGTATTTTACCATGAATCTTGTCTTTTATGATTGTTTCTTTTCACATGTGAGGGATTTTTGAAGGAACAGCGATAAAGCTAGTTTGGTGGGACAAAATCATTAAATTCTATCCTGGGCATTGCTTCCTTCATTTGAAAAAAAAAGCTTTCTAAAACATCTTAGAACAAGGTTTCTATATCTTCCATGGTTTTGAGACAAGATGCACCGTGTAAAGTAATGTCCACTAGTTGCTTTTTTTTTGGATAAGTGTAATGTCCCCTAGTTACATATCAACAAGAAAAAAGTAATGTCCACTAGTTATTTGGTTGGCACGTTCTTGTGACCGTAACTGATTTCGGTTTTCTCTTGTATTTTTGTTGTCCACTCTTATGCAGAGAATCAAAATAATATCTGATCTACTGATATCTGTTTCAAAAGCTGAGAGACAAGAAGCTAGGATGAAGGTACGGCAGGACTCTTTGAGACTTGGCAATGTGGGTGTAATCAGGTACTACGTTAATTGATTTATGCTTCTAATAACTGTACATGGAATAAATTTGGAATGCCTTGTTTGGTGATAATGATGAGCGAGAGAGTACGAGAGAATATTGTCAAAATGGAAAGTGGAAACTTGGTATTAATTATATATGATTGCAGAAAGAAATCAAAGAAAAACAAAAGCAATCATGTAAAATTATTAGCCATCATTTTGTAGAGATTTGACTTTAATATTCATATTTTGGGAAAAAAAAAATAATGAGTAGTACATGCTATATATTATATGCTTTGTTGCTGCCCCTCCACTTATTTTCCTTCCAATCTTTCTGGTTAATCTCTGTTCCCCAGAGGAGACCTATGTCAGTTACGAATTGGGGTGAAGTTTACCAACAAAATTTGTGGTGATATTGTAGCTTGTAACTACATATATTTGTAATTTTAGCTCAACAGTGAATCGAAAGAGAAAAAGAAATGATAAAGCCTAGGTAATTAAACCTAGGTTTCTTAATTGATGACCCCTAGGAAGGAGAAGGTGATCACGTGATGTAGATGCTTTTTTGCATAGGCTATTGTTAAATGTTTCCAAACAAGTAGCAGGATTCCTGACTAAACATAAAAGTAATTTGGAAACTCTGAAACCAAGTTGAAAACTACCAAAATAAAATAGAAAAAAAAAAAGGAGGAAGAAGATCCAAAACATAAAATGACTCATGGGCTTTTGGTGTAGTCCATTCCAGCAATTACCAGATTACCTCTAAAATAATAAAATTAAACTTTTTTTAAAAAAAATTTGATAACGTAGTGAACTTTTTTAGAAAAGAGCCGTTTGGACTTCTAGCTAGTGAAACCTTTGGGCACTGACTCCACCCACCAAAACCAGTTGCTGAGTAATCTAGGGGCATTCACCCCTAATGGCTAAGCAGTTTAAAATTAGACCATATTCTTGAAATATTTTGATATATAAACTAGCTCCTTCTTGCTACAATAATAGTGAGTGTGTATATATATATTTTCATATTGTTACCATCTTAGAGAATGTTCATGTAGGCTTTTTTCTATTTTTGGGGAGGGGTTGTTGGGGGGGGGGGGGGGGGGGGCGGTTGTGGGAAATTTCTTGCAGCCTTCAATGCTGAAGAAAGTCATTTTTCCAAATAAATTGGAACTTTCCTAATCTTTGCACATATTTCCATCTTTTTCTTTATATCGGATTGATCATGTTCTCTTGTGGATTGCAGAGCTGGAACTGTCATATCGGAGACATGGGAAGAAGGGCAAGTGTTAAAAGATCTTAACTCTCATCTTGTATGTTGTTTCTAGTCTTTATTTTTACTTCAATAAATTTGGTTACTTCTGAACTTTCTTCATGTGCCAATTTTGTTTGAATCCAATGACATCTCCACCTCATAAGAGTTTGCTTTTTTAGTAAGTAAATAATTCATTAAGAAAGGGCAATAGGGAATCTTGTACATGGAAAGTCTATAAGAGATAAACCAACAACTATCAATGAAAATTATAAAGATCAATCAGCTCAATTAAATTTGAAAAAGAATACTGTTCTGTGGCTGTCATCCATTCATGTCAGGATCTTTTTTTGATAAGTAAAGGAAAATATATATTAAAGAAGAACACAGCCCCGTACATAGGAAATGTACTAGAAAGGCAAACACCTCAAGAAACCAAATTACAATGATCAAACAAAACAGGAAGAGAAAAACAATAAAAAGATGGTATAACTAAACACCATTTGAGAAGAGTAAAAAAGAAAAAAGACTTAAACTCAAGAATGGACCGTTCACGACCCTCAAAGCTTCTAGCATTCCGTTCCCGCCAGATACACAACAAACAGTGCGGCACCATCCTCCATATAACAATATTACGATGACGCCTGAAGTTACAAGACCAACAATCCAACAAATCCACTACCCTTTGCGGCATCACCCAACAAATACCAAACAAGCAAAAGACCATACTCCACATCTCATAAGCCAAAGGACAGTGAAGGAGGAGATGATCTACAGATTCCCCACACCTTTTGCACATAAAGCACCACTCAAGGACAACAAAATGTCTTTTCCGAAGGTTATCAATAGTTAGAATCTTGCCTAAAGCTGCAGTCCAAGAGAAAAAAGCTACCCGAGGGGGAACCTTCGATTGCCACATCATTTTCCACGGGAAAGAAATGGCGGAAGAGGGGGAAAGGGAGTTATAATACTTGCTCACCGTGAAACCCCGACTGCTGGACAACTTCCAACAAAGTTTATCAGAACCAACACCTCGTACCTTAGTGGAATAGATCAAAACCATACACGAATCCAAAGATTGTAACTCTTGATCATTCACTAAGCGACGAAATTGTAAGTCCCAAAAAATACTCCCGTTAGCATAGCACAAAACCTCAGAAACCGAAGCATCCCTTGTCCTACTAATATTATATAGATCTGGAAACGCCTCCTTAAGAGGACGATCCCTACACCACACATCCTCCCAAAATTTAACACGAGTACCATCACCCACATCATACTGAAGGACCTTAGAAAATTCAGCCAGCCTCTTCTAATGGACTTCCACAAACAAACACCATATGCCCCAGACACGGATTTTGTACACCAACCACCCCCCTCATTCCCATACTTCGCCCCAATGACCCTTCTCCAAAGGGCATCATTCTCCACACCATACCGCCACAATCATTTTGCTAATAAGGCAGAATTAAACCTTCTCAAGCACCGAATGCCTAGCCCTCCATTCGTCACTGGCCTACATACCTTCGACCAATTAACTAAATGAAGTTTACGTTCGTCACCAATACCATTCCAAAGAAAGTTTCTTTGTAATTCCTCCATCCGCTTGGCCACCTTAACTGGAATAGGGAAGAGAGAAAGAAAATAAGTAGGCAGGCTAGAAAGAGTACTCTTAATAAGGGTAACCTTGCCCCCCTTAGATAAATACAGTCTCTTCCATCCAGCTAGCCTTTGCTCCATCTTTTCCAAGATAGGATTCCAAACCGTCTTATCTTTAAAGGAAGCACCCAACGGAAGACCAGACTCTCTACAGCCCAAAATCTCCACTAGCTCATGCAGATTAGGCACATCCCCAACAGTAACCAATTCAGACTTACCTAGATTAATTTTTAGCCCTGACACCTCCTCAAATCTAGAGAGAATCTCACGCAGAGCTGTTATATGATTGCTATCAGCATCACAGAAAACAAGAGTATCGTCCGCAAACAACAAATGGGACACCGTCAACAAGGAACCAAAAGCATTCCCCACTGAGAAGCCCGAAAACTGACCTGACACAGTAGCTGCGTCCAACATAAGGCTCAAGGCCTCCATGACAATATCAAAGAGAAAAGGGGATAATGGATCACCTTGCCTCAGTCCTCTAGAACTCCCAAAAAAATCAAAAGGACAACCATTGATCAAAATGGAGAATTTAACAGTTGAAATACAACACTTGATCCATCTTCTCCACTTGTCAGAAAAACCACACTGCTGTAACAAAAACAAGAGAAACTCCCAATTCACATGGTCATAAGCTTTCTCAATATCCAATTTGCACAACACCCCTGGAACCCCTGCCTTCAGTCTACTGTCTAAACACTCAGAAGCAATAAGGACAGAATCCAAAATCTGACGACCTTTTATAAAGGCGTTCTGAGATTCTGAAATAAGACCGTGAACCACCCTTCGCATTCGATTGGCTAACACCTTAGCGATAATCTTGTACAACCCTCCCACCAAACTAATAGGCCGAAAGTCTTTGACATCCACGGTATCATTTTTCTTAGGAATGAGAGCAAGGAAAGTAGCATTGAGACTCTTTTCAAACACTGCATGGGCATGAAAATTATGAAACACGTTCATAATATCAGATTTCATCAAGCTCCAGCAAGACTGAAAAAATGCCATAAAAAAACCATCTGGACCTGACGCTTTATCACCATTGAAATCATGGACCACTCTAAAAACTTCATCCTCATCAAAGGGCCTGTCCAGCCAACTAGCATCTTCCTCAGAAATGCTAGAAAAAACAACCTCATCCAAAAGAGGTCTATGGACCTCACTTTCCAAGTATAACTGCCTATAAAATTGAGAAATGCACCCCTCAATGATCCTGGGATCCGTGGATAACTCTCCATCCACCATAAGCCTATTGATGGTATTGCTTCTTCTATGCGAATTAGCAATACGGTGAAAAAATTTTGTGTTCTTGTTAGGATCATCTTAAGAATAAGAGTTGGAGGGTTAGGTTGAACTCATGTTATGATCATCTTTTGTGATCATATTGAATAATTGATAGTGTTTTAATCCTGTGTGATGGCCAATAGCAATTTTTGTAACCTTTTTGCTATGTCTTTTTCATTTCCATAATTAGATCAATTAATTATTATTATTAATTTTTTTACATTTATGAGGGCCACTGAAGCTTCTTCTTCTTTATTTATTTATTTTTATTTGCATAAGAAGTAATAGTTAAAATGTTATAGATTTGGTATTAAAAAAGTCATCTGGTCCAGGAAAATTATATAGGTGAAGACTCCAGATGCCTAGTTGTTATATTTACTCTTCTTCAAAGTTCTAAACATATTACTGAGAAAGTGCTAGTGACATCAATTTAATTTGCTTTAGCTTTAGTTATAATCATAAGCCATATGTTGGAGTATTTATGACATAGCATACAATAGTATGCGTGGATGTTTTCCATAATTAATTAAAGAAAGCATTAATCATAGTATCAAGATGCTAGTTAGTTGCTAATAAAAGATGCAATGGTATTGGATTACGTGGAGATATGGAATGGTGTTGTACACTGGATTCCTATAATTGTGAGACCAGCTGACTAGCTTAAGAATGGGAGCTGGAAATGTTTTCCAATTTATTTGAATTGCTGAACTCGGCCAAGACTTATGTGGGTATGGAGGATTAGATGCACTGGCAACTGGATAAGAATGGTGCTTTAGTTTCCAATAGTTTTGTGAGGCTTTGAGAGGTGTTGCATCCTTAGGTTTCTTTGGAAGCCAGTATGGAGGGTAAAAATTCCTACATAGATAGTGTCTTTTGTGTGGATTGCTGACTGGGGGTGAATTTCTAAGGTGGTGATCAGGTGATAAGAGTGTTTCTGTGTTAGTGATATAGCTCTAAGACCTTCTGGTGTAGAGTTTGGAAGGAAGGTTGTTCTTCTTTGCTTAATGTGGAATGTATGGAGGGGGAGAAATAGGAGGACGTCCAAAGATGTGTATTTATCCATAGAGGAACTCCAATCTCAGTTTGTGGGATCTTTATTTTATTGGAGATCTTTGGATGTGAGTTGATCTCCAACAATTTGTGATATTGTTGATTAATTGTATTCGTATTTTGCCAAGGATCCTTTGGGTTTACATCCAGCATACACTATACACCATAAGTTCCTTTTGTATATTTCTCTTTCTCCTTTTTTCCCTATAACAAATATGGTCTTATATGTAATTCTGGTTTAACCCTTTTTTTTCAAATTGAATTATTTACTTACTAGAAAAATATATAATTCCCTAATGAAATTCCTACTTCTGTTGGGACATCCCTCAAAGGTTTGGAAGAGCCAGCAACCAAATTTCTGTTGGCTGTTGAAGCTGAGTTACAGCAAAGGGCTGTTAAGGAAAAAACCGAACAAGCCGTGAAGAGCTCAGGGAGGAAAGGAATAAGGGAATTGAGGGGTTTATTTAGCTCCATCAATTATGGTTCAGCTTCCTCAAGGCGATTTGGTAATGGTAAGGACAGGGCTCTAATTATTCCCCAATGAATTTGAAGATTTTATCTTGGAATGTTAGAGGTTTAAATGAGAAGGAAAAATGGCCCAAGGTTCGTAATTTTTTACATTCTTGGAGGGCTGATATCGTTTGTTCGCAAGAGACAAAATTGGAATGGGTTACAAGAGGGCTTGTTAGAAGTATTTGGAGTTGTCCTTACATAGATTGGTTATATTTGGGTTTTGAGGGTGCTTCTAGTGGAATTCTGCTCATGTGGGACAGAAGGGTGGTTGAAAAGATAGAGGAAGCAGTGGGGCAATTTTCGATTTCGTGTAGGTTCAAAAACGTCAGTGACCAATTTGAGTGGGCTTTCACTGGTATCTGTGGTCCAAATTTGAATAGGAAGCGTCAATTTATGTGGGAGGAATTGGCTGGCTTGATCAGTTGGTGGAATTTGCCTTGGTATTTGGGAGGTGATTTTAATGTTATCCGTTTTCCTTCAGAGAGGTTAGGGGCGGGAAGATTTACTCGCTGCATGTACGACTTTTCAGATTTTATTTCTCTCCATGGGCTAATGGATATTCCTTTGGAGGGTGGTCTTTTCTCATGGTCTAACTCTTCCTCTGCCTCTAGAATTGATTGGTTTCTCTTCTCTCCGGTCTTGGCAGAATACTTCACTCTTTTCTCCCAAAAAAGGCTTCCTAGAGTGTTATCCGATCACTTCCCAATTCTTTTGGAGAGTGGGAGTCATCGAAGAGGGAGAATTCCTTTTCGCTTTGAGAATATGTGGCTGAAGGCGGAGGGGTTTTTAAATAAGGTGAAGTCCTAGTGGGAGAATTACCACTTTCAAGGGACTCCTAGTTACATTCTTGCCAAGAAGTTGACTGCTCTAAAATCAGACCTAAAGAAGTGGAACGAAACAAATTTTGTCAATATTGCAGCCAAGAAACAACTTTTATGGAGTAAGCTGAATGTTTTAGATTTAAAAGAGGACCATCACTCTCTAATAGAGGTGGAAAAATTGGAAAAAACTACTTTGCATACTGAACTTGAGAAGGCAACCTTGTTAGAGGAGATTAGCTGGAGACAAAAATCTAGAGTGTTGTATTTAAAGGAGGGCAACTCCAATACGAGGTTCTTTCATAGGATGGCTAATTCTAATAGAAGAAATAATTGTATTGAAAACCTTATGATTGATGGGGCTTTGTCTTCCAACCAAGATAGGATTGCTGACCATATTGAACATTTCTATATGAACCTATACTTTGAACAGCAAGTGCAGCGTCCTCTCCCAGATGTTTTGGATTTTCCTAGGATTTCAGGGGATAATGTGGTTTGGTTAGAGAGACCTTTTGAGGAAGCTGAGATTTTTGAAGTCATCAAGGAGTTTAATGGGGATAAATCTCCTAGGCCTGACGGTTTTTCGATGGCTTTCTTCCAAGCTTGCTGGGGGACTCTCAAATTAGACATCATGGCTGTGTTCCACCATTTCCATGTTACAAGTCAGTTTGAAAAAAGCTTGAATGCAACTTTTATTGCTCTCATTCCTAAAAAAGCTGCTGCGGTAGATGTAAAGGACTTTCGGCCTATCAGCCTTGTTGGGGGGGGTTTATAAAATTCTTGTTAAAGTTTTGGCTATTCGTCTTCGCATGGTTTTAGGAGAGATCATCTCAGCTCCCCAAAACGCCTTTGTTCTAAATAGGCAAATTCTTGACTCCGTTCTTATTGCCAACGAATGCCTTGATAGTAGATTGAAGTCTGGTCAGCCAGGGTTGTTATGTAAATTGGACATAGAGAAAGCCTTTGATCATGTGAATTGGGGTTTTCTTACTCAAGTGCTTGAGCGTTATGGATTTTCTGTTAAGTGGAGGCGATGAATTTCTTTTTGTTTATCTACGGTTCGTTTTTCTATCCTTATTAATGGTACTCCCCATGGGTTTTTTGGAAGTTCAAGGGGGTTGCGGCAAGGTGATCCTTTGTCCCCCTTTGTTATTTGTGTTGGTTATGGAAGCCATCGGTAAAATGTTGGATAAGGCTGTCCATGAAGGTCGTTTGTCAGGTTTTAATGTTGGTGTTTCTACTGGAAGGTCTTTGATGGTTTCCCATCTCCTTTTCGCTGATGATACTCTAATTTTTTGTGATGCTAATATTGATCAAATGCTGATTCTCCGTATGGTGCTCATTTGGTTTGAGGTCGTGTCTGGTCTGAAGGTAAATTTAGATAAGTCTGAGCTGGTGGCTGTGGGAGTAGTTCATAACATGGATCTTTGGGTGGCTGTCTTAGGCCGCAAGCAAGGGTTTCTCCCAATGAAATATTTGGGTCTCCCTTTGGGGGCAAAATTTAAGGACAAGTCAATTTGGAACCCAATTCTAGAGAAGATGGAAAGAAAATTAGCAGGTTGGAAAAAAATATATTTATCCAAGGGGGTAGAGTCACTTTAATTAAAAGCACTCTCTCTAATCTTCCTACTTACTTTCTTTCTTTATTCCCTATTCCTGCTTCGGTCGCCAACCGAATTGCTAGGCTCCAGCGGGATTTTTTGTGGGGTGGCCTTGGAGATGAGCCTAAATTTCATCTGGTTGATTGGTCTATGGTGTGTTTTCTGCTTGCTTTACGTGGGTTGGGGATTAGGAACCCGAGAACTTTCAATGTAGCTTTATTAGGGAAGTGGTTATGGAGATTTGGGCATGAAAGGGATGCTCTTTGGCGTCAAGTGATAGAGGTGAAGTATGGTTGTGATTGGGGTGGTTGGTGTTCTAGCTCTTCCTCTGGTCCATATGGAGTCAGTTTGTGGAAAAATATTAGAAGGGGGTGGCACTCTTTATCTCGGTTTGTTCTGTTTGAAATTGGAGATGGTTCAAAAGTGCAGTTTTGGCTAGATAGTTGGTGTGATTCTTCTTCTCTCGCTGACCGCTATCCTGAATTATTTAGGATTTGTCATAGCAAAGAGGCAAGTGTGGTGGATCTAATGAGGTTCACCAATGGTGTCCTCCATTGGGAGATTCATTTTTGTAGGGATGTGCATAATTAGGAATTGGAAGCTTTCCGGAGCTTCATCAATACCATTTATTTCACTCCTATAAGGGGGTTTGGGGAGGATAAGAGATGTTGGCTGCCTTGTAAGAGTAAGGAGTTCACGGTTAGTGCTTACTATCATCTCCTAGTTGGTCATAGTGAGCAGTTTTTCCCTTGGAAAAGCATTTGGAAGCAGAAGATTCCCTCTAGAGTGGCTTTCTTTGTTTGGACCGCTGCCTTGGGGAAATGTCTGACAATTGACAATTTAAGGAAAAGAAAGATTTGCATTTTGGATTGGTGTTATATGTGTAAATCTAATTGTGAATCTGTTGACCATCTTTTTCTTCATTGCCCGGTTGCTTTGGAGTTGTGGGATATGGTGTTTGGTTTATTTGGAGTTTATTGGGTTATGCCAATGTCTGTTGTTAGGCTATTAGCTTGTTGGCAAGGTCGATTTGGTCACCATCGTAATGGAGATATATGGATGGTTGTTCCTCATTGTTTGTTGTGGTGCATTTGGAAGGAGAGAAATAGTAGGTGCTTTGAAGACAGCGAATGTTTCATGCCTGACATCAAGCTTCTATTTTTCAGAATTTTATTGGACTGGTTCTCTTTGTGGAGGAACCATCCTTTTTCTTCTATTTTGGATTTACTTGATTTTTGTAATGTTTGTTCTTGATTTGTTCACCCCTGTATACCCCCTGTGTACTTGGGTGTCTCTCTTTTTTTATCAATGAATTTTTATTACTTATCAAAAAAAAGAAAAATGTCATCAACCCTTTAACTGCCAAATTCTTGTTAGATTATGTTTTATGTTTGTTTTTAATATATAAATCAGAATCTGTCATTTTGTCTTTGATTTTTATATATATATATATATATATATATATTTATATGAGTATTAGAATTCCATTAAAAAAGCCCAAAATAAAGCACCATCCTATTACATGGGGGTGTATACTAAAGACTAGCGAAGAAAAAAAAAGGGAACAAAGAAAGCAAGAAGATTAACATCTAAAAGGTCATTTTTTGCTAATCGTGGAGAAATTGAAGGAATTGGAAGTTCACTTGTATAACTTAGATTACTAGGAATATCTGAAGAGGGAATTCTCTTATTAGGAAACTGTTGATATGGTTCTCAGCCTGCAGAACACTATGACACGTTTTACATGAGTGCTTTTCAGTAAGTTGTTATTATCTGCCGTTATTGAAAGCTTCATTGTCACAGAATTGCTGCCCAAAATTCCATTTATTTTCAGTTTCATTAAAAATATGAATCCAAGCTAATAATTTGTAGAAGACATTATAATAACACGGTTATGCCTTTTACTAGAGACACTTACTTGAAGCTAAGGAGGCTATTGAGCGGCAGCGGAAATCATTGAAGAAAAGACAGTCTGGTAAAATTTTGTTGTTTTGAAATTTTACAATTCCTACTTCCCCATTGTTCTGGTACTACTTGTGGCGAGTCTATGATCCAGTACTATTTTAACAGTCTCTTGGGTCTATTTTATCATTTGGACATGTGCTTATTCATTTAAGCTCCCTTGGTAATTCCCCTCTTATCCCTTCTCTCACATAGTATCTGCACCAAGCTGGCTTGTGCATGCCTGTACCACCTACCATCTGGGTAGAAACAATTACCTTTGTAGTTGCTTGTGTTCTTAGAATTGGTAATTCTAAAGTTTTTCCTCTTCTCTCCCTTTGTTGATGGTCTTTTCTGGCCCGTAAGCATTGATCCTGTTTTAGCTCAAATGGCACCTCCCTCCCCTTGAAAGAGCAAGGTGAAGGTGAAGTCATGGGTTCAAGACACCATTAGGTGTGAGTGTAATTTACCAATATAAAAACAATAGTATTGATCATGTTGTATTGCTTTGAGTGACAATTCTGTCCTGGTGTATATACGGACAGATGATTGGCTGTTTCACCATTTGAATTGGTTTGCTTGTCTGCTTTCTTGGTCCTACATATAGCTGTGTATGTCAAACCCTTTTTTCTATCCCCTTCCTATACTGATCAATCCTCTAACTCCTTAAAGGGAGTTGTTGGTTCATACTTTAAATTAAATTACCTCTTGATACATATTTTTACACACCCATCACCCACACCCACACCCACATACACAATAGTCATTATCTTCATACAGCTTTGTCATTTGTCAACTTTCGGAGTGCTAATGCAAGTTTGCGGTTCTTGAAGATAAGGGAGACACGGTTGATACTGAAACTGGAATACAAGAAGAAGATTTTCTCATCCAAGACGAGATCTATAAATCCCGTATAGCCAGCATCAAACGTGTAAGATCAATTGTTAAAGTACAACTGATTTGGTTATTCCATTTCACCTCTGTTATGATTAATGATTGCAAAGATTTTGTTTAACATACATGTACATCCATTGACATTGAGATTGGATTTTCTGTAGGAGGAGGAAGTTATAATTCGTGAGAGGGATCGCTATGAACTGGAGAAGGGAAGGCTCATACGTGAAATGAAACGCATAAGAGATGAGGATGGTTCTCGTTTTAATAACTTTCAGATTCTTAACCATAGATATGCCCTTCTAAACCTTCTTGGGAAGGGAGGATTCAGCGAGGTTTACAAGGTCAGAACTTTGCTGAATCATTATGATATTTGATAAAATTTAAATATTTTCCTCCAAAAATTGTACCAGCCTTCTGGTTACTCAATCAAAAGTCTAGATCATTCCTTTGCCTGTAGTGGCAATCGTAAAGATAAACCTTTTTGCAGTGATTTGAAGTAAGAAATTTCCAGCAGGCTTACGACTTGGTAGAGCATAGATACGTTGCATGTAAGCTTCATGGTTTGAATGCTCAGTGGAGTGAAGAGAAGAAGCAAAGTTACATACGACATGCAATACGGGAGTACAATATTCACAAGACGCTGGTGCATCATCATATTGTTAGGCTTTGGGACATTTTTGAGATTGATCAGAATACATTCTGCACCATCTTAGAGTACTGTAGTGGTACGTAGAGGTCCTCACTATTTTATCTATCTGGTGGTCCTAGCTTTGGTCATGGGCATGAATTTGAATTTGCCTCACCTTACCCCCTTTTCTCTTTTATTTTTACTTATTTTTCTCAGGGAAAGATCTTGATGCTGTTCTTAAAGCAACACCTGTTTTACCTGAGAGGGAAGCTAGGATAATTATTGTACAGATATTTCAAGGCCTTGTATACTTGAACAAAAGAACACAGAAAATTATCCATTATGATTTGAAGCCTGGAAATGTTCTATTTGATGAGCTTGGTGTTGCAAAAGTGACTGATTTTGGTCTTAGCAAGATTGTGGAAGAAGATGTTGGATCCCAGGGTATGGAACTTACATCACAGGGAGCTGGAACATATTGGTGAGTGATGCAGATCTGCATCTATGCTTGCTTTTATTATTTGAATTGTGTTACTCTTCTGTTTGAAGTAATGCACATCAATAACTGACAAACTCTCCTGCTTCTGATGCAACTTCTTCACTTGCATTAGCCAGGTTTAAGAACTACCTTCCTTACTGTCTGACTGTGGTTGAGCTGTGGGTGTGTGACGCAGGACAATCAGAACAAAACTGAAACAACGATAAAATAAATGGATATGACCTAGGAGTCGGCACCTAGGCCTTACTTGGAGTCAACACTAAGCGGAAAAACCACTAGGAGTCAGCACCTAGGGTAGACCTGGAGTCAGCACCAGACCAAAAGAGACCAAACTGTCATTTTTTTCATTCATCAAAATATCAGTTATCTCCTCAAGGAGTACAATAGGTTGCCTATAAAGGATTGCTAAACCTTAGTTCTAATTGGCTGGGAAACCCTAATTGCCTTATTACAAAAATAACCTTGCTTCCAAATTAAAATACTAATAGCCTAATAAACTAATAGAACCTAAAACATAAAAATACAATTGACTTGCAAACATAAATAATACTAAATAATAATCTTCTTGCGTCTCCTGCATCATTCTCCTCTGGTTGAAGAAAACTCGACCTCGAGTTCTAAAGCGTTGAAGGATTAGGATGCTGACAAGTAACACTTGCTTCAAGTCTAGAATCACCCTAGGGAGCATAGAGAAAAGAAAAATCTTGAATTCCACCATGTCAAACTCTTCTGGAATAACAAAATCAATGTGTGGAATCAACATAATCTTAGCTTGAACCATTGGAAGCACTATTTTATCCACTTTCTTTATTTTAGCAAACTGTTTGTCTTCATGCACCAAGGAAGGTTGATCAAAAGCAGATTCATTAGCTTCCAATATCACATCATGTGCACCCTCTAACATAATACTCTCTTTAGACACCATCTTTTCACCTTGTTGCTCTTCAATAGATTCATTTCCTTGCACGCATGTTAAAGCAACACTTGTTGAGGCACGTACGTCTGTGTCAACATTAGGCTTTGGTGTTGCTAAAGGATTCTCCATGACCAAGATATCATCATCAATGTTGTCTTCTATTGAGGCAACAATAAATTCATTGTGATCAAGTATCCTTGGTTTCCCAATTGAATCAATTTGAGTCTTCTTTTTCTTCATCTGAGCAATCCTGTCTTGAACATCTTTCATGAGCTTTACAGATAATTCCTTTAATTCCTTGGTAGATAATTCCTTGATAGATTGTTCAAAAGTGCGCTGAGGACATGAAATGGGATGAGGATTCATCGTATTTGCTTCAACTTGAAAAGTACCACACTGAGATTGGGGTAGATACTTAGCTCGAAAGTATGATGACAAATACTCATCACAAAGCTTTTCTTTCATATCTTCCCAAACACTAATGGCAGGTTCATAATGTAGATAGCGGAAATATTCAAGATTCTCCCAAAACCTTTGTACTCCACCTTTTAACTTCAACTTTGCATACCTAACCTTTTTGTTATCTACAAAATTTGCTTGCTCAAAGAATTGCTCTATCCCATTCATCCAATAGACAAAATCCCGTGGACTAGTTTTACAACCATCAAAATAAGGTGCTTCAGATATTGCCATAATAACCCAATGAACAAGAATCTTATTGAGTGATGTTTACTGGGCTGATCATATTGTGGGCGTTTTTTTTTTTTTTTTTTTTTTTTTTTTTTTTTTTTTTTTTTAATGGGATAGTTGGGTCAGGTAAATGCTGGGTTGAAGTGGAAGTGGGACCTATGGTTTTAATTGGACTGAATAGGCTGGGCTAGATGACAAGTTTGAGCTTTTGATATACCTTCTTTTTTTTCTTTTTTCTTTTTTTGGGGGTATTGTGTTAGGAAATGGTGGATTAATGCAGTTCTCAAGGGAAACAAAAACTGCCGGATAGCGTTTTAGAAACAAGTGTGCTGGAGTCTTAAAGGTTAAAACAAAAATCTAGGTGACAAATTACCTTTTAGATGGGGTTGAGGGGTTGCTGGTGGACTTGCTACGGCATGGCAGCGAGCAAGTGATGGTCATGGCAGCGCGAGAGAAGGATGGAAGGGATCGAAGCTGCTGGCAGTGAGTTGCTGCAACTGGGGCTTGCTTGTGTGTATAGATCTCCAGCGTGAGGAAGACCAAAAATTGATGAACCAGGGTCAGTGGTGATAGAACTTCTCTGTCTTTGTGGTTGCAACTGGTTTGGTGATTTGAGTATGGGCTTAGGATTTGTGGCCGTGGGGTTGGGGTCTTGGAGTGATTAGGATGTTTGTGTCAAATTGTAAATGGTGGCGATATGGTGGTGGTGCTGGCAGGATTTTTTTTTGTGGGGTCTTCTAGTGGTGGTAAGAAGTAACTCTGATTGGGATTTCTAATGAGTTGTGACGATGGTTCAACAATTTTTTTTTTTTTTTTTGGTTCTGGATTGACTGCGATGATGCTTCAAACAGATTGGTGTTTGCTCTGATACTAAAATTGACGCAGGACAACCAGAATAAAACTAAAACAACGATAAAATAAATGGATATGACCTAGGAGTCAACACCTAGGCCTTGCTTGGAGTCAACACCAAGCAGGGAAACCACTAGGAGTCAGCACCTGGGGTAAACCTGGAGTCAGCACCAGACCAAATGGCCATTTTTTTCATTCATCAAAATATCAGCTATCTCCTCAAGGAGTACAATAGGTTACTTATAAAGGATTGCTAAACCTTAGTTTTAATTGGCTAGGAAACCCTAATTGCCTTATTACAAAAATAACCTTGCTTTCAAATTAAAATACTAATAGCCTAATAAACTAATAGGACCTAAAACATAAAAATACAATTGACTTGCAAATATAAATAATACAAAATAATAATCTTCTTACGTCTCATGCATCAGTGTTTTTGTTTGTTTGTTGTTGTTGGGTTTTTTTTGTTTGTTTGTTTGTTTTGTTTTTGTTGTTGTTGTTGACTAGAAGATGAATGTCATTAACAAATGTTTGTTAGTAATCATTTTGATTAGTTTGGGGGAAAGGTTTGAACAGAAATCACTTTTAGATTATTTGAAGCTTGTTGTGTGTTGTGAATTGGTTTACATCTTTCATTTTCTCCATGACATCTTTTTTTCGCTATTTGGATAAGGGTGTAATGCTTACCAATTATTCTTTTTGTTACCTGCAGGTATTTGCCTCCCGAGTGCTTTGAGCTCAGCAAGACACCTCTCATATCATCGAAGGTGAGGGATTTTCTGAATTGCATATTTCCTTATGATTCATACAGTGGAGACCAAATGCCTTTCCTAGCCTCTGAGTTCTACTTTTTTTTTTTTTTTAAATAATCTTGAATTTCTTTTTGGTCTATTAGTATTTTGGTCTCTTAATTGACTAATTGTTAGTCTAATCTGGACAAGTAGGGGTGTGCAGAATATCTGCTTGACCCTCAAACCTGACCGATTTGCATCCGACTTGCCCACCCCATGCCGGTCATTAAGTTAGGCGGTTTGGGTTGGGTGGGTTAAACCCCCAAAATGGCAGATTGGGTTGAGTAACGGATTGAAACATTGCCAACCCACTATAATCCGACCCGCCCGCTTAATTATACATAAATAGAGAAATATATATTAATTCAAAAATTTTAACCTTATATTTTGTATTTAAAGTTAATAAATTCACCTAATCAATTTTTATAGCTAATCAGTAATCAATTCCTTAAACAAAATATAAAAAATCAACATTGAAACCCTAAACTCATTTTAACCGTATACTACATACACTCTGTATTTAGCCTTCACCATCAGCCAACATTGAAGCTTTTTTTTTTTTTTTTTTTTTTTTTTTTTATCCCTTCAATTCTTCACCTTCCATCAGTACTCTCCTAGACAACCACAAATGTAATTTTTTTTATGTCTTTTATTGTTTAATGTTTGTATCTATATTTTTATTGAGTATTTTGTTTGTCTTTTTAATTTGGGTTCCATATATTCTTGTAAATCTACAAAATATTTTTGTCTTTTGATCCATTTTATATATTGTAAAAAATGTTATGGTATTACATGTAAAGCTAGCTATACCTACAAACTCAAATCAATCCGCTGAAGATGCAAACAAATACAAAACAACATGTAACATTAGAATGAAAAGCTCAAGGTCATTTAGTTTCTAATAATAGAGTTAGTTATACTATTTTGCATGTGTAATACTCTTAGTTCCGTTGTGCATCCTATTGTGTATTTGGAAGGAACGGAATTGGAGGACTTGGATAGCTCCGGTGATCAGGTGCTTGCTTCTTTTAGTGGAATTCTTTTTGATTAGTCTCGGGCTTGGGGACTCATGTCTAGTGATTCTCTCCCTTCTTTTCTTAGCTCCCTTTCTCTTTTTTAATTATTCTGTTGTTTGGTTTTCTTTTATGTTTTTTCTGGGTTTGCTCTATGTTCTTCATGTATAGAATAGACTTTTGTATGTATATCATTCTTACTTATCAAAAAAAAAAATATGGTTAGTTTAGGCACCAATGTTTGTTATCCTTATATGTAAGTATATACACTCTGTAATTTATCAAAAGAATAATGTCAACCGGCCCAACCTGCCTAACCCGCTAAATTGAAACCGTCAAAATTTGTACCAATCCGCCGGATTTAGACTTTGGTGGGTCAGTGGTGGATTGAAATTTTCCCAACCCACTAGTTACAAATTGGATAGAAATATTGGTCTATACCCACCCAATCTGATCCGCGTACACCCCTATGGACAAGTGCTTTCAAAGAAGATCTTTATTAGTTGGTTAGTTCACCTGAAGTGTTTTTACTTGACAGGGTAGCTTATTAATGCATTTGGTTTCTAAACACAATTAATACTGTTTCTCCTTCACCTTGTTTCTTCCTCACTTTGGTTTTGAGCTTTTTTAACATGACATCTCTTGGAAATCAGGTTGATGTTTGGTCTGCTGGAATTCTGTTTTACCAAATGCTTTTTGGCAGACGTCCTTTTGGGCACGACCAGACACAAGAACGGATACTACGTGAAGACACAATTATCAAAGCAAGGAAAGTTGAATTCCCTTCTAGACCTGCTGTTTCAAATGAGGCAAAGGTGAGTTATGCCCTTTGATGAATCATTTGCTCAGTGCTGGGGAAAGAAAAGAAACAATCTTTTTGCTCAATCTATTAGTGAAATAATCATTTAGTGTTGGTTCAGCTGGAACTTACATGTTGAAACTTTTGTTACTCTAAATAGTTGGGAGATTCAGTACCTTGACTTTACCATGGCAGACGAGAATGTAGGGAGAATTTGAGTAGCTTAATGATGGATTTTTGTATACCTTTTTTTCACAGGAATTAATTCGTCGATGTCTAACATATAACCAAGCTGACAGGCCAGATGTTTTAGCTATTGCGCAAGATCCGTATCTCACATACTCAAAGAAGTAATACTGTATAGTCACAGATAAAGGGGCCGAAGAGCAGGAAGTTACAATGCCTCCTCCTTTGTTCAACGTTGAACAGAGCAATACCTGTATGGAATTTTGTATAGCTTACATAGGTTTAGTCATTACCAGATACTGGCTTTGTAGCTGATGGGTTCTCTCCCCTGCTCCAATAGGTGTGGTGTCTGGGGTTTTTGTGGTCTTGACCCTGTGAATTGTGATTTGATTTGATTAGGGTACAGGGTTATAACATTTCATTTGTTGTAATTTTTCTGCTCTTTGCTTAAATATTCTTCTCTTTTTCGGTTGCTTTTATATCTTGCTAATTGGACGGACGTTTTCCTTTTGGAATATAGAAAAAGAAAACAGATATCCCCAAAATGAGAAATGTGGGTTTAGCTCAGTGCGTGGTTGTAAAATATGTTACTATGCTGTAAAACAACGTATGTTTGCTTTTTTTTCTTTTTCTTCAGAACAAGTTCGTTTATTTTATGAAAATCAAATAAAATGAGAAATGCATGTCTTATAATAATAATAATAATAATAAAAATAAAATTTCCATATCCAGTGTTTTCTGTACTATATTACATTAAGTTGTAAGATTATAATGTACAACAGAATCATCTCTGTCAATATTTTTGGATCATGTTTTATTAAATTTATGTTAATAAAGAATTTCTTTTTTTTAATATTATACAACTCAATAACGTCTTGTTTGTCATTTGTAAAAAATAAATAAATAAACTTCTAATCTGATTAATATTTTAAAAAATTATATTCTATGCAATTTGTTTTAGTGGGATATTATTTAATATTTATTTATGAACATCGTATGCATAAAGTTAACACATATATATAATTTATCCACACCAAGTTAGTCTTTTTTTTTTTTTTTTGGTTAAACAAGCTGGTAACATAAAACTAAACAACAAACATTCTATTACAAAAGAGCTTAACTTTGTCAAAAGCTAGCAAATCAACCACCACAGGCGGTGGTTCATACAACAAAAGGAAATTAACAGCTTGAGTTGCTTCTATGTTAGCAAGCTTGTCAGCATATCTGTTGGCTTCCCTAAAGATGTGAGCCATTGTGCAGCTAGGGAAGGTTTTGATTAGGTTTCTGCAGTCATTCAAAAGGGGTTCTAACATGAGATTATGAGAGGAGGGGTTATTAAGTAAGTGTACAATCAAATTAGCATTAAGTTCTATATTAACATTGAGAATATCAAGTTGTTGAGCAAGTAAGAGGCCATCTTTAAGGGCCCAAAGCTCAGCCAAAATGCTGGACATACTCCCAAGCTTCCTCACAAAACCAGCCACCCATTCACCATTGTTGTACCGTATCACACCTCCTCCCCCCACCTGGATCGGGTTACCAAAAACAGCACCATCAGTATTAAGCTTCATCCAACCAGCCAAAGGCTTCTTCCAAGTTAGTCTTTACATATCTCAAAATAATTTTTTTATCCAATTAATTTGTAAACTATGAATTATCTTTACATAACTCAAAAAATATTGAGTGGTATGATGATGCATTAAGTTACATTAAATATAAATTCAATCTAACTCTAACCACATAATAATTATAGGATTAGTATGTTATTATGGCATATATTTAAAAAATAAAATAAAATAAAATTTCAAAGAGTAGTTTTTTGAGATGCTTCCAAAGAGCTGTTTAGATGCATTGTTTTAGTGGTATGGTGAATGCCATTAGCACATGTTATTATTATTAAATTAAAATTTTAAGAACATAAGTTGTCTTGTATTATTGAATACAATATAAACTTCTGTTTCTTGAGTACTTTTCATATGCAATGTTTGATATATGTTACCACATATTCGTGGGTAAACTAAAAGTGAATTTAGTGTTGATACTTGGATATATTACACGATTCATAGTTAGCTCGCTGAGTGTGCAACCGTCGTGGTTTACACGGAGATGTTCATGAAAAAAAGAATTGAAGCATACATACAAGTGTGGTATGAATTGTTATGGTTTTTTTTTTTTTTTTTTGTGGCCTTTTAGCATTAATTTTCTAACCATTTCATTAGCTGTTAAGTTTCTAAAACTATTTGGTAAACTAGGATTTTGAATCTCTTTAGGGGTGTTTGGTACACACATTCAAACACACATTTTTAATTTTTAAACAATATTACACATATTTTTACATATTTTTTTAACTCGTATATATTTTCATACCGTATCAAACAACAAAAAAACATATTTTCAAACACAGTTACTAAACACGCCTGAGACTCGAGTTCGGTGACAGAACTCAAGCATTTAAAAGACTTCAGTTCCAGTGTGTCCCTTGAGTTCCAGTGTTGGGACAAGTGAATGCGAGGATTGAAAAAAAGTAAAGACCACCCCAGTACATAATACCCAAACACAAAACACTCAAACACAGGACCTGTCCTCTCTCTGTCTGTCATTCTCCTCTCATCTCGTCGGTGGCTCCTCTCCTCATTGGACTCTCCCTTTTATATTGATCATCTCTCTGACCCACCATCTCTCCGAGCCCAGCATCTTTTCGAGCCTTGTTGGGTCATTCACCATCTCTCTCTCACTGTCAGGTAATTGATTCTATCACTAAGTTCTTTGCTTTTTTATTATTACTAAATTCTTTGCTTTTATTATTATTATTATATTTTTTTTATAAAGGGTTTTGACAGAACATTGGTTCTAAAATATAATTTTTAGTTTGAGTTAATTTTACTTTCTTTCTTACTTCAAATTCACACTGTACATTGTATATACTTCAAAACTGATCAATGACTATGGATAAGCCTTAGGAATCAAATTTCACATGGAAAAATTTATTGATTTGGTTGCCTGGTTCTTCATTACTTCATTGTTCTGTTGTTTCATTTTTGGTGATAACTATATACTGTTCTTTTGAGTTAAATGATTTTTTATTTTCAGGACACCTACACAAACTGCAAAAAAAAAAAAAAAAAAAAAAAAAAAAAAAAAAAAAAAGAGAGAGAGAGAGAGAGAGAGAGAGACAAAAAATCAATATGTTTCTGCATATAAATTGTAGTGGCATACTGTTACTATTACAAGTGATTGATATTATGAGAGCTGGAGCTTGCTTATTTATTTCAAATTTTGACGCCTTTTGTTAAATCTTAAATATCATTGATTCTACTACCATTCTTTAGAAATACCACAACTGAGTGGGATATTCTTTGTGAAATTATTATGTCATGCCTTCACGATTAACTAGAAAAAAAGGGGGGGGGGCAGACCTTCATGATTAAATTTATGCAATTTGCTCGCTGAGTTTATCATTTTAAGAAGATATTTACTTCTTATGTCATGTCATAAGATTATGAATTATGCTGCATTTCTTTCAGAATCAGAGACACAAACAAGCCTGCTTATAGTGTTAATGTCCTTGCACTTAATGTATGTGTTTGTCTAATGGATTCCTCTTAGTTACTTGGGACTCTAGGCTCTTGCTCATGGTGTATCCCTGAAATCCTGGGTAGAGCATTATATAACTAGTTCAATTGATGAAGCTATCATCTGACTGTAAAAAGAAAAATATTCACAGGTATTTGTTTTTTAATTCTTGTCAAGTTTTCTGCATGACAAGGCAGCAACTATTGAGGAGAGCAAGGTAGGGTTCTGAGAGCAGGCTGAAGCATGAAACTCAGAATTTTTTTTTTGGTGATACACAAAGCTTTAGGGCATGTTTGATAGACTGTAATAGGCGCAGTAATGTAATAGTTTTTCTTATGATTTAGTTATTCTTTAGTTTGGTTATGTTTTTATTATAAGGAATAATCATTCCTCATGAATAGCTATTCTTCAAAATGAGGAATACCTATTCCTCTTTAAATTGTTGTATTAGCTATTCTTTAGTAAGTGCAATAATTTCAAAACTTAATATATTTACAAGTAAACAAACTTTCCATATACATCTAACAATTATAAAAATAAAAAAATCATAAAAAATAACACATATCTCTCTTAAATTTAAAAACAACAATTTTTAAGGAAATATAATTTTATGAGTAAGAAATTTCCTAAAATAAATGTTAAGTTTCATTCTAATGTTATAACTTACAACCAAACTAATGAATATGTTTAGTTATTACATTACAACACATTTTATTCCTAGTAATAAAGATTACAATTCCTATCATAATTCCCATTCAGTGTACCAAACGTACCCTTATTTATTTATTTTATACCACAATAGGAAAAGAGTTCAAACACCGTGCCCTATGTGATTTACAAAAAAAGCTGAGGCTTGGGCAGCCCAGCTGGAAACCACTGCCAGGCTGCATGGAATTCAGCTTGACTTTTTTGTAAAAGCCTGAATGTTTGTCCAGGCCTTTTGTAACCGACGTAGTATGGAAAAGGGTATTGTTTCTCAGAACTAGTATTACATCTGTGAGAATCCAATTTTGAGTATATCAGGGGTGACAGATTAAGAGGGGGAGAGGACTGAAATTGTATTATCATTGTCAAATAATTCTTGCCATCTTTGACTCATGAGTGTAGCCCAAAAGTTGAACCACATAAATCATGTGTTTCTTATGCAATGCTCTTTTTTCCCTTAAGATCTTTATATTGCTTCAAAAGTAGCATTACAAGCAACTTGGAGATCCTATAGCTAATGGACACCAAGGGATTAACCATCTTTCAAACTAAAAGTCACTTCCAGGTTTTAATATTCATTTTATAGCTATGGGTGTTTCTTGAGTATTAGTTCTTATTTTCCAAGGTTTTTGAATCAAAGTTCTTCCTTATACGAGAAATATCTTACTTCCATGTGTATTCTAGAATTTACAAAAGGTAAGTTCTTTCCACAAATCTGCTATTTTTTTATTTCTTAATGTATTGTTGTTTCTTTATGGTTATTTTGCTTTGATTTTAAATTTTTAGTTCCACTAGAATATTGCAGTGTGTTAGTATGATATCACACACAAACTTTGAGCAGATGGATGCTGCGGATGTTGAGGATGTTGAGCTTGTGAGTCCTGGTCCCATAGATCATTCAGTGTTGACACAACAACGACAACATCGATCAAATGATATTTGGGAGGGTGAGGTAAAAACCGTAAAATATCTAGTTTGAACACCAGCTAAATTTATATCTTCTCTTTGACTTATAAAAAGTACTTACGAATTTGTGTTGTTATTGGTCCTAATGATGTAACCATTCTATGTAGTGGTTGATGTAAATATATTAAGCCTTGGTTTTATCTTATGCAGGATCCTGGGGCACTTGAATGCCGTGGTCGTCCTGAGGAGATGGCAAAAAGAGACCCGATGGTGGATGATCGGGTTATTGATATTATCAAGTTACTAGGTTTAGAGGGACTCTATAGGACCCCGTCCAGAGAGATAGATCATGGTTTGATATCGGCCTTAGTTGAGCGATGGCGGCCGGAGACCCATACATTCCACCTGCCACATGGTGAGATGACGATCACCTTACAAGATGTGGAGGTTATTTTGGGGATTCCTATCGATGGTGAGGTCTTGGTAGGGCCGACTTTGTTGGATTGGCGCCAGGAGTGTACTGATTTGCTTGGATTTACTATTCCGCTTAGCAATACAACTGTGCTGACGGGGCAAAGAATTCTCATCAAACGGCTTCTTGAACACATTGCACTCCCATTGTCTCCTAATGCGCAGGAAGTTGAGGTGCATCAGTATGCCCGGTGCTATATTCTAGCGCTACTAGGGGATACAATTTTCATGGAAAAGTCAGGAGATAGGGTGCATTTGATGTTCTTGAAGTTCTTGCGGAATCTTCGTAATCCGCCACAGTATAGTTGGGGTAGTGCTTGTCTTGCATGGTTGTATAGAGAGTTATGTCGAGCAAGCCATAAAGACAGTAGACAAATTGGTGGGGCGATGCTCCTGGTTCAGTATTGGGCATGGGCTAGGTTCCCACATTTGTGCCCGAAGATAGTGCTCCCACCTGAGGGCGCTAATGGCCCACCACAACCAGATTATCCACTCTCCATGAAGTAAGTCTTTGCATGAAATTCATTGTGTCGTCATTGCATAACCCTATTAGTAATTAAGTGGTAGATTTTGATTCCCTCATAATTGTAGGTGGGTGTGGGTGTCATGTACAAAAAATAGGCCATCATACGTCTTTTTGGTTCATTATCGTGAGCGGTTAGTTAGAATGCAATCGGACGAGGTAACACACAAGATTTCTTTCACAATGTTTTGAACAATATGTACTCTTGGTGAAATAATAAATATATATTGCAGTACTTGGAAAAATCCCTAATATGTTTGCCTATTTTTTTTGGCTATTGTAGGTTATGTGGCAGCCATATGAATCGGAATTAAGCCACCTTCCTGCCTTCTGTGTTGCAGGGAAGGATATGTGGAGGGCAGTTGTGCCACTTGTGTGTTTCTACATAGTAGAGAAACACCAACCGGATCGTGTCCTTCGTCAGTTCGGGTTGATGCAAGACATTCCCGCTGATGTTGATACTAATGAACGACTTCATGGAATAGACCTAAGGGGAAAGGTAGATAGAAACTGGAGGGTGGTGCATGCAGTGCATATCCATCGATGGGGTAATCGATACCAACTAGTATGTCATGCACCGGCACTAATTGGTGATATTCCTCGTGATCATAGATATTTCCGTTGGTACCGTAGGATAACTCGGAAGTACATCGACCGCAAGAGCGCTTTATTCGATTATCTGGTAATGTGTAGTAGTTAGTTACCTTTTAATTTGAGTTGTGTGTTTCCATGGTTGTGTTTGATGTCCTAACGGTAGTTCTTTACTTGCAGATTGAAAAACAATTAGAGATGTTGCAGCGATTCCCTGTAGGCAGTCCAGAACACAATGACATTTTGGTTGCCTTGATGGCTTTGAATGAGATTGAACGTATACGTGCAAATAATGATTAGGCCAACATTGGGCTTCAAACTAAATAAGAAGATACTGCAAGGCCAAGCAAGAGCACAACTCTTGCAAGACATAGCCATGGTCGGCGTGCTGCAATCCCTCAGGATGTCATTGGCCCTGAGTTCCCTCCACCCACCCCACATGCATGTCTTGGCCCCGAGATCCCTCCACCCACCTCCTGTGCATCTCCTGTTCATGTTTGTAGTTCTCCTTTTGTTTGGACATCTTATTTTATGTAAGGGAAAAGATAATGCAGAGAACCTTAACAAACCGTACTTAATTTTATTTTTTTTTGAAAACTAAAACTAATTTTATTTTCGGGCGACTAATGCGTGAAAAGGAGTTTGATACAAGCTCTGTAGGACTCACGAAAGATAGTGCTGAATGGTTGGTAGAGAACACAGATTTCAAACTTATTGGTGAGACATAGATTGTACTTTATATCAATTTGGAGCTACTTGACAATAAGATTATAGTGGCATTCTTTTGTCCTTGCAAGCTGCCACGAGCATCCTGTATCTATGTTGGACACTAGGGCTCATTTCTTCTATTGCACTTGTATAATAACCATGAATATCAATTAGTAGCTTAATCACCATGTACATTTTTCACTTATTTCAAACTATCAGTATTGAAGGAATTGATTAATGGTGTATTTGGAAAGAAGCATTCACATTTTTGTTTTTAGTTTAAATGACTTGAATAAAATATAAAATGGAAAATACTTTGGATGGATTTGAGCTCTATAAATATGAGGATATGAAATGATCAAACAATTTATACTAACAATTGTTCTTCAATTTCCTTGATTTTAAATCCTAAAATCCAATTCCAATCCATGATGATGCAATATGGCTTTTTGTTCTTATATTTCAAAGCTTATTTAGACGTAACTATAAGCAGCCCCAACGAGCAATGATTTGGTTCTGAATGGTAATGACCAGCAAAATCATTAGCTGATTCCTGGTGATTTAAGGAATCTTGGGGCCATGGCAGAAAACACAGGAATCTTATATCCATTACTTTCAGCTCTTAGCGCATGGATGGATAGTTATATGCAGTAACTACATTGCATTGGGCCATGTCTCTTCCAATCTTTCATTCTCATTGCCCTTTCATACCCCATTAGCATTCTCTTAGAATTCCCTCCTTTCTTCATAGGACAAGTTGTCTATCGACCTCATTTTGTGTACAAATGCATCGATATAACATATTATTGGTCTTTTGACTGTTATGGCATTTTAACATTCTCTCTTACTTGGTGTTTACAGGTACCCTCATTAGGAATTAAATGCTGGGCTTTTGATTATTTAATTGCAACTGATGATAGCTAAAAAAAAGATAAGGAAGAAACCAAAAGGGAGAGTAATGCTGAAGGAAGAAAGTCTACACTCTACAAAGCATGCGAAGCAAAAATTGGACTCTGAATTTGTAGTGAGGGGTATTGATTTCAAAAATGTGTTAGCCAACCCCAAAATTTTGGGATCAAGATTTTATTGTTCTTGTTGTTGTGATAACAATTTAAGATAAGCCAATATGTGCAATATCGCTCGTAGTTGTATACACAGCTATATTAATTAGTATTGAGATCTGGTTTTATGCATGACAATGTGATATGAGATACAGAATGTGTGATTTCTATGTATTGTTGGATTATGAAGACATGAGATGTTGATTTTCATTTTTCATTTTTTTTTTAATTTTTATTTACATGGGATTTACTTTAGATGTTAGCACTAAAAAAAAAAAAAAACAGTCTACATTCCCTCTTTGTTTTTGCTTGTTTGTTTGTTTATTTTATTTTATTTTATTTATAGAATCAAATTTCTCTTTTTAGTTTGTTTGTTTAATTTTTTTATAGAATCAAATTTCTCTTTTTAGTATAGGTTAGATATGTTCTGGATATGCAAAAATATGCTTTAATTTAATGAATTTCGTTTCTTATTAGAAAAAATAAGAGGAAAAAATAATGAATTTATAATCTATATATATATATATATAAATATAACCAAATCCTCTTAAACTCTCACAATTTTTTACGTCGGTACAATATTTAAATAAAATTATCATTTTATTTAAATAAAATTATTTTTGTTTAATCCAAACTTAACAAGGAGTGAAACTCTATCTCTCTAATAAGTTCAACTTAAACTCAAATTCATCATTTTTTTTAAACAAATTTATTTATTTTTAATCCAAACTTAACAGAGAGTGAAATTCTATCTTTATTATTATCATTTTATATTTGTACTTGATACAATTTTACAATCTCGTATCAAATGACTTCCCAAGTCCAAGACTAACATTGAAATCCCACGACAGATAAAACACTTAGATAATGTCGATGTTTGTCTTCTCTATGCGAGACTACAATCTAGTTGTGATATAGAAACAATCTAGCGCCTGACATTTATAAGGTTAATTTGGATGCAGTGGTCTTTCGGTCTTCGAACTTGGTTGGTTTAGGTGTGATTGTGCGTGACAATCGTGGTGCAGCTGTTGGAGTGCTCTCTATTCCCGTTTCTCTTGGTTGTTGGGTGGCTGAGTTGGAAGCGTTAGCCTGCTATACGGCTGTCCAGTTTGCTCTAGAGATTGGTCTTACCTGAGTGGTTTTTGAAGGGGATTCAGCTGTTGTTATTGATGCTCTTCAGCATGGGATGGGTGAGCTCACTAGCTATGGGAATGTTCTGCATGATATTCGAGTTCAAGCTTCTGCTTTCCAGTTTTTTGCTTTTAATTTAGTTAGTCGTCTGTGTAATTCTGTTGTTGATGCTTTAGCAAAGATAGCTAGTTCTGTTGTGAGGTTGCAGGTTTGGTTGGGTGATCTTCCTGCTGACATTGCTCCTCTTGTGTTTTGTGATGTTCATTGATTTTAGTTTTGAATAAATTCCCAGGCCTGGGGCCTGGTTTCTCAAAAAAAAAAAAAAAACTATTGAAGTTAGGGCAAATAGGTAGTATATCTCCAATCTTCTTTTACAAAATAGGATAATAATAGAGCATAAGATACATTGAAGAATTGAGAACAAATAATTTTTTTTTTTTTTAATTTTAGTAAACAGTAATTTATTTTATTTTTTAATTTCTTTTATTAGACTGCAATAGTAGAATCTAGAGATACTCACGTTGGGATTAGGTTTAAAAAAACATAAGTTTTGGTAGTCCCACAATGTTACACATCATTTTTTTTTTATTAAATCGATTACTATTCTTTAAACTGAAGAGTTTTAAATCAACTATTACTCAACAACATAGAGTTTCAAACTGACTACTACTTTGTAACATGGAAAGTTTTAAACCAACTATTACTCATCAACATAGAGAATTTTAAACCAAACTAAAGAAGTTTGACTATTAGTTGACCTTCTAATAATTTGTCACGTAGGTTTTGGTTGTCCCACAATTTTACTCATCATTTTTATATTAATTATGTCAAAATGGGAGTTTTAAACTGACCACTACTCAGCAAACTAAAGAGTTTTAAATCAACTATTACACAACAACGTGCATAGTTTTAAACTAAACTAACCTACTACTATATATATATACACACACAGCACTACACTAAAACCTTCTATGCGGCTTACTCTCTCTACCATTTATATCCTTTTGTTTTTACAAACCCTTCTTCTTATGAAGACACTAGAGTTTTTACAGATGGAGTAAATGTTAAAAAGAAGCTAAGAGGTAATGGATGTCACTAAAATATCTTGATTTTTTATTCTCATGTACATCTTTGTTTTGTTGGATAAATACTTTGTGTTATAGAATGTTATTTTTATATTACTTTATTTGCGTTTTTTCCCCTAAAAGCCTTGGTGAAACTTAAAAATTTCTTTTTGTCAATATTGTTGTTGTATTTTGTTGTTCAATATTTTATAAAAGTTTAAATATGATAGAAATATAAATCTTATAAACTATACTTTCATAAGATTTTATCCCATGCATTGCACGGGTTAGCGACTAGTTTTATATATATAGAAAAATATATATTTTGATTTAATGTGCTATATATGATATAAGAGTAATAAAAGAAAAAAAAATGTATTATTCATTTAGATAAATGTGGTACATTTAAAAAAAATAAAAAATAACACTAGGGGACCAATAGTTTAAAGGACAAAGTTTACCTATAAAATTGATTGTAGGATTAGGTTACAACCTTATTCAATATCTTTTTATTAGAGGTAAATTTTGACAAATCAACTGTTAACTTACATATTCTTCTTATATCCTCCATGCTTGCAAAATTTTAAGAAAATTAAAGATCAATAGCTATGTCATTAATAAATTGTTTAAATTGCAAGTTTTTGTACTTTAAAATTATACATAAAATATAAACTTATAGATCATATAGTAAATTATATCTGATTGACACAAAATTTGACATGTGTATTATGAGCGTAAAAAACATGTAATTCAACAGTTAGATTTTCAAAATATGCAGTAATATTTATTTTATTGAGTAAGGTTGTAGCCTAAGGTTACAACCTATCTTGTAGCTAAACTTTGTCCTAGTTTAAATTTATCTATACATTCTTATTTGTATTATAAATGCTATTAGAGGGAGGAGGGAATTAAGAAAAAGCAAAGGCGCCATGACCCACCCCCTAGCCCCATCTCCCTCTGTCCCAGTGTATAGAGTATAACAAGAAAAATTGAATCAATGATGAACTTGTCAAAATATACATCTAATAAAAATTTATTAAATTGTGTGACATTGTTAAAGGTTATACTTAACATTATTTGTGTAAGGACTCAATTTGTAACGATCCCAAATTGGTGTTGGGTTCGAACGTTAAAGGCCCAAATAATAAATTTTGTAGAGAGTGGGCTAAAAGGCTAGGTCTTGGTCACCGGACAGCGGTTAGACATGGTGTTCATGGTGGACGCACAGGGGTGAACTAAGTTTGTCCATGGACCTTCTCCATTGAGCTTGATGTTCTTATTAATCCTTTCACTTTTTGGGTACAATTGTTTCAGCCCTTTTTTTGGCGCATGAATCCTTACATTATATAGCCCTTCTTAGTTGATTCTGACCTTCCAGGCAAGTAACTACTAGAGTGCCTATCCCATCAGCCGCTTCCTCCCACTTTCTGTTAGTTGCAATAACTGAAGTCACACTATTCAGGGGTCTTTTCTTATCAATGTGGCTGGGACATTTGTTGGCGCATTCAATGCGGAGGTGACGTCTTTTCCTTGAACCACTCCCACACTGTACCCCCGTGCGAGTCCCATTCTACTCGCCTTTTTTGCTGGGAGCGCTTTGGAGGCTGCATTTGATGACGTGTCGTTGTTCCCTTTTAGGCCTTGGGATGCCGAGAACAGGGTCATCCTCGACTACACCTCTAGGCCATTTGGACTTTCGCTGCTTGTCCTCGGCAACTACTCTCCTCAACGCGGGCCTTGGACCCTAATGGAAAGTGGGCCGGGACCACAAATTCTCTAGCCCCACAATTTGGATTTCACTCATACATATATACATGCATACATATATTTATAGCCTTTATTTTTGTATGTATGTATTCCAAACTTGTCATAAATAAATTTTATTTTTGATTATCAAATATTGCAAAGAAACTAATTCATGAATTTGGGTGGAGTCCACCCTTCCCCCCCACATAGGGTGGACCTTACTACACTCCCCTAGGGCTTCGTTTGATAGTTCAAAAGGGAATGGAATGAATGGTAATAATTATAAAGGAATATAAATGAAATGAATAGAATATAATGAAATATATTTAATTAAGGGAAACGAATGGAAAATAAATGAATGGAATGAAATTAAGTAACCTTGTTTGAATGTTATAAAATATTGGTGGAAATGAATGGAGTGGGATGGAAAGTAAGCAATCTTGTTTGGGAGTAATATAAAGGGAAATGAATGAAATCATTTTATGATACTATTACTACTAGGGCCAAAATGGCCGAATAGCATATTTGGCTGAAAAATTTTATGATCTACCCCTGTTCATGAAATATTTAGCAATCTACCACCTTTTTAAACTTGAGTTCGTGAAACTCGAGTTTGACATGTAACTCAAGTTCCATAAAAACTGTCACAGTGGCACTCACTGATTTGTATTACTTTAATTAAAAAAGGTCATGTGGAACTTGAGTTTCTTGTAATGTGTTACTCTCGAGTACCATAAAACTGAACTAAATAAATAACTTTTACAACACTTTACAAGCACCACTATTACACTAGTACACACTAGCTTTTATTTAATGCACTCACTCACCAAATACACTTGCACACACCTGACACCTTACTTCTAGACACCTACACACTATGACTTTTAGACTTGTGCTTTTTACACACTACACTTCACCAGTCCTTCACTTCACAAGTCACGCGACATGGCATCATCCTTACTTTCTCTACTACACTTCACTTGTCCTTCATTGCACCTGCACACACTTGACTTGTGCTTTCTTTAGTCTATTTCTTTCCTTCTTTTCCTTCAGCTTTTCTTCTTCACTTCAGCGTGCCCCACACGAATAAGGCGACATCAATTTTTAAAGGAACTTGAGCTTCAAGAGCTCGAGTTTCATATTACAGGGAATTAGAATTTTTAAAACTCAAGTTCCACGTGGACTTTAAATTATAAAATGCCAAATCAACTTTTGCTGCTGTGTCACATTTTTTTGGAACTCGATTTTCATAGACTTGTGTTCTATGTAGAAGTCGAGCTTTATGAACTCGAGTTTCAAAATAGTGGTAAATTGTTAAATATTTCGCAAATAATAATAATAGATTGCTAAATATTTCAGCCAAATATGGTATTTGACCATTTTGACCTTACTACTAGACCTCTATTTTAAAATTAGGGCTAAATATATGGGTATTTTAGGAATTTCAGTAAAAATTTCATTAATCTCTAATCCAATATCCTTCAATTCCTCCCGATTTTAGGAGAAATGAAAATTTGAGGTTTGAGGGAATAGAGAGGAATGAGTGTTCCCTCTTACCCATTTCATTTCGTCCCACCTGAACTTCCAAACAAGGGACATTTTGTTCCCTCATTAAAACTCCCAAACAATGGAAGAAATGAATATTCTAAAATTATTCTTTTCATTCTCTTCTATTCCATTCATTTTATTCCTCCTAGATAAGCTCTAAGCCTTCGTTTAGGAGTTCATAAGTGAATAGAATGAAATGGAAATGAATAATCATAAAGGAATGAAATGTATTTAAATAAGGAAAATGAATGGAACGAAATTAAGTAACTTTGTTTGAATGTTTAAAAATAAAAGAATGTAATGAAATGAAAATGAATGGAATGTAAGTAACCTTGTTTGGGAGTAACAAATAGGGAAATGAATGGAATCATTTTATTGTTGTGAAATTTTAAAATACTCGCAAGTGTACGAACCGTACCGAAGTATAGTTAGACAAGAACGAGGTCGAACCCACAGGGACTTGTATGAACGTAAGAAAATTAATTAAACCTTAACCAAATTAATCCTAATCTAGTTTAATAAAAATTGGTTGTTTTGCAATTAAATATACTAAACAAATAATAAAATTAAGCAAATAGTTAAACTAAGTAAAAGATATGAAGCAATAAAAAGATGTAAACAATCAAGAGAAAGGAATTAAGGTTTTGAAATCCGCCTTGTAAATCATATCAGCATATATTTATGATCATTAATTTTTTCCAACCACTGCATGATAATCTAGAAATCAATCTTGCTATCATGGAAAATATCATCATTAAAATCCTTATTTTAAAAATCAAAAGCATGTTCTTCTTCGCTTCTTAAGTATAAAATCAAATCATCAATTGTATCCGTAGCCAAACAAATCACAAGATATATCTAATTCTAAAAATCAAATCATAAATTGTATCCATTGACAAACAAATTACAAGTGATATCCAATTTTGTAATCAAAAATTAATAAACCAAGCATTCAATTAATTAAGACAAATCCTAAATCATGAGAAAAACATGATTGAACTCATATCTAGAATCTCATCTTAGTCAATTGATACGAAGTAATAACAATTTAAATCATTAAAGAACAACTATTGTGGGAAAAATCAAATTACATAAATATTACTGATAATCCTTAATAAGGTTTCATCCTCAACCTTAATTATAAATTTAGCTACACATAGTAATTGAAAGAAAACACAAAAATAAAATACTAAACATTAAACTAGACAAATAAAATAAAACTAACTGTCATGGAAGAAGTAGCCGCAACTCTCTACACATTCAGCCCTCAGCCCTAGCACTAGCCTCAGCCTCCCTGAATTTTGCCCTAAAGAGCCTTTAAATAGGTCAAGGAATCTTATTACAAGTTGAATTCCTGCTTGGAGAAAATCCCAGATTTTTAGGCTTCACTTAACCGACAGTTTTGGTCCATTTAACGTCATAATTTGGACTTTTGGTAAACTACAAAGTTGTAGCCCTTTAAGCTAACATTCCAGCCCAACTTTAATCATCTCGATTGGACATCTGAGCCGAAAGTTATGCCAAAAATACTAACTGATGTGCAATCTGGAATCCTAATCCGAATTGGACTTGGATTTAGTGCAAATTTCCTTTGATTCCTTACTCCAATTGGACTTAAATTTAATTGGGTTGGTCTTTTCTTGAATTCATGCCTGGCTGAATGTAAGTTGGCTTGATTCAATTGGCCTAGCCCCACTTTGCATGTAAAGCCCTTGTTACCTACAACACAAAGATATTATATAATCAGTCACAAAATAACATAAAAGTAAGGCTAAATATGTAGATATGTGAGTACTTTATTGTATATATTTCATGCACATCAACAATATTACTATTAGACTTCTATTTTAAAATAAATGGCTGAATATATAGGAGTATTTTGGGAGTTTTAGTAAAAAATTCATTGAATATAATTCCATTCTCTCCAATTCCTCCATATTTTGAGGGGAATGAAAATTTGAGGTTTGAAGGGAATAGAGATGAATGAGTGTTCATTCCTACCTATTTCATTCCCTCCCACTTAAACTCCTAAATGAGGGAATGAACTTTCTATTTCTTCCATTAAAACTTTCAAATAAGGGAAATGAGAAATATTCTAAAAATATTATTTTCATTCTTTTCCATTGTATTCCCTCCTCCCAATAAGTGCTAAGGTTTCGTTTGAGAGTTCATAAAGGATTAGAATGGAATGGAACGGGACAGAACGTATTTAAGTAAGGGAAAAGAATAAAAAATAAATGAATGAAATTGAATTAAGTAACCTTATTTAGATGTTTTAAAATAAATAAATGGAAAGAAATAGAAAGTAAGTAATCTTGTTTGGGAGTAATATAGAAGAAAATGAATGGAATAATTTTATGACATTATTACTATTAGACCCCTATTTTAAAATAAATATATAGGGTATTTTAGAGTTTTAGTAAAAAATTTATTAAATCTAATTTCATTCCCTCCAATTTCTCCTAATTTTTAAGGGAAATGAAAATTTGAGGTTTGGAGGAAAAATAGAGAAATGAATATTTCTCCTATTTATTCCATTCCCTCTTGCTTAAAATCCCAAATAAAATAATGAATTTTCAATTTCCTCCATTAAATATCCTAAACAATGAAAGGGAAGAGTATTCTAAAATTATTATTTTTATTCATTTCCATTCCATTCATTTCCCGCTTGTCAAATGAGGGCTAAGGGTATGTTTGGTTGGAGGAGTGAAAAAATGAGAGGATAAAAAATATTTAGTTTTCCCTTTTGTGTGTTTGTTTGGAGGAGTGGAAAATTAGGAGGGATGGAAAACTCTTTTATTTGGTTAAGGAGAAAAATGGGAGGATAGAAAATGTAGTTTAAATAAATTTACTCTTATGCCTTTATTAAATAATATGTAAGAAATAATTTATTTATACTAATTAAATAGTATAAAAATTAACATATCATACATATAAAATTATATATATATATATATTTTTTGTTATGGATATCATATTCATATATCTTTATATTGGGTATAAATTTTGAAAATCTAACTGTTAGATTGAATGTTCTTATTGTATTATTCATGCTTACCAAATTTCAAGAAGATCAAAAATCAATTGCTATGCCATCAAACAAATGTTAAAATTTCAAGTTTTTATAATATAAAATTGTGTATAAAAAATAAGTTTATTGATCAAATAATAAATAATATCCGATTTGAATGAAATTTGATATATATATATATATATATAGAGAGAGAGAGAGAGAGAGAGAGAGAGAGAGATAAGTTCAAGTTACACCTGGTGTAACTCATATAAACTTACACATTTTTTACACCGAAAAATTTCTAAGAGATCTAACGGTTAAAAAAACACCATTAAATGCTAATGTTTTCCACCTTACTACATAATTAATACTAGCATTCTCTCTCTCCTTATTTATTGCTTTCCACTATATAATATATATATATATATATTTTTTTTTTTTGATGATCCACTATATGGTATTTTCTTCAACACAAACTAACAAAAAAAATTGAAAAATAATCTCATAATCATTAATTTCACAAAACTACCCATAACAAGAGTCAAATGACTTTCAACTTGCTCCTTAAAATAAATAAATAAAGGAACTTATTTATAGTTTGTAAATAATTATTCAATATACTTTGTCTAGGCTAAGGATACTTTTTTTTTTTCTCCTTTTTTCAACAATCTACGGGCTTATAAAAATCAACTTAACTTCTTTGGACTTGAATTCTATTGCCTAGTCACTGCCAAGCTTCCACACAGACTTTATCTCAACTTTTTTGCTGACCTTACAAAATTTTGAAACAACATTAAACCCTCCAAAATATAGCATTACGTACTCTTTGTACTAAAACCCCTAACACAAACACTACACTAGTGTCTTTTGGCAACCACAAAATGGCTTAATTTCTTATATATGCTATTCTAGAATGCACAAAAGGGTACATGATCCAACCTATTTTGTCTATAAATACTAAGGCTTTTTGCACTCCTTCATCTTCTCCTTGGTATTCACTCTAGGCCTAGAGTCTGGACATATATCAAAGAAAAAGAAAACAAAAAAAAGAAAAAAAGAAGGAAAATGAGCATCAATGGATTTTTTCAGTATTTCAATGTTTTATACTTGGTCTTAATCTTTGTGGGCTTCTATGGTTTTGTACAGGGACGATTACTCACAGAAAAGAAACCTGACCCAAAAGATATTGCTGCCAGATCTCGTTGGTTGGTCTCTCAGAATTCCTGGGGAGTCTTAAAGTATGCTATCCCTCTTTACTCTCTAGCTTGTTCGCTCGAAATGGGTATAGCTGTGTTGTATAGAACCTTATATGCGTATAAGAAGATAGAGCTAAATTATCAACATTACGGGATTAATTAGTGATGTCAATAGGTGTGTATATATATATGCACACTACAGTAAGATGACAACTAAAGTAATATTATTTAAATATTTTAAATAATAGTTTTTTTATTAGATAAATTAAGGATTGCCCGTTAGATAATGATAATAGTGGAAAGCAATAAATAAGGAGGGAGAGAAAGAGAGGGAGAATGTAGTATTAATTAGGTAGTAAGGTGGAAAACAATAGCATTTAATATTTTTTTAACCATTAGATCTCTTAGAAATCTACAGTGTAAAAAATGTGTAAGTTTATAAGAGTTACATCAGGTGTAACTTGAATCTATCTCATATATATAAATTTGGAGATGTTCACTGGTCTATATTACAGCTCAAAGACCATTTTGCAAATCTAGACATACATTACAATAGATTCTCTTAGTTAGAGGAAAAAAAAAAAAAGAAGAAGAAGATCAACCATGGAAAGTAGTGAGAGTAACAACAAGAAGGAAAAAAAGAAAAAGAAAAATAAGAGAATGATGAGATGAATGAGATACAAACAAATCAAGGAAGACATTAGGGTGTGTTGACTATGTGGTGAAGTGGGTGGCGGTAGGTGACATTCGTGAGAAACATTAAAATTTGGGGCAATTTTGTCATTGTGCTGGAATAGGAGTTTTCATGCTTGTTTTCTCTCCATTTTGGAGAGATGAATTTTTGTTGGGTCAGAAGAGAAAATGCCTGGAAGGCTGGACCCCACTAAAAAATTATCATTATTTGCTCCTTACCAAACAACACCAAAACCTAATTTCTTTCATTTACCTTCTATCAGGGAATGAAATTGAATTTATTTAAGTAAGGGAAATGAATGGAATGAAATTAAGTAACATTGTTTGGATTTTTTAAAATAAATGAAAGGAAAAGAATGGAAGGTAAGTAATCTTATATGAGAGTAACATAGAGGAAAATTAATGGAATTATTTTATGATATCATTACTATTAGATCCCTATTTAAAAATAAATGGCTAAATATATGAGAGTATTTAGTAAAAAAATTATTAAATCTAATTTCATTGCCTTAAATTCCTCTCAATTTTTGGAGAATAAAAATTTGAGGTTTTAAGGGAAAATAGGGAAATGAGTATTCCCCTACACATTTCATTTCCTCTCACTTAAACTCCCAAATAAGGGAATGAATTTTCATTCCTTCCATTAAAACTCCCAAATAAGAGAAATGAAGAATATTTTAAAATTATTATTTTCATTCCATTTCTTTCCCTCCTCCCAAATGAGGGCCAGTGGTATGTTTAGTTGGAGGAGTGTAAAAGGGGGAGGATAGAAAATTGGTGGGAAGATAGAAAAAGATTTAGTTTTCTTTCATGTGTGTTTTTGTGAAGGAGTGGAAAAGTGAAAGAAATGAAAAACTCTTTTTTTTGGTTGAGGAGAAAAATTAGAGGATAGAAAATGTGATTTATATAAATTTACTCTTATGCCCTTATTACATAATATGTAAGAAATAATTTATTTGTACTCATTAAATTATAAAATAAAAATGAACACATCATACATATAAACTTATATTATTTTTCTTTATTATTATATATATTCTAATCTAATATGAACAAAATTTCCCTTCAAACTAGGGGTGTGCAAAAAATCGGTAAACCAAAAAAACCAACTGAAATCGGCTAAACCGAGTTCAATTTTTTGGTTCGGTTTTGGTACGGTTCGGTGTTGGATTTTTTACCCCGAAATTGATCGAACCAACCCATATATAGATATTTATGTAAGTTTAAAACATAATAGAGTGAGTAGCTTAGTAGAATGGCATGCGTGTGTCGACCACTTGTTCATAGGTTTGAGTCTTCACCTATCCATTTTGAGTTTTGATTTTTTTTTTAAAACCCTAGCGTCTTATATATATACTTATAACCCTAGCATCTTCTAGCCGCCCCTCACCCAATTTTCTCTCCCTCTCACAAACACATACCCTGCATCTTTTTCTTTTTTTGATATCCACATACCCTACATCTTATTTTTCTCATTTCTTCTAGCACCAATTCTCTCTCTTCGTTTCTTGCTATGGTATGCCTTCTTCTTGATTTTGTTTCTCTCATCCCAAATCACCCATGCTTGTACTGGGATTCCATGGGTTTTGTGTCATCCCATGATGTTTGTTTTGAAGAAACTTTGTAGTTGCTACTTTTGTTGTAGATGGTGGCCTAATCTTAGTTTGTGTTTTATGTTTTTTGCTGTGTTGCTTTGTATTTTGTGTTGAAAATAGGGTCTGTGTTGGTCTTGCTTTTCTTGTTAGTTGTTGTCCATTTGATGCAAAAAAACTTCTTCAATTTTTAATTGCTTTTGTTTCTCACATTCCAAATATCGAAACTCGACTGAACGGAAACGAAACTGAATGCAATTGGTCGGTTCGACGTCCCTTCCTTACAAGTCGGTTTCAGTGCTCAAAAACTAAAACTAAAATTTTCGGTTCGGTGCGAAAACTGCGTTCAACACCAACTGACCTGAACTGATTACACTCCTACTTCAAACTTCTCATGTATCTTTATATTGAATGTAAAATTTGAAAATATAACCGTTGGATTGAATGTTATTATTATATCATTCATGCTTGGAAAATTCCAAAAAGATCAAAGATCAATTGTTATGTCATAAAAAAAATGTTAAAATTTCAAGTTTTTGTAATTTAAAATTGTGTATAAAAAATAAGTTTATTAATTGAATAGTAAATAATATCTGATTTGAACGAAATTTGATATGCATATTAAGAACATAAAGAACATAAAATTTAATGGTTATATTTTCAAATTTCACACCAAAAAATGAGTTGCATGAGAAGTTTGAACACTCTTGTTTTTCTTGTTGTCTTCTATGGTCCAATTAGTTTTGGTGATGACACATGACTTTGTTTGGATAGGTTTGCTAGGGCTTCCTGGCTGAAGGATGACCTTATTATCTATCCTATATATATATATATATATATATATATATAAATCTAGACATGTTGTTGGGTGGAAAAAAATTGGGGCAATAAAAAAAATTTGGACACGATCACTAGTCTATATTACAGCTCAAAGACCATTTTGCAAATCTGGAAGATCAACCATGGAAAGTAGAGAAACTAATGACAAGAAGGAAAAAAAAAAAGACAAAAAAAGAGAAGGATGAGATGAATTACCATAGACTGTGCAGAGGAGATACAAACAAAGCAAGAAAGACATTAAGGTGTGTTAACTGTGAGGTGAAGTAGGTGGAGGTGGGTGACATTCGTGAGAAGCACTAAAATTTGAAGGCGATTTTGTTATTGCGTTGGAACAGGAGTTTTCATTATTTTTCTCCTTACCAAACAACACAAAAACATATTTTTACTCATATATTTTCCATCCTTCTTATTTCATTTCTAACCAAACATACCCTAATTATCCCTTTTATTATAAGCTATTGGATTTGTATAAGAAAAAAAAAAAAAAAAAAAAAAAACTTCAGGCGCACTCTACAAACTTAATAATCCCTCCTATTATAAGCTATTTGGATTTGTATAAAGTTAGTCTAATTTGCGTGTAACAAGAAACAGGAATCCAAGAAACTTACCTTGTATTACATATCATAGAAAAAAGAGAGAGAGAGAGAAATCTTACAAAAAGAAGGAAAAGAAAAAGAGCAAAAAGAAAATTAGTACAAGCAACAAATTATGTGGCGGGGTAAATTTATTTATTTAATTTAATTAATTTTTTTTTATAAATTTGGTCGGAACGTGGAATAGCATAGCCCAACAACCAAACACCAGAACTGGTCACAACAACACAGAGTACTGAGCAGTGCACAGTGCACAGTGCACATTCCGCCCCAACGAACCCAACCCAACCCAACCCAACCCAGGCCCATCAATTAATCATTCATCGTTGTTGTAACAATTCCTTTGCTTCGCTTCATTGCGTGTTTCATTTTCATCTTCTTCATAATTTGATATTTTGATTATTTTCATTCAGGCTCTTTCATCTGGAGCCAAAGAAAAAACTTCCTATTTTGCCGCCCTTTTTTTTCCACTCTGCTACTTCGCTCGCTGTGCTTCAAAAATCAAAGGACATAATACAGTGCTAAAAGTTCGCCGTTGGTGCACAGCACAGCACGGCACAGTTCAACACTCATCCTTACAACTACACACCCTTCTATTTCAAGTCAACTCACTTCGATTTTCACTCTCCTCCCTCCATTTCTCTCTCTCTCTCTCTCTCTCTCTCTCTCGCTTCAATTCAACTGCTTCTTCTGGTAAAGTAGGTAAACTCCCTTTTTTTCCCACTCAGTTCTCTCTTTTCCTACTTCACAAGCTATAATTTAGTTTTCGATTTTTCATTTTTCACTTGCTGAAACCCTAGAATTTACTCTGCTCTCACTTCCTTTTTTTGTTTGTTTTTTAATTTAAAATTTTAAATTCAGATTTTCGCGCACAGACTCTGGTTTTCACTTTCCAGCATGGTAGGCTAGGGTTTGCTTTGCACTCTCACTATGGAAGTGTTTTTCACTTTTTCTCGCTTTCTAATCGGAAAGTGCTCTAGGTTTTGGGTTTTTAGAAAATAAGTGTTGCTTTAAGTTTTTTGTTTGTTTTTTTTGTTTGGAATTTAATTACCGTAATTCCCTTGAATTTTTGTTTCCAGAAAAAGCGTGTTTGTTATATGTTGATAGAACAGTGATTGTACTGTGGATTGTTTGGTAGAATGGCACCTGAACTATCTGCCCTAAAAATAGTTCAACTGTCCTTAACTGGGCAGTGTTTGTTGCTTTTAGACTTTTAGTGAGTGAATTCACCTCGAGTAGCAAGTGAAGTAAACACTGAAATGGGAAATAAAATTTTCAACTCATATCTTGTGTTGGGTATGCTTATTTTTATTTATCAAAAAAAAAAAAACTATGATCTACAAGGCTTGGTCGAGGTTTTTGAGTTGTGTATTAACAACTGCTGATAGTTATGCATTCACATTCTTGTGCAGAGGCTGGATAACCTGCTGATTTCAGCATGTATATCAAGCAGGTAAATTATTCTTGGCTGGTCTGAGCAAAGGACTGAAAATTAGATGAAATTTTGTTCTCTATTTTTTATTTGTTCCCGAATCTTTTGAATCTTTCATTTTATTTGATTTTTGAGATGTATATGTTTTTTTTTTTAATGTCTGGGGTTTTTAAATTTAGGTTATAATCGAGGGGTTTAAGAGCTACAGAGAACAAGTCGCTACTGAGCCTTTCAGTCCGAAAGTTAACTGTGTTGGTAATGGTTTCCCTGTACTTGTTCAATATTGTTATTGATGATTCAGTGAGATTTTATTCTGAAGTTTGTGTGTTTATCACTGTTACATTTTTTTTTTTTAATTATATTTTTTGTTTTATATGAGAAACATAATAATTTAGTCTTTTTTAAAGGTGATTATTATCTGCGTCTAAGTCACTGAATTAAACTGCTTGTGAATATGTGTGATGTCTGATATAAACAATTAAGTGGTAAAGAAAGTCTTCAAAGGCCAAGTTATTGGCATTAATTATCATTGGATGACAAAAGTCAGTGTTATCATTGAAGAAACTTCTCAAATGAAAGTTTCTTTCTAGAACCATTTTGAGTTCTTACCAGATTTATTATCTAGTTAGTAGATGGTTTTTCATGCGAAGCAAGGAGTCTTAGAAAGACATTATAAAACATAGAGTAATTGTTTTGTCCTCCCTTTTGAAATGTACTTTATTCATTTGCATTTCTTCTTTTAATAGTACTAGATGCTTATCTATTAAAGTGTGTGTATTACATTGTTTTATGTGTGATTGGAATATCAATAAATGCTTTTGTTTATTTGAACTATGTCCTCTGCAGTTGGTGCCAATGGATCTGGAAAAACAAACTTTTTTCATGGTGAGTACCTGATTTTGGGTACTTTGTTTTTATCTGTTGACTGATGATTTTTTGTTGGAAAGAAACTGATAGTAAAACTTACTTTTTGGTACTTAAAATGTCTATCTTTATAGCGATTCGATTTGTATTAAGTGATCTCTTCCAGAACCTGCGCAGTGAAGATAGGCATGCACTGCTCCATGTATGCTTCGCTACATATTTTGTTCATTGTCTAGAAATCATGTTGAGTTTATGTTTTAATGAATTCTATGTATCATTATTATGCAGGAAGGTGCTGGACACCAAGTATTATCTGCTTTTGTGGAGATTGTGTTTGACAATTCTGACAATCGTATTCCGGTAATGCTTTGTACCTAACTTTTTTTTGATTGATATAACACTTTGTACCATAGCAATTTTATTAGTGTAGCAAAAAGATATATATTTTTTTAGGGGAGGGGGTTAATGTTAAACCTTGATGTTTTCTTTAAATCCTTGGTAGCTTAAATTTTTTTTTTTTCCTTCTTTTTCATACCTTTTGCTTGTTAGTACATGATAAACTGGTGCATTTGTTAGGCATAGTGTTGCTTTGTTGACTGGACTGCCAACTATTTTCTGAAAGCTGATCTCTCTTTTGTGATTTTATTTTTGCATCATTGAAGGGCATGCAAAGAAAAAACTAATAGTTAAGAAAAAAATATCAACAAATATATTAACAGAAAAAGGGTTGTTCTGTTTGATTTTATATAAGCCCATTTTAATGGAAGTTGGGATGATCAAATACAGTAAGCTCATTTCTAAAATCCACTTCCCCCTTTTTCTGTGCTTTATCTTCTTAAATTATGTTGTGGCTTCAATGAATGAAGAAATAACCTACAGCTCTGATATAGATGGCAAAAAGACGAGTTTTAAATATTCAAGTAACTGGGGCCCTTGACTAATAATCTGAAATTTCAATTACCTACCATGCCATGCCAAAAAGCAGCATTGAATCTTTCACTGTCCAGTACTGTTTTATATTATTTTGATGACATGTCCAGTATCCGTACCCAAAAATTTTGCTTGTTTATTCCAAGTTTTGAACATTATGTGAGTCAGATACCTTACCTATCAAAAAACAAAAAAATGTGAGTCAGATACCTTGACACATTATATCTCCTGATACATTTACCCTAATCCATGTAACACACCAGACCAGAGTACACTTGAAGGCCCTTAAGTGATGAGATAAATTATAAGGTTGTCTTGGGGAACAATTACAATTGCGGTTTTATAAGTTCCTTTTATCTCTTATCTTTAGTTTTAGTTATTAATGTGGACTATGTAAAACAGTGAAAGTAGCTCCTGTATACAAGAGCTTTCTATTTTTTCTCTTTCGAATACGATAACTTAAGCTATAGTTGTTTGTATCATGTGCCAATCAAAAAAAAAAAAAGGAAAAAAGATTTGTTTGTACAATTTAATATTACTTTGTATAGTTATAATCACTGCTACTCCTATTCTTTCTTTGTTTTTGCTAGAACACCCAGAACTGAGGGATGTTGGATGCTTGATTGTATGGGTTGTTTTCTCATTTTTTTCACTGCTTTAGTATGCTTCTCCAACACTTTTCAGGTTGATAAGGAGGAAGTGCGCTTGCGTCGAACAATTGGTTTGAAAAAAGATGAGTATTTCTTAGATGGAAAGCACATCACGTAAGTTTTGAATCTTGTTTGAAAAAGACCATATTCTATGTCATATATGATTATGTTCGCTAGCGCCCTTTCTTTTAAATGATGAGCCTAACATGGGTAACATGATTTGCAGTAAAACAGAAGTTATGAATTTATTGGAAAGTGCTGGGTTCTCTCGCTCAAATCCTTATTATGTTGTGCAGCAAGGAAAAGTAGGAGCATGATTTTTCTATTATTGAACTTTGTTGTTACCATTTCTTTCTGCTTTATGATTCATCAGGCACACACTTATTCTCTTTTATTATCCCTCTTTGGGATTTCTGGACTGTTACATAGATAGCATCATTGACATTGATGAAAGATGCTGAGCGACTGGATTTACTGAAAGAAATTGGTGGCACTCGAGTTTATGAGGAGAGACGACGTGAAAGTTTGAAAATTATGCAAGAAACGGGCAAGTCCTTTTTTATTTCCCCCTCCTTTTCTTTTATGTATGCATGTATGTATGCAAGTATATATAACTGTTTTTTCACCTGTTAATCAGGAAATAAAAGAAAGCAAATAATTCAAGTTGTTCAGTACTTGGACGAGAGATTAAAGGAACTGGATGAAGAGAAAGAGGAACTTAAAAAATATCAGCAGCTTGACAAGCTGCGAAAATCTCTAGAATATACTATTTATGACAAGGAAGTTCATGATGCTCGGCAGAAACTGGCAGAGGTCAGATAATTTAGATGCTTGGATGTATGAAGTTTGCATCATTTCTTTTTTCTTAATTGGAAAGGAATATACTTTATTCTCCTCATCTCAATTAATAATGTGCTAATTCTTCAACTGCATATCCTAATGAGAATGTAATCAGAAAATGTATCTTTATAAAAATGAAGAATAAAGAATGGTCAGGAATGTCCACCTTTTCTGACTAGCACAAAGCAAGCACATTGTCTACTTAGAATTCTCTTTCCTTCTGGACAGGAGTATCAACATGGAAATAGAGCTTTTCAACGGGAAAAAATTACAGCAGCCTTAATGTAAATATCACTATAGGATCTATTAGTCTGTGGACTGTGACAGATTTTATTCTGCAATGAATCAACAATGCAGCAAGTTGGAGGGGAATGTGTTACTTCCTTTCCATGGACACCAATGTTCTAATGTATTTTGGTGCGAAAGTTTTTCAGAAAATATATCTAATTCTTTACAATAAGACAAAAATTTAGATTTTGAGTCTCATAGCTTATAAAATTGATACTCAACATGAATGAGATAAGTCATAGTGTTGTGCATCCTCTACAGTGTATCATGTATTTTTGAATCAATAGAAAACATATTTTACTTATAGTATTGTGGTTACTAGGAAGTGAAAATGTATAGTGGCCAAAATAACTTTTGTTTTATTCTTGTATAGCTGTGGCTTTGAAGCTGAAGGTTATATAATTTTCACCTTGATTGCAGGTTGAAGAGGCACGAAATAAATATTCTGAAACATCAACGAAGATGTATAATAGTGTGCTGGATGCCCATGAAAAGGCCAAGGACTTGGAGGAGACATTGAAAGATCTCACAAAAGAAGTTCAAGGTTTAGTCAAGGAGAAAGAAGCTTTGGAAAACCGACGAACAGAAGCAATAACAAAGCACACAGAACTGGAGCTTGATGTCAAAGACTTACAAGAGAAGATCTATGGAAATAACCGAGCCAAGGTATTGTTATGGATAATGACAGTATATATCAGTTCATATATATATATATTGACGAGAGTTACACCTTGTTAATGTTATATCACTTAATAACTTTCTATTTGATGAGTTTTTGACAAATCCACCATTGTATTACCAATATTTCCTTAGACTCTTAATGCTTGCAAAATTTAAAGATGATTAGAGATCAATAGGTATGTGTGTGTGTATGTGTGATAACAATTTTGCAAATATTGGTGCTAAACTTGCAAGTTGCATGCTTTAGGAGGATGCTACAAGACAGCTCGAGATTCTACAGAAAGAAATTCAAGACTCAATGGATGAGCTTGACAAAATACATCCTTTTTATGAGAATCAAGTCATAAAGGAAAAGGAGATAACAAAGGGGTATGTCTATGGCAGTTAGTTGATACTGGAATGATTTCTATATACATGCTCTTCATAATGTATGCCAACTTTCTAATTATTAATATTTCTTCTTCATTGAGAATTTTATCTGTTATTTTATCTCAGTAGATGTATGTATGTATCTATGGTACATATTTATATATTAAGGCAACGTGCCTTCTGTTTGCAAAGGTTGGTTTGTTTGGCTTGGCTAATACCTTATAGCTGAAATAAATCTGTTTAGTTGCACTTTTTTGTTTAAACCAACTGCAATTTTTTTGGATAGGCTTGGTTAATGCATTTTAGTAGGCAAACAGTGGTCTTAGATTAGTTGTGCTTGAAAGTCAGTAAAAAATTTGACTTTTCCCTTTCATCCCTTTTATTTTATGTGATTCTTCTTTCTGTTCCTATGCTGTACTTCCTTTTTATTCCTCTGAACTCTGGTGTGGAAGTAATGTATATATTGATGTATCTATGCTTGTATATTTTATCAAATGTGCTTGTCTAGCCAAAATGATTGAACTTATTGTGTGCTTTGGAGAAATTTCCTGTTGGTTGCTAAATCTTTTCCTAATCACTGTTTCTCATGTACTTAGAATAATGGAGCGTGAAAAGCAGCTTAGCATTCTTTATCAGAAACAAGGTCGTGCTACCCAGTTTTCGAGTAAAGCTAATCGTGACAAATGGCTTCAAAGAGAAATTGATGATCTTCAAAAAGTGCTTTCTTCAAATTTGGTGCAGGTAAAGTGTTGCTTTAGTAAACTAGAGTGCCATTTTGGATACTACATCATAGTGTTTTCTAAATATTTTATATGGATAGAACATGAGGATCTTTTAATTTATCTTTCTTGGTGAAGAACTATTTTTTATTTTTGATAGGTAATCAGAAATTTATTAATAAAGAGAAAAAAGAAAAGAAAAGTACAAGTTGTTCATGATGATGAAAAAGAAGAAGAAAAAAAAAAAAACAAACAACACAGCAAAACAAGAAATTAGGAAACTAAGCTAAGAGAAAACATAAACTCAGAGAGAGAAGAACATTCAGTAAAACCCCAACACCGAGACCACTCCCAAAGACTACGTTGGCATAAAACTTTTAACTCGTCCAAAGTCTTCTCATTATCCTCAAAGGAACGACGATTTCGTTCCAACCACACAATCCACATTAAGCACCCTGGAACCAAATTCCAGATGTCTAAATTATGTTTCCCGAGCCACTGATGCCAACAACATAACAAACCCGCCACTGATCCTGGCATCACCCAATGAATACCAAAGGCCTGAAGCATAAAAGTCCAAAGGGAATGAGTAATAGGGCAGTGAAGGAGAAGATGGTCTACTGACTCCCCATCACAACAACACATACAACACCAAGTAGCCAACGGGCGACCCCTAAGCATTAGATTGTCCAAAGTGAGGATCCGACCATGAGTAGCTGTCCACAAAAAGAACGCCACTCGCCTAGGAATCTTTGGTTTCCAAACACCCTTCCAAGGAAACAAAGAATTCGAAGCACCCCGAATCGCATGGTAATAAGACCGGGTGTCAAAATTTCCATCACCCTTCAACTGCCAACAAAGAGTATCACTCCTATCACCCTGAGGAATGCGAGTTTGGATAAGCTGGAGAAGAGAATAAGATGCAGCTAACTCCCAATCTTCAAAAGCTCTATAGAACCTTAAATCCCATACTCTAACAGTACCCCCATCTGGCATCCACAAAACCTCAGAGATACAAGCATCCTTGACCGCTGAACACATATAGAGATCAGGATAGAGATTTTTTAGAGTATTATCACCAATCCACCTATCATGCCAAAAGCGTATACGAGTGCCTTCACGCACTACGAAAGACAGATGCTTAGAGAAGCTCTCCCACCCTTCATTAATGCTTCTCCATAGGCCACACCCATGAGTCCTCCTGCACACTTTAGAGCACCACCCCCCTTGGCCCTCACCATATTTTGTGGAGATAACTCGCCGCCAAAGATGGGTATCTTCATGCCCATATCTCCACAACCATTTCCCTAATAAAGCTTGATTAAAAGACACCACACTTCTAATCCCCAAACCACCCATCTTGATGGGTAAACACACCTTTTCCCAAGCCACCAAAGGATATTTGAAACTCCCCTCAGAAGATCCCCAAAGAAAATTCCTCTGAATCCTTTCCAATCTAGCAGCCACAGCTTTAGGAATAGTAAAAAGAACTATTGAAGGAAAATTACACCATCTTTGACACTTTGGTCATCTAAGGGTCCTGTCGGAGAATTCTGTTATCTGAAAACAATTACTTGTTCTTTTTCATTTTTAATGGCAATGATGAATTACATCAAAAGCATATAGAGTATGTTGATGTTGGAACAACATAGCTGTAGAACCCCACAGATTTTTCATATTATCAAGCAAATGAAAATGTAAGTTACATAAGGCAGCATATGGGCTTCTGTGAAGTCCTTGAAAGTAAGAGAAGACCTGTTTGCCATGATATACGTCACTTTCTTTCCAATTTGGGGACACAAGAATTTGAACAGATGAATTCCTTTTTTAACATGTTATAATTTGTCTCCACCATTCGAAGTTGCAATAACATTCTTTTCAACATGTATTACTCTTTCTTCTCTTTATTTTCGTCTTTGTAAACTTCATTAAAGGATCTTCTGCCAGATTCATGTACTCCATTTTCTCTGTGATAAAGTATTTCTTGCCGACCATGAAGCCATTCGAAGCTTGATTTCTTACCCTTTAATGGGGTTTGTATTGTTTCTGTTTTGTATCTTTTGGTGGCAGAGCTCTTGAATGTCATGGATCAGTAGGTTTTTAACTCTTGTTCTTTATGATTGAGATTAATTTTGTTCAAGAATCTCTACTAAATGATGATGAAAGCCTTGATTGAAGCTATTAACACCTTTGTCATGGTATAAAAATGATACAAGAGGTTGATAATCCATGCATTCAAGAGAGAGTTTATGATTGAATTTGTTCAATTTACAAGGCTATTTATAAGCCTAGGAGTTACATGATGACATCACCCTCCTACAACTAAAACTCCTAATATTTAGCTAGCAATAGCATATTTATAACACGTGGAATTCCATTTACAAGCTAACTATAGCTACGCATTTAACACATGCTGAAATTAATTGAATCACATGGCATATCTAACAACGTTCCTAATTTTTAGCACATGCACATGTAACTACCACATGTGGGCCAAAGCCTTGCCCTAATTAGCACATGCTGAATTTGGTCACAGAAGAGCTCCCTTTATTTTTGGCCATTGCCATGTCATCATATCTCCTACATTAAAATAAAGTGGAGTCTGTACTTCCATGAAGTTGTTGAATGTAGGTGGTGTGAAGATTGCACTTCATTTTCTGAGGCTCCAAGTTGGCCGTGCTTGGGAGATTTGATTTCATTGGCTCTATCATGGGAATACCACCACCACCCCCTCGCCTCCATCGTGACCCCCCCCCCCCCCCTTTTTTTTTTTAATATATGCCTCAAAATTTTGATTCCTGCATTTCCCTGATGTTGGCGGTCTCATTCATCTGACTTTTCTCCTTTTGGAAAACTAATATGCTTATTTGCTTTGAGAATGATGCTTGGTTTGGTTGAAGAAATCAAAACCACACATACATGGTCATAAGTTGACTTGTCTGTACTACCTTGCTTCCAACTCATAAACTATTGCATAGCCTTGTGTTTGAATTTTCCAGTTCCTTTATTCTCAACATTAATTAGTTTTATTGAAATGAAATTCTGTATAGTTTATAGGTCACTTTTATCTTCTTTTTTTTGGGTCTTATCTGTTATTTTTGGTAGCAGGAGGAAAAACTTCAGGAAGAAATTCGCCGGCTTAATGCTGAGTTGACAGAATGGGATGCCTACATTGAGTCTCGCCGAACTGAAATTGCTACGTTAGAATCCCATATCTCCCAGTCACGTGAAGGGTTCAGTCATCATAAAACTGAGAGAGACAAGCTGCAAAATGAGCGAAAGTATGATCTATGTGCTTTTGTTTTTGGTCAAGGTTATTGAAATACTCCAAGATGCTTAAAGTGTGGTTAACTGTGTAGGTACTTATGGAGCAAAGAAAGTGCACTTTCTTCTGATATCAATAAGCTGAGAATAGAAGTTGAGAAGGCAGAAAAGAGCCTTGATCATGCAACTCCTGGAGTGAGTAATCTCATTTTAATTTGTTTTAATTTCTCAATTTTCTGAACATGGTTGTCAAAATGCGTAGGGAAACCTTCACATTGGTACTACTGAGTTTGTGATTTATAAAAATTGGCATAATCAAATGTGTATGTATCAGGCTTAAATTTTATCTGTGTTGGTAGTTGCTCACAATTATGTTTTTTTTTTTGATAAGTGCTTACAATTATGTTGTTGAGTGGTATAAATATGATATGATTCACCATGCATTTTACAAAGTTATGTTTCATGGTTATGTTGTGGTAGGTATGTACACTTTGAAAATTGGATTTTATTCAATTCCCAGTACGCAATTTTAAAACGGGATGGGAGTTTATCTAGTGAGAACATATATTGTAGACAAGAGTTTTATGAAAAGAGTTTTGTGATAAGTTATACTCAAAACTATTGTAGACAAGTTACACTCAAATTTTTTTTTTTTTTGATAAGTAAGTTACACTAAAAATATGCAAAATCACTGGTTTATATCAATAATGTCAAGATCCTATAGTTTTAATTCAGTTTTGGTTTATTTTTTTGAGAATATAAAAAAGCTCCAAAAAGCGTGCTCTGAGCTTTTTGAAAAAGCGCAAAAAAGTGCACCTATAGCGCACATCTTTGAATGAGCCTAGCTTTTGAGGCAAAAAGCACTTGAACCTTGGGGCTTCGAGCTTTGAGCTTAAGTGCGCTTTTAACAATGCTGCAACACTCACAAACACACATATTCAAAACCTTGTATAAATAAAAGCTAACCCAAATCCAATTATACCCAAATTAAACTCTCAATACCAACTAACAAACTCACAAATAAGGCGCACATTTCATAGTCCCAACACATCCAGTGGTGCTTTCTCACTCAAACAATAGCCAAACTCTTTTCAAACATGTGGGTATCTTATAACCCCAAAAGAATTGTTTCTCTAAGAGTCTTCTCCTTTGTCAATGTGAGAGGACCACCTGGACCAAAGCCACCAAACTCTTCACAGTATTTCCTAATATATATATATATATATATAGGCTCTAACTTCTATTCCATGGTGAATGAGAAATACTACATTTTTGAACTAGTAAACCAAATAGTATTTTCACAATGAATAGAATTTTTTTTTTTTTTTTTTTTTTGTGTGGAATCAATTTAATTTCCGACCAGGAGATTGAAATAAATATGGTCCATTAGATAAGGGCTGGGTTTCTAAAGTGAAAGGAAAATTTATATAGAATTGCCATTAGATCAATGATGCTTTATTTTTTATTTTTAATAGGTAATAAGACTTTTATTGAAAGAAATGAACATTGTGTAGTGGAAATGAAAAATGATACAAAGTGTTTGGTTGGTAAGAAGTAAGACATTCCTAATACAAGTGTAGTGGAAATGAAAATGGTAAATTATAGGTGTGAAAATAATAGATGAACTCATCTGTTTAAAGGTGGAGTGGCTCTATTGAGAAAGGGATGAGATAGAGTAGTTTAAGATGTTTTGGTTATGCGTTGCAGAGAATGCTTAATGCTCTAGTGAGAAAGGCTGATCTAATTTGAGTCAAAGTAGCGAAGAAAGGTGGAGAAGGGCCTAAAATAATATGAATAGATGTATTGAACAAGGATGCAATATATATTTGGATAGAATAGAATGGAGAAATAGGATATATATGGCCAACTCTGCATAGTTGAAAAAGGATCCATAAAATTGACCCTAATTTAATTGGAATTAAGGTTGACTTACGTGATCTTAGCCTTTATCTTAAAATATTGTGAAATATAAATTTGTTTTTCCCTTCACAGATATGTACAAAAAATCACAAAGGTGATAATAGAATTCTATCTTAAGCTTATTGTTGTTTGAGAAATCAGAACTTTGGATGCAGTTGGTGACAAAAGCTTTCAAAATATTTTTTTTGTTAAATTTTAATAACTAAAAGAAAAATATAAATGCTAATAGCATATTTGTCTATTAATTTGTTGTGTTTCCGTATGTATCAACATTTCATCATAAATGTGGCTAAGAGGCCTTACATCTTGTATATTCCTCAATGGATTAATCATGAGCCTCTTTTTTTAATTTTTTATAGTTATGTTATCTATCTCTTATAATTGTCTCTCTCTTAATAGTTGGTTTTGCAATGGATTCTATGACAATAACATAGTTGTTTTGTTATGACAGATCTATCTTCTCAATTTTTTATTCCATTGTGTAATACACAGGATGTGAGGAGAGGGCTGAAATCTGTTAAGTCCATCTGCAAAGAGTATAACATTCGTGGGGTGTTTGGTCCGGTCATTGAGTTGCTTGATTGTGATGAAAAGTTTTTTACCGCTGTTGAAGTTACTGCTGGAAACAGGTAAATATGATTTCTTTTTGGGGACTCTTAATTCTTGGAGCTGCATCTTATTGTAATGTTTTTGCCTGGTAACCGGTTAAAATATCTAGTAGTTTTTGGACCTTCCATGTTGTGTGCGTTCGATAATGAAAAAAAAAAAGTATTTGACATCTGTTTTTGTCTGAACAGCTTATTTCATGTGGTGGTCCAAAATGATGAAATATCAACCAGGATAATTAAACAACTTAATTCATCGATGGGTGGAAGAGTTACTTTTATACCTCTGAACAGGGTGAGGGCTCCCCATGTGTCTTATCCACAGAGTTCTGATGTGGTACCCCTGTTGAAGAGACTAAAGTTTTCTCCCGATTATCATGCAGCATTTGCACAGGTTTGTATCTGCCATGGGTTCTGTTCCTTGTTAGAAACACATTTTGTATCCCTGCATGGTTACGATGCTAGATTAGTAATTTCCCTGATGGATTCCTAATATTGTTACTTTTTAACTTCTTTGGTTTTTACCATATGGTGAACCAATAATTTAGTCATTAATGCGCTAATATTACTGTAGGGGATTATTTGTTTGTGTAGTTCCTTTTTTTGATAACTGTCATCTTGAATTTGAAGTATTCATAATCAAGCTCAGTTACTTACACAAGAAGCTTCAAAGGTGGTTTTAAACCTTTAGTGGATATTGGGAGGCCAGTGAACTGGACAATTTTGAGTGCTTAGAAGCAACTTAATGGTTTATTGTTGAAATGGAAAATGTAAAAAGGTTAATATGTGTGTGTGTGTGAAATTCCACTTTATTACTCTAAACACAAGTATTCAATTGGCAGGTATGAGAGAGAGAGAGAGAGAGAGATTTATCATTTATGATAGTAATTATGAGATTTGATCAAGTGTACAGTGAAAGATGATGGTGGCCCGTGGTCTTTGTTTGGTATATTATTGTTATACTTATAGTAAGGGTAAAAGATATTAAGAAATTTTATTGGCTTTACATCTTTTGAAAGATTTTGCTAAAGGGGTAGACTTCTTTCAAGTAAATTAAAATTGTTGGTAGGTTAGCCTTGTATTGCTTCAAAAAGAGTACAAATGTGAGATGGCTTACTGTAAGATCTATTTAAAATTATATTGCACTGTAGGGTTGTTACTGTTTATATTATTATCTCGACTCCTGTTGGATGTCCTTTGACGTTGCTTTTAATCTTATATATTCCCTTGTACCTAGGTTTTTGCTAGGACAGTGATTTGCAGAGATTTGGATGTGGCCACCAGGGTTGCTCGCAATGATGGTCTGGACTGCATAACTTTGGAAGGTTGGCATAGAAGTGCACTGTATTAATTGTTTCAGAAACTTTGGTCAGCCACTGATGGCTTCACACAATTTGATTTTTATCTTATAACAGGTGATCAAGTAAGCAAGAAAGGGGGTATGACCGGTGGCTTTTATGATTACAGGCGCTCGAAATTGAAGTTTATGAATATAGTTGTGCAGAATACAAAATCTATCAACATGAAGGAAAAAGAACTAGAAGAAGTTAGAAATATGCTTCAAGATATCCTTTTGACATACGCTTTTATCTTTAGCTGCATTGGTTCCATTCTTGTTTTTGTATGTGTGTCTTTTCCTAACACATATACACATAAAAAGAGCTTATTGCATAGCTATGTACTTCATACAAGTTTTGATGAATTCCGGTGCATTATTGATGTTAGAATAATGGTTAAATAATTGAATTCACAATTTCTTAGTAACTTAGGCATTTGGTACAAGTGGTGATATATCATGGTATCAGAGAGGTGGTCCTGTGTTTGAACCTTGTCACCACTCTAGCTTATTTTGAAAAAAAAAAAAAATTTCGGTCCCACTTATTAAGGGGAAGTATTAGCCCACGTGTGAGGGGGAGTGTTAGAATAATGGTTAAAAGCTTAAATTCACCATTTCCTAACAATTTAAACTTTTGAGACAAGTGATAATTTATTTATAATGTTGGTTTTTATATAGAGATCTCATTGTTTATCACGATGGCTGAAAAACTGTAATGTTTCACGAGAAGTTTCTACAAGAATAATATTGATGGAGCTTATTGAGTGGCATATTTTAGTTGGGACAGCTTATTCAGAAAATGTTGCTAGAAAAATCAAAGCTCTCAAATTGTAAGGTTCAAATAAGTAAAGGACAAGGTTTTCCTCCTCCAAACTCATCCAACCCACTATGTGGCGATTTATAAGACTAACCATGTGTATTGTTTAAACAAGTCACATGACTTATTCAAAATTTCATGTGACTAAAAGTACACGTGGGTGGTCTCTTTAACTGCCATGTAATGGCTTTGAGGTAAACTTTTTCCGTAGGTAAAAATAGACCATTAACAGACGGCAGTCTCCAAAGTAGGTGCTCTTCCTCATTATGAATGGTTTCCTGTGTTCTACGCCGTTTGTTTTTGCTTAGCTAGTCTTACAGATCGACCAGAAGATTACAGAACTTGTTTCTGAGCAGCAGAAAATTGACGCCAAGCGGACTCATGACAAGTCAGAATTAGAACAGCTTAAACAGGACATTACAAATGCTAATAAGCAGAAACAATTGATCTCTAAAGCTCTTGAAAAGAAGGTATTTTACTTTTGATTATTTTGTATATTGCCTTGGCTAACATTCTCTATTAGTGGTTTTTTTTTTTCTTGGCTTAAATACACTTTTGGTTCAAAAAGTATAGCCCATGTGCGATTTTAGTCCTTGGAGTTTGAAGTGATCACTTTTAGTTCTTTAGATGATGTGACCAAACTAAAAATTGACACGTCGTCACTCCATTAGACATATTAGGGATGAAAAGTGACCAATTTAAGTTTGTTTGGGACTAAAATTGATCACTTTAAGTTTTTTAGGGACCAAAAGTGATTTTTTTAAGTTTATTAAGGGCTAGAAGCGATCACTTTAAACTATAGGGACTAAAATCGCTCATTAGCTAAAATTTAGGGACCAACACTGTGTTTTGGCCTTTCTTTGATATGTTTCTGTTTTGTCCACTCAAATTCTTGTCAATTGTTTGTAGGAGAAGTCACTTGCAGATGTACGGACTCAGATTGATCAGCTTAGAGCCAGTATGACAATGAAGCGGGCTGAAATGGGCACGGACCTTATTGATCACTTAACACCAGAGGAAAAAGAGCTTTTATCACGATTGAACCCTGAAATTGCAGATCTTAAAGAGAAGCTTATTGCTTGCAAGACAGACCGTATTGAGGTTTGAGAAATGCATTTTGAATTTCTTTTTCTTTTTCCCCACTGCTGGGCAGCTTTATTGTTGTTGAAATATATTATTAATTTTGAATTTAAGTACTTATGTATATGATTTTCAATTATTAGACTGAAACAAGAAAAGCGGAGCTTGAGACCAATCTGACGACTAACCTTAAGAGGCGAAAGCAAGAGTTGGAGGTCATAATATTGTCTGCAGAGACCGAAACTTTGCCTGGTGAAGCTGAATTGAAGAGGCAGGAATTGAGTGATGCTAAATTATTGGTTGTCGATGTCACGGAGCAGCTTAAAAGTGAGGGCTTCGAATTTCATTCAACACATTTGTATTTTGCAGTTTAATGTATGGTTCCATGTTTTGACTGCAATTTTCTCCTTAGGAGTTTCTGACCGTATGGATGACCTTACAAAGCAACTCAGGATGCAAAAAGATGAAAAGAATAAGTTAAAGGTACTTATGCTGGTTGTTGTTGGTTAAGGGGTCAAGGTTATAATTTCTCTCTTTCTGCTGCTGAGATCACCACTTGTTGATGCAGAGTTTGGAGGATGAGTATGAGAGGACACTTCAGGATGAAGCCAAAGAATTAGAACAGCTATTAAGTAAAAGAAATATGCTTCTTGCTAAACAAGAAGAGTACTCAAAGAAAATCAGGGAATTGGGTCCATTGTCATCAGATGCTTTTGAAACGTATTACCTCTTTTTTTTTTTTTTCCTGGCTGGATCTTTTCAATTTTGTCTCAGATTCGAAGTTTGCTTTGTGTCTAATGTTTTCTGAATGATATTCATGTCTAGAGTTATTTCGATTTTTTCTTCCTAAACTAGAGAAGTACTTGATAAAAATCAGGGAATTGGTCTATTGTCATCAGATGCTTTTGAAATGTATACTTCTGTATTTTTTCTTTTTCATTTTTTCATTTTTCTAGCTGGATGTTATTACTTTCCATAAGTTTGAAGTTTCCTGTCTTTAATGTTTTCTGATAGATGTTATCAATGTCTGGGTCTATATTTTTTTCATACTTTAGGTCTCAAATTTTATCACAGTATATTTCTTAACTGTACTTGTATTTTCTTAATTTTCAATAACTCTTTATATTGAAAATGATAATGACAGGTATAAACGGAGGAGCATCAAAGAATTGCACAAGATGCTACAGAGGTGCAATGAACAACTTCAACAGTTCAGCCATGTAAACAAAAAAGCACTTGACCAGTACGTAAATTTTACAGAGCAACGAGAAGAACTCCAGAAAAGGCAAGCTGAACTGGATGCAGGTGATGAGGTATTATTCTGGAATTTCTATACACAAACCTTTAAATATAACATTTTGTTTAAAATATGAACTTAAGATATGCTTTTCTGAAATTCTGCAGAAAATTAGAGAACTTATATCTGTTTTAGATCAGCGCAAGGATGAATCAATAGAACGTACTTTTAAAGGTGTTGCTAGGCATTTCCGAGAAGTCTTTTCTGAACTTGTGCAAGGTGGCCATGGCCATCTGGTTATGATGAAGAAAAAGGTTTGTTAGTGTCTTTCATCTCTTCCAGCTTTTGTGTTAACCCTGTCACTATTCTAGTGAATCTCTGGAGGAAAAAAAAAAATCATTTCTTGGTCTCACTTGCTTTCTGATTATCAGACTCACAAGCTTGAACTGGATTGTTTATTTGATTGAGCTTGATTGGCCATCGGAGATAATAAATAAAAATCCGTAACCTTTGCTAAGTTGTTTTAAAAGAGCCTGTGCTTTTGGCTCACCTTAATTCAACCTTAAACAATAACTTTAGAAGGTAAGTAAGCTTATATGGTTATACCTGTTATTCACTGTCTTGATGTTTAGTTTGAGAATGATTTGTGGTGGATCGAGATCTTAGAGCTAGATAAGACTTTTTACACAATATCTCTCTCTATTAGAGGCCCGGCTACCTCAAATTAGTCAGAAATATTGTTCCCGGTTATTTTTTACGTCTGTCTTGGATTGTTATGGGTGGGTTTCGCAGTTTTTTTATTGAATCGAAGTTGTTTCAATTGGTGGTTGAGGAAGGGGGGAACTTTTTTTCCCTTAGGATTTATGAACGGGGAAAGTATTTCATGCAATCAGTTTTTATGGGTAAGAGTGCAGCACGATGGTTAATGCAAAGCTTGGAACACACAGTGATTGGGATTAACCCCAAACACTTCTTCACGCTCAGGGAAGGAGACATTGCTTACACAGTGCAACGGGGCTCTAACTCGTTTGGGCAATATTTGTTAGTAACAGAGTTAAAAGTTGGCGGGATGAGAAGATCGATCATTATTCCTACAGGCAAGGCACAAGGAGGTTGGAGGGCATTTGGTATTGAATTAAGGAGAATGCTTGAACCTTCTCATTATGCGTTGGGTGTTCCAAAAGCTGTATTGTCTAAGTTGGGTTCAGAGGTTCACGCTTCTTGGTCTTTTGTTGATACGGTAAAAGCGTCGATGCAGGGACGGAAGCATGCGCTCCAGCCCTCCATTAAAGAGACAGAGAAGATTCAAGTAGTGGAGAACACTATGCCGCCTCCGAGAGATGAAGATGGGATTCAGGTGGTGGCTTTTGAAGTTCCGACTAATAAGGCTACTCCGATTGCCGGGGGTGGGGTGGAGGGGAGTCACCGTGGTATTAATGTAGATGCTAAGGTTAAGGAGAAAAACCCGGAACAAAATAAATTCAGATTGAATAATTTGAATTTGAAAGAGGTTGATTTTGGTAGGGAGCGTCAAGTTAGGAGGTCTAGTTGGTTAAGGAAAGGTTTGACTGTGGAAGTAAATGAATTTGGCAAGAGGCGGGTGTCTTGGCAACGTTTTAGGAGTGATAAGCAAGCTGTAAAGTGGGTGGCACGGGATGATCTTTCTGCCCAGGTTGGCATTCAGGGTATGAACAATGGGTTTTCTGAAGCCTAGGCTGATAAGAGCTGCTTAGGCCCACTGTTGCCTAGCCCTTTTTCTTTTGAGGCAGGGGCTTGCTCCAAGCAGTCCAATAATAAACCCAGCCCAAGTTCTACAGGCCCATTTGTGGAAGGTGGTAAGGCTCAAGCAAACACATCAGGCCCGAGCTCCACATCAGATGGTATGAGTGTTAGTGTGCCACCTGCGAGCTCGGCGATTGATCTTCTACCGACACGGAGGACGGCGATGGCTCCGGTGGCTGACTTGAGCTCGAGCTCACCCATATCGGTACCGGAAGTCCACGGCGGGAGTGGGTCTTGCGTCCAGGTGAGCCCGAGCTGGATCACCCAGCATCCCACCTTGCCGATACCGGTAGCGGAAGTGGTCAAGGCCACTCGTGAGCTGGGTTCACCACCCTTAGCTCCGACATGCCTCTCGCTGGAGCCGGCGAAGGTGCTGCCCTCAGAGGATCCGGTACAAAAGCTGGCAGAAGCAGTTTTGAATGTTCCTCAGCAATGGGTTTCGCCGGTGGAAGAGCTTGGGTGCACCGGGATTCTTCCGAAGCTGGGTTTCAGGCTCAGTTCTGGTCGGAACAGTTTGTTGGGTCATATTGAGTTGTCGGGTGGGTTGATTTCTGAAGCTAAGAGGTTAGTAATTCTCGATTTTGTGCCGAGATGGATCGGAACTCCTTTTTCCGATCAGTTTCTGGAGTTTCTGCGAGCTGGGTCGATGGGTTTCGGAGTATCGGGTCAGGAGGTTAATACTTTCTCTAGTAAGGAGCTTTCAAGCTTTCCTAGGGAGATTGTGCTTGCAAGGGATGCAGCTGATTTTTCTGTGGGTTTTGGTGAAAATGAAGTGTCAGATTGTTTACCTCTGCAAATCATTGATCCGGGTGTGTCAACAAATTTGGAAGAATTGAAGGAGGCCACTGAGGTATTGAGTATTGAGAATAAGTTAGATATTTCTAGTTGGGTGAAGCACAGAATTCCTGGGTTCAGTAAATTGGTTGGGTTGTCAACGAATCGACATGAGAAGTTGTGCATTGCTCTCTTACAGAGGCTAGAAACTGAGATGGAAGCAGCCAATGTGTTACACAGGAGAGAAATGGGTAGTAAAAAAGTGGCTAAGTCCAAAAACAAGGGACGTAGAGAGTTGCAAAACTTGATATGTTCGGTGAATTATGAGAGGAGATAAAGGGTGGTTTTGTGTTGGTGTCATTAGTTGGGGATAGTTTAGTGTCTATGAAGATAAAAATGATTTCGTGGAATGTTAGAGGTTTAAATGATCCTCAAAAACGACTTGTAGTGAAGAATTTGTTGCGGGAGTGGAAGTGCGATGTTGTTTGTTTACAAGAGACGAAAATTGCTAGCATGAATAGACAATTGGTTTGTAGTTTGTGGGGTTGTCCATATGTGGATTGAGCTGTTTTGGAGGCTGATCGGACTGCTGGTGGTATCTTGCTTATGTGGGATAAAAGGGTTTTGGAGAAGGTAGAGGTTATGGTCGGCATTTACTCAGTTTCGGTTAAGTGGCAAGGGGTGGGGGACGGTTTTATATGGGCATGCTCAGGGGTTTATGGCCCAAATGAGAATGTTGAGAGGGGTCACATGTGGGATGAGTTGGTGGGTATTCAGCAGTATTGGAGGTTACCATGGTGTTGCTTTGGCGATTTTAATATTGTTCGCTTTCCTAGTGAGCGTAGGGGTGAGGCACGTTTGACATTGGCTATGGAAAAATTCTCTGAATTTATTGAGGATCTTAACTTAGTAGATTTGCCTTTAGACGGAGGTAGATACACATGGTCCAGTGGCACCGATCAACCAGCGATGTCTAGGATTGATAGAGCATTGGTCACTCCAGATTGGGAGGACCATTTCCCTGGTGTTCTTCAAAGGATTTTACCACGTCCTATCTCAGATCATAGTCCAATTCTTTTGGAGGTAGGGGGAATGGCAAGGGGGAAAAGTCCGTTCAGATTTGAAAATATGTGGTTGAAGACGGAGGGATTTGTGGATAGAGTTCAGTTCTGGTGGAATCGGCATTCTTTTGTGGGTACTCCTAGTTTTGTGCTTGCAAAAAAGTTGAAGGCTCTGAAAGAGGATATTGTGCAATGGAATCGCCGAGAGTTTGGTAATGTAGAGCGTCAGAAGAAACAATTATTGGAGGAACTAAAAAAATTAGACGCCAAGGAGGGGGATTTTGGTCTCACTGATGGGGAGAAAGGCCATAGGGTAGCTTTGAGGTCCCAGGTGGAACATCTTCTTTCTTTGGAAGAAATTTCCTGGAGACAAAAATCTAGGATGTTATGTATCAAGGAAGGGGATAATAACACCAAGTTTTTTCACAAAATGGCTAATTCTCATAGAAGGTTTAATCATCTAAGGAGTTTGGAGGTGGATGGGGTGGTTTTTGAGGAGGAATCCGAGGTGTCTAATCAGGTAGTACAATTTTATAAAACTTTGTACAAGGAGACTGAGAGTTGGAGGCCTTTTGTGGAGGGTTTGGAATTTGATCGTATTGGGGATGTGGAGAGGGTTTGGCTTGAAAGGAAGTTTGAGAGGGAGGAGATACTTCAAGTTGTACGTGATTTGGAAGGGGACAAAGCTCCAGGTCCGGATGGGTTTACTATGGCTTTTTATCATCTCTGTTGGAGAGTAGTGGAGAAAGACGTCTTAGCGGTCTTTGAAGAGTTTTTTCAACATTGTAAGTTTGAAAAATCCCTTAATGCTACCTTCATTGCATTAATTCCTAAAAAGAATGATGCTTCTAATATTAGAGATTTCCGACCTATTAGCTTGGTGGGGAGTGTGTATAAAATCTTGTCTAAGGTTTTGGCAAATCGATTGAAAGTGGTATTAGATCAGTTGATCTCTGAGTCTCAGAATAGCTTTGTGGGTGGGAGACAAATTCTTGACTCGGTTCTTATTGCGAATGAGTGTGTGGATAGTTGAGGGAAGAGTAGGGTTTCTGGAGTCATTTGTAAACTTGATATTGAGAAAGCCTACGATCATGTGAATTGGGAGACTTTGTTGAATTTGTTGCATAGAATGGGCTTTGGAGTGAAGTGGTGTAAATGGATCCGTACTTGTATATCCACAGTTCAGTTCTCTGTTTTGATTAACGGGTCTCCAGCTGATTTCTTTAGTAGTTCAAGAGGTTTAAGACAAGGGGATCCGCTATCTCCTATGCTGTTTTTGATTATGATGGAGGTGTTTAGTAGGATGTTGAGAAGAGTGGAGGAAGCCGGTTTGATTCGTGGCTTTAAAGTTGAAGGTAGGAGGGGTGGTGGGGAATGTGTTACACATCTACTGTTTGCAGACGATACTATCCTATTTTGTGATGCGGATGTGGAGCAAATCCTTCACATTCGATTGTTGTTACTTAGTTTGCAGGCGGTAACAGGTTTGAAGGTTAATGTGCATAAGAGTGAAATGGTTCCAATAGGGGTGGTTGATGATGTGCATGCCCTTGCTGAAATTTTGGGTTGTAAAGTCGGTAAGTTACCTATGACTTATCTTGGCATGCCTTTAGGGGCTTCACATAATTCCCCTTCAATTTGGAATCCTATTCTGGAAAAATTTGAGCAGAGATTAGCTGGGTGGAAGAAGCTGTATTTGTCTAAGGGGGGTCGATTGATGTTACTCAAGAGTACATTATCTAGTCTTCCTACTTATTTTCTATCGCTATTCACAATTCCTACTCATGTGGCTAATAGAATTGAAAAACTACAAAGGGATTTTCTTTGGGGTGATAGCAGAATTCATTTGGTAGGATGGGACAAAGTTTGTGTGCCTATAGCTAATGGTGGTTTGGGGATAAGGAAACTTACTACTTTCAATAAGGCCTTATTGGGGAAATGGTTGTGGCGGTTTGGGAAGGAAGAGGATCGACTATGGAGGAGGGTGGTGGTTCAAAATATGGGGAAGAGTGGGGGGGGGTGGACCTCAAAACTGGGTAGGGGAGTTCATGGGTGTGGTTTGTGGAGAGGCATTCGCATGGGTTGGGAGGATTTTAGTAAGAATTGTCAATTTGTTGTTGGGTTGGGGAATAGAGTGAGGTTTTGGCAGGATGGGTGGTGTGGGGGTCAACCTTTTCACTTGGCCTTCCCAAGGTTGTATGGTATTGCTATTGATAAGGAGATATCTGTTGAAGCCTCCTTGTCAAGGCAAGGGGAGGAGAATAGACGAACTTGGGATGTTCGTTTTATTCGAGAATTTAATGATTGGGAGATGGAGGAAGGGCTACATTTTCTTTGTATGCTGGGAGCTAATATTCCTCCTATGGATGTGGGAGACCGGATGAGATGGAAGTTGAAGGTTAATGGGGATTTTGATATCCGGTCATATTATAACAAATTAAGGAATTCTCCTTCAATTGTCTTTCCGTGGAAAGCTATTTGGAAAGTAAAGGCCCCTAGGCGAGTCTCCTTTTTTGTTTGGTGTGTAGCTTGGAATAAGATCCTAACGGGTGATAACCTAAGATTGAGGAGACTGGTGCATTTTGTGGACTGGTGCATTTTGTGGACTGGTGCATTATGTGTAGACATAGTGGAGAGTCGGTAGATCATTTACTTCTTCATTGTGAGATGGCTTATCGGTTATGGAGCTTTGTCTTTATAACTTTTGGCGTGTCTTGGGTTGTACCTAGTTCGATCCCAGACTTGCTTTTTGGCTGGTGGAATTGGTTGGGGAAACACTCGTCTCAGATATGGAATTTAGTTCCGTTGTGCATCTTTTGGTGTATTTGGAAGGAACGGAATCGGCGGACTTTTGAGGATTTGATTAGCTTCGGTGATCAGATGCTGGCTTCTTTTAGTGGGACTCTTTTTGATTGGTCTCGGGCTTGGGGACTCACGACTAGTGATTCTCTCCCTTCTTTCATTATCTCTCTCTCTCTTTGTAATTAATTTGTGGTTTGGTTTTCTTTTTTGCTTTTTCGTTGTTTCCTCCTTGTACTTTCTGGGTTTGCTCTATGTTTTTTATGCATAGAGTAGCCATTCGTATATATAACATTCTTACTTATCAAAAAAAAAGAATGATTTGTGGGCAATGACTTTTTTAACATTGTCTGTCTGCACTTGAAACAGTTTATTCAGTATCTTAACAAGGTTAACTTTGTAATATCCTTCTCTTTTGATACTGACTTCTAGGTCATTGTATTATTATATAAAATGGCGTATCTGACTGCAATGTGAATGTGTGTGTGTGTGTGTGGGGGGGGGGGGGGATTAAGTTATACTTAGTGTAACTCTTTACAGGGATTAAGTTATACCTAGTGTAACTCTTTACGATATTATGCCAGTCCATAACTTTTTATAGAATTAATATTTTATAAATCCGACCTTAGATTTGATATTTTAGTTGCTTTTAATATGTATGCTGAATTTTGTGTTAATTGGGTGTTATTTACTATATAATCCACAAACTCATGTTTTGAATGTAATTTTAAAGTTAAGAAGACTTGAAATTTAAACATTTTATGATGAAATAGTTAATTGGTCTCCAATCATCTTGGTATTCAACAAGCATGGAGGGTATAAGGACATAATGTAATCCAACGATTGATTTGTCAAAATCTCTTTTTAATGAAAAGGTATGGAGTGGTGTAACATCTCATAGAGTTAAACCCGGTGTACCTAACCTCATATATATATATATATATATAATCAGACCTGTTGAAGTTTCAATTGTTACCACCATTCAAACTTCTCCATTTTATTATTTTGTGTGAGTTTCAGAAAGGTACCAATAAAAAAAAATTATGTTTCAGAAAGGAGTCTGAAATATTCTGTCCTCTAGTTGGCCTAAACTGACCCTCAAATTATATGAAGAAATCATAAAAAGAATCTTCTCGAGTTGATTGTTACTATTTTCAAACGTCTTCATTATATTATCTTGTTATTGTGTGTTTGAGAAAGGAGTCTGAAATTTCCTGTCTTTTATTTTTTAGTGTTAAACCCTGAAAATGTATGAAGTAATCATGAAAAAATCTTTTAGGAGTTGACTGTGCCACAAGAATTATAGCTTGTTTGAATTATGTTCCACCCTGATTTTTACTCCCCTTTGTCCTGCTAGAAATATTAGAAAGTATTTTGTTGCAGACTTATCACTAGTTCTTTGACGTGTTTCGGAGAAAGATAAGAATATAAAGGGAACCTCATTTTGTATGGTCTACTCAATTTTCCTCTATTTTTTATAAATAAAATAAAATAAAAGGAGGGACTTCCTTAAGTTATTATTATTGAATGTGCTTCCTTATCCTTTTTTCCTTGCTATACTTTTAGGTTTATTTTGGTGATTTTAAACAATGTTTCCTTCAGGAAAGATCCATTGGGAATTATAGAATTTGGATATCCTTTTTAAAAACATGTCTTGCTTTTCATAAAGCTTGTCAATATCTTGAATTATTATTATTATTAATTTATATATAAATAAGTTTTGGTTCATTTCTTCAGGATGGTGATCAGGGCGATGATGATCTTGATGACGATGGACCTCGTGAAGCAGATTTGGAGGGAAGGGTGGAGAAATACATTGGTGTGAAAGTGAAGGCATGTATCTTCTTATGTGAGACTTGGAAGGGGCAAGGGTAGAATGGCTGAGTCAGGATTATCCTTTAAAAAAAAAAAAAAAAAAAATTGGGTGGTTCCCGCTGGGGAAAGTGTTGTGGAAGTAACTACTAGTGCAAACTCCAATTTTATGAACATTAATTAAAAAAAAAAGTGGATAAAAATTAATTAATTATCATAAACACTTAATTTTTTAGTGAATGTGAAGAACAAAATATGTTTTAAGCCTATTAATACTTCATTTACCCCAATTATTTTTCATGTTCATAAAGTAGTAATTAGATCACAAGAAAATAGAAAAATCACTACTTAAAGACCAACTATGAAGGAAAGCAATAAGATAAGATTATAAATATACTATTGAAAGGATGTAAAAAGAAAAAATGATTGATGAAAAAGGAAATAAATCAAATTATCGGAATAGGATTGTAGGAAGTAAGCCATTGACTTGTGTTTGGTGGTAGTAATGTGACAGTACAACTAGAATGATTTCTGCTAAATTTTGTTTTTTCTATAAATTTGAAATGCACCCATATATATTATTTTTTGCAGTGTTTGGATTTTGGAAGTTAACACCATTGAAACAAAAAGTGAAATTAACTCTACTGAAACAAAGAGTCGTTGACTTGTATGAGGGGGGAGTCTGTTTTCTTTGTTGGATTGAGGGGATAATTGAAAAGACCCATTTTTTTTGGAGGTTGGGGGTTTGGGGGGTGGGGGGGGGGGGGGGGTGTGGTTGTTAAATATCGAAAAAGGGATCTCTCTTTTCCGCCATTGCTTTTTGCAGCTGCCAGGCTTTAGAACCTCGGCTGGCAGCATCTTCCATTTCATTTTAGCCGTTACATTTTAAATTTAACAATGGTCCAAATTGGCTTCTGGTGTGGCAGGTTTCTTTTACTGGGCAAGGGGAGACACAATCCATGAAGCAGTTGTCTGGGGGTCAGAAAACTGTTGTTGCCCTGACGCTTATTTTTGCCATACAGCGATGTGATCCTGCTCCCTTTTATCTTTTTGATGAGATAGACGCAGCATTGGATCCTCAGTACAGAACTGCTGTTGGAAGTATCCTTTGTTATGTTAGCTATGTGCCTCCTATCAGATTTAATCATTCAATCCTTGGTTTTTCATGTACAATTTGTTTTTGTAGTTGGTCTGGGGTAGCATATAAACATTTCATGGGGAATTGAGAGCCTCCTTTGTCTCGAATACTCCTCAGTACCAACTAGCTTAAGCTTCTCTGTGTCAATTGGCTTATCACAGATGCTTAGCTTTATATGTTAGTGCCCATATAATCAGATTGATGCACAAGCTGTGTCAAAACTTTAGACATTTTTTATATTGTCTTTTTACAATGTACTTAAAAGGAGAGAACTTGTTGGGATGACTTCAGCAAAAGAGGTAACCAGTGTTGATAACTGAAGCTTCATTTAAGAGTCTTAACAAATTGAAGATGAAATTGGAAATAAATAATAACTGTTGTGGCATTTAATTAAGTTCAATAATATTTTTAATTACTGCAGTTTTCCTCGATGAATCAGAATGTAAAGTCATAATGTTTAGGGTAGCCTAGTGCTAACAAGGGTTCGAGTTGCTCAATTCAGGTGGCTGCATGTCTTACATTGGGGCTTTATATAATAACAGTTGGGTTTGAGTAACCACCAACTTGCTCATATTATTTATATTATTATTTTTTCTTATTAGTAAGTTGCATATGCACCTGGTGGGTTTTGAACTCATAAGTCATGATCTCACTCTTCACCTTTCTCTTACAAGAGAAGAACCAATTGAGCTGGAGCTCATTGGCAACTTGATTCTTGGTCCAAAACTGTGAAGCAACATCTAGTGAATAATGAAATGATATCAATGGATACATTGTAATCATTTAAGTAACTTTTTTTTCCCAAAATGGTTGACTAGGTCTGATATAGTTTTGCTTGGTTTTGGTATGGTAGGAATACAATGGATTTGATTCAGATGTAGCTTGAAACCAAACAGTCCTGCCCTACGTAGTGTACTTTAGGTGAGCTGTTTTGTTCAAGATGGCCTAAATGGGCTTCATATGGTGAAGATGAGATCATAATTTCCTTAATAATAAAGCACTTTTGATTCCTTGTATTTTATGGGCAAAATTGACTTCCAGTTTCTACCATTATAAACAAGAAAAATGGTTAGTTACACGGCTATAAACCCTATATGCTTGCTTATTCCAGTAAGTTGCTCGTCACTATTTATTGCTTTTGTCAATCCATTTGCATAATGACATCGTCTTGCATATATTAGGGAGACTCAATACCAATTGTTGCATACTCTTTAGGCCTTCTGTTTTCAGCTTGGTTTTAGCTAATCACTTAGTCATTGGAAGCTATTGTGTTTGATCCTTAAATCAGCTGTTTGGTAGATATGATACGTCGCCTGGCAGACATGGCAAATACTCAATTTATAACAACAACGTTTCGGCCAGAGCTTGTGAAAGTTGCTGACAAGATATATGGGGTGACACATAAAAATAGAGTGAGCCGTGTCAATGTTGTCTCCAAGGAAGACGCACTAGAATTTATTGAGCAGGACCAATCTCACAACTAAGGTCTGGACCATTTCATAAGTTTTGCCTTAAAATATTTTGCATATCAATGATTTAAGAGAGGATGACTGACCAAAAATTACAATTTTACATTAAGAGTATTATTTACACTGCTATGTTTAGTGGTGTTGACCTTTCCTTCGGACATGGCAATGACTACTATAGTGATTTTTCGAGCTCAGTGTAGCATACCCCAGCTGCCTGGCAGTGTCCCCATCATCCAATCATTAATTATGTTTGTTTGTGGCTCATAATATAGTATTTGCATGTTCATAGTTGAAACAAAGTACCATTATTGATCCATGTTTGGCTTAAAATACCTTTTTTGTTGCTGCCATGTAGGGGACAAACGCTGGGCAGATTGGAGTGAGTGCTTTGGGCGGTTCAACTTGGTATGATATATGTTTGCTTGTGGAGCCACAAGACTGTATAGAAGCTCTTAAACTTGGTATGATATATGTTTGCCTGTGGAGCCACAAGACTGTATAGAAGCCAAACAACTCAGCTAAATCATGTTGTACCCATCTTTTCCAGTATTATTGTTGTAGATTTTATGGAATTAACTTAGAAGCGGGAGCAACATATTGGAATGCTGAAGATTTTATACTAATTAGTCGCAGACCTGTGTGTCGCGCGTAATAATATTTTTAGGGTAGTCTCATTAAATATATTTTTTGCAATTTCGACTAATCTAATAAATAGTAATGTATTTCATAATCATATTTTTATTTATTATAGGGACAATCACTAATGTTATATATATAATTTGTCGAACCAAAATGAGTACAATACAATTTTTTTCAAGAATTCAAAAGGTAATTTAGTGAAAATATTAATTTTTTAATATAAGTTATTTATAACATTTTGTGTATCATTAAAAAGTATATAAAAGTTGGAAATTATTTTTTTAGTTTTAAACAAAGTTTTTCAAATCCAATTTTTTCTACCGCACAATAAAAAAATACGAAGAAACATATCTAAACAATTAATAAAACATGACAAACCTATAATTCAAAATACAAAAGAGATGAAAAAATAAAACTCACATCGAAGTCAAACTCATTTTTCCAAATATGTAATGCATATCAAATATGATATGATCAAGCTAAATATTCAATGTATAATAAAATACAAAATTTATAATAAAGCTTGGAAGAAGTGCAATAGAAATATGTTGTTTTCAAGTAAAAGTTCTTGTTATAGCTTTATACATAATGTTTGTAATTCTTTTTCCTTAATAATAATAAACAAAAACCAAGAGTACAATTCCAAAGGGGGAAAAGTAGAGAATTGTTTTTGTTGAAAAAAGAAGCATTATGTTAATACTGTCATAATCTAATTTAACATCTAATCTAATATGTGAAAAATGAATAGATAAATAAATAATTTTAAAACGCAAAATTGAATTTATTTTCTTGAAAATCTCAAAGAATACACTAATGAGATAAGAAAGATGAAGAATAATATAAAATATTCATAAATGCTTAATACAAGTACTCAAGCATCTAAGAACATCATATAACAAAGACAACAATTTTGCTGTTAATTTGTTGAACAAAATATTTAAACAAAATATTTACAAACAGTGACAGGAAACTACACAAAACCATCTTCTTCAATTATATTAGCTGTTCTTTATTATGTTATCCAGACTATCTTCTTTTTTTCTAAATACATTAAAATCCGACAACACAAAATATGACATATTATAATATGATTTTTCCCCAAATCAGGTCAACAACAAATATCATTCATTAAAATTATTTTGGGTTGTAAAAAATTGATTAAAAAAAAAAATACTTGCATCAAGAAACACATATGAATTAGTCAATTATAGGATAATAGGGGTACTGACCTCTAGTAGGAGATCCTTCTATGGGGCAGCTGTTAAGTTGTATTTATTCTACCATCAATGATTAAGCAAGATCTGTGAATACATCTTTTTGTGGGAAAATTATACATGAAATGGGAGACAATTGCAAATTTATAATAAGGGGGTGAGAATAATAGGAAAATGGGGGTACAAACATCTAGTAGGACAACTCCTATGGGGCAGTTGTTAAGTTGTTTTTTTTTTTTTTACCATTAATGATTAAGCAAGACCTGTGAATGCATTTTTATAAGTATTTTTTTATTCTTCATTGATTTCATTTTTTTAGTTATAGACAACCAATTTTTCACAAAAAAAAAAAAAAAAAAAAAAAAATCAAAATTAGAGTTCTAAAGAATTCAAATATTTGTCAATCTAAGGTTGAGATGTAAGAAAAATAAAAAAATCCAACAAAGAATGAAAAAAAAAATTGAGAGAGAGAGAGAACATTTTTTTGTGAGAAAAATATGCATAGACTGGGAGAGAATTGCAAATTTATAGTAAGGAGATGAGAATAAGAAAAGCCAAAATAAAGGAAGATAAATGAGCAAAATTATATGTAAAGTTAAAACCATTAGAAATGAATATGTATAGGCAATATTTTTGTTTTGATTTTTTGTTGATTTATTAATTAGTTATAATATTAACATTAAAGTAGATGAATATGTAAAGATAAACTTAAAACCGCCTAAAATGAATTTGTAAAGCCAATATATTTAATATTGTCAAAAACATTAAAGGTAAACAATAAATTTGAAAAATAATAGGGTAAACTACATATTTGTTCTCTATCATTTACACCATATTTCAATTTTGTCTCTAACCTTTCAATTATGTCAATTTGGTCTCTAACTTTTCAGTATTGTGTCAATTTAGTCCCTACCATTATATATTAGATAAAAATTGCTAATATGACAAACGGCCAAAATAAAATCTTAGTTTATTGTCACACCAACGAAAACTAATTTTTTATTTTGGTCATTAAATATGTCATCAATTTTCATCCAAAAGATAACGGCATGGATTAAATTAACATGGTACTGAAAGGTTGGGGACCAAATTGATACATTGAAAAAGATTATGGATCAAATTGAAATATGGTGTATAGGATAGGGACCAATTATGTAATTTATCCACAATAATAATAACGTGACCAATGACGTGACAGATGAGGTGGCTCAACAAGAGCGTAACAATAATAAATGCTAAGTTTCAACTTTTATTTATTTATTTATTTGGAGAAAACTTTTAGATATATGTAGTACCGATATAGATATAGATAGACTAAAGCTATGGGTATTACAAACATGTGTGCCAACTACAAATTTTTCTCACGTGGGTCTCTCTAGAGAGGTTTAACTCGATGAAACCCATGCCTCTGTTCTTTGAATAGAGCTTCTTTTCCCTTGGTGGAAACGCATTTTTTTTTCCCCCTCAGAACTCCACTCCACACCATACACCAACCTTGCTACGTGCTCTACAAATGGATGACCTTGCAAGCAAGTGGGAACGACTGTTCTTCAAGGCAAAGGAACACGATACCGTCGACCTTCCCCCTGTTGTAGAGAGCAACAATAGAGTCCTCGTCGCCAGACTCTTCACCAAACATAGAGTAAATCTGGCAGCACTTACTAGAATGCTACGAAGCATGTGGAGCTCTGTCCAAACCTTCAAGGTTCGCGATCTAGGTTCAAATACTATTCTGATACTCTTCAACAATGACGCTGATCCACAAAAGATACTTTCACACGGGCCTTGGTCTTTCGATAAATACTTGATTGGTCTATATAATCCCAAAGGTGAGGAATCGGTGGACGATGCAACCTTTGAGCGAACATCCTTTTGGGTCCAGATTCATAACCTTCCCCTCTGGCGAATGAACAAAGCCACCGCGGAAGCCATTGGCAGAACGTTGGGCACCGTTGAACAGGTTGATGCATCGCCCACTGGTGAATGTTGCGGCCAATACCTCAGAGTCCAAATCCATCTCGATATCAACCAACCGCTGTGCAGAGGAAGGATGGTGAATGTTGGTGAGATGGTACCTTAATGGGTGTCTTTCCAATACGAACAACTACCTATTTTTTGCTACTGGTGCAGTCACCTCAACCATGACAAAAAGGACTACTCACTATGTACTGATAGCAGCGGCACGCTGAATACTGATGACCAACAGTATGGGGCTTGGCTGCGAGCCTCCACGAACAATCTTCAACAACCACAAGTAGCTAATTGCACCACCAAGTCGAATTTCATTGCTCCTCGTGGCCCACCCCACCCTCCTCGTCCAATGCCATCTCCAACCACGGAACGGGCTTCTGAGATGACGGCGTGTACTGAAACACCGGTTCCGAAGTCTACTCCCACTGATATGCCTATCCCCACAAACCCGGAATTGGTTACGCTACACTCTCCAACTAATATGGAAATTTTGTCGGATTCGAATCTTTTCAACGCACATATCACGGAGATTGACAATGATTTGAGAAAAATTTCCAAACAACTCATAGTCAACCACTCCACTTAAGGCAAGTACGGATTTTGAGGACCCATTTGCGCCATGCTCTCCAAACCTTGTACACCCTGTCATTCCCGCAGTACATGTCAGTACCTCCTACCTGATTGACACCTAAACCAAACTCGTGTTGAATCCGGAGCACGTGCACACTAGTGGGCCAAAAAATGTCCTAGACCCAGCCTAAGCAACATGGAAAAGAATTGGGCCTCCCAAACTAGTGTTTGACACAAAACCCACCACCTTGCTAAGTACTAGGCCAAAATGTAAATTGAGGATATATCTACCATGCATGATTCTTCTTTGGATAAAAAACTAAAGATAGACGAGGAAGCAAGAAGCTTGGGAAAGATTATGGTGGACAACCTGGGATCGGCGGTGGCTGCTTGGCAGCACCATCGGGTCCAATGAATATCCTGAGCTGGAACTGTCGGGGCTTGGGAATCTCGAATAGTTAACGCTCTCAAGAGAGCATTAAAGAAACAAGCTCACTTATGTGTCTTCTTGATGGAGACAAAATTTTCTACGGATCAGTTGAACGCTAAAAAGCAGCACTGAGATTATAATCAAGGCTTGGTGGTCTCTAGTGATGGCTTGAGTGGCGGTTTAACTCTTTTGTGGAAACCTAATACTAAGGTACATGTACAAAACTTCTCACGTTGGTTTATTGATGCTTATGTGTTTTATGCCACCACAGGACTCTCCTGGAGGCTGACAAGCTTCTATGGCCATCCTAAAACTAGTAAACATAAGGAAACATGGAATCTCCTCGAGTCCCTTAGCTGATCCAGTCATCTTCCTTGACTTTGTGTTGGTGATTTTAATGAAATCATAAGCCAGTCTGAGAAAGCTGGAGGTTGCCTACGCAGAACCATTCATCTCTGTAACTTCATTGATCTTGGCTACGTTGGCTACCTTTTCACTTGGTCCCGAAACCACCCCACTGAAGGACGCATTCACATTTGTCTTGACAGAGCACTCGCAAACAATGCGTGGAGGTCACTCTTCTCAGGCTCCACTGTCCACCATGTCGCCATGTCCACCTTAGACCACTCTTTAATCTTTGTCCACTTGCAATGCCCTAGACCTCGAAAGCTTGGACCTCTGTTCTACTTTGAAGCCATGTGGCTTCAGGACCCACGATGTGCAGACGTGGTCCAAGATGCTTGGTACGAAGGGCTGTACAAGCTGGATGGTGTTCCAATCATTGAAAGACTTGATAAGAAGCTCCAACTCCTTGAATAGCACTCCATCCGAAATAGTGCTAAAATTTATGAAGTCCGAGCTGCTTTGAATCGTTGGCTTCACGTTCAGAACACCATGTGGCACCAAAGATCATGAAACCTGTGGATTATTGATGGTGATTGTAATACTACATTTTTCCACCAAAAAGCATCCAACCGAAAGAACAAAAACTCTATTCAAGGTATTTGTGATTCAACTGGGAGGTGGTAGGTGGATGATCACACTACCGAGACTATTATTTTGGAATACTTTGACAATATTTTCCACTCCAATGGCCCTACTGATACTTTGGAATAAGTTTCTAAATCAACCTTTTACAGCAGATGAGGTTTACAGAGCTCTCAAACAGATGTATCCAAAAAAATCTCTAGGACCTGATGGTATGCCTCCTCTCTTCTTTCAGCACTTTTGGTCTCTTACAGGTGAGTGTGTTACAAAAATTGTTCTAGACTTCTTAAACTTAGGCAATGTACCTCCAAATTTTAATGAAGCCCACATTGTCCTTATTCCAAAAGTCAAAACCCTACAAAAATAACTCAGTATAGGCCAATAAGTCTTTGTAATGTCATCTCTAGGCTTACATCCAAAGTCATTGCTAATAGACTGAAGTGTTTCCTGCCATTTATCATTAGTGAAAATTAGAGTGCATTCATGTATGATCGCCTCATCACTGATGATGTTCTTGTTGTTTTTGAAATTATGCACCACCTAAATCAAAAAACTAGGGGTAAAGTTTGTGAGATGGCTTTGAAACTAAATATAAGCAAAGTTTTTGATCGTGTTGAATGGAGTTGCTTAAAACAAATCATGCCGAAAATGGGTTTCAATGAGAGATGGGTAAATCTTATGATGCAATGTATTACTTCTGTTACATACTCTATCAGGATAAATGGTAAACCCCGAGGCCACATTATCCCTACATGGGGTTTGAGGCAAGGGAATCCCATTTCCCCTTTCTTGTTTCTCTTTTGTGTAGAGGGACTGTCAGCACTTTTACATCAATCTTCTGCACAGGGTCATCTTCAGGGTGTCTCTTTCAGGGTGTTTCTGCTAGTGCACATGGCCTAAGGATCTCTCACTTATTCTTTGCTGATGACAACATCATTTTCTACCAAGCAACCACAGAACAATGTAGCCATCTGGAGCAACTTCTGGATATTTATGAAAAGGCTTCAGGCCAACAACTCAATAGGGAAAAAACCGCCCTCTCCTTTAGCCGGAATACTCCGCAAGACACTTAGGAAGCCATTAAAAATCGCTTTGGGGGCAAAGGTCATTCCACAACATGAAACTTATTTGGGGTTACCTTCATTAGTGGGTAGATCAAAACAAAATGCTTTTAGAGCTCTAAAGGAGAGGCTTGACAACAAACTTTCAGGGTGGAAGAAGAAGATGTTATCCCAAGCTAGTAAGGAAGTGCTTATCAAGGTGGTAGCACAAACTATCCCTACATACACTATGAGTGTCTTTAAGCTCTCTGATGCTCTTTGTGATGACTTGACTGGGATGATTCGAAAGTTTTGGTGGGACTAGAAAGATGATAGAAACAAAATGGCATGCCTTAGCTGGGAAAAAACGTGCGCCCCCAAGGAGAAGGGTGACTTGGGCTTCCGAGACCTAAAAACATTCAACCTAGCCCTACTGGCTAAACAAGGATGGCAGCTACAGAAAAATTCTCAGTCTCTGGTCTACCGGGTAATGAAGGCGCGTTATTTCCCAAGCACAGACTTCTTACATGCCGAGCTAGGCTCCAAACACTCACACGCATGGCGCGGCATCTTCTCAGCCCTACCGGTAGTGAAAGCGGGCTGCTGGTGGCAAGTGGGGAATGGTACATCCATTTGCATCTGGACTGACTGTTGGCTACCACGACCATCGACCTTCCGAGTGATATCACCCCCAGCTTCACTGCCGTTGGACTCGAAGATTAACTCCCTTATCAACCTGGACTCTGGTGATTGGGATGTTACACTGATCACACAAACCTTCCTACCTGTTGATGTCAACTCCATCCTCGGCATTCCTCTAAGCCGCCACAAGCCGAGAGATAGACTGGTACGGGCCTACACGCCAAAAGGGAGTTTCACAGTCAACAGTGCCTACATACTACCGAGACCTCCCACAGCACAAGCCAGAGCAGCTTCGGCGAATGATCTGGAACCTCCATATACCAAACAATGTAAAGCTCTTCACTTAGCGAGCCTGCCAAAATATCCTACCTACGAAAGCAAATCTATGCCATCGCCACGTCCTTGATAACCCCATTTGTGAAGCATGTGGCCTAGCCCCGGAGACTACTGGACACCTTTTTTGGGATTGCCATATTGCAAAAGAAACATGGAAACTCTCTGATATCCCTTTTGATAAACATGGCCTCAGCTACAGAGATTTCATGGATTTTCTTTGGCATTTGGTTTTCACTCAACATGTGGGTACAGACATCCTTGAGCTTACTGTTACTACAACAAGGAGTATATGGTTTAGCAGAAACAAGACACGACTCGGAGCTACCCGCCAACCACCTCATGAGATAATGACCAAAGCCCGTTTTTTGCTCACGGAGTACCAGGATGCCCACCTCCGGCCCACGCTGTTCAAGGACGCCACAGACAATCGCTGGGTCCCGCCTGTTTTTCCGTGGTATAAGGTGAATGTGGACGCCGCTAGCTGTCTTCGCTCAACTTGGCATGGTTGGTATTGGAGTTATCATCCGTGACCATGAAGGTTTTGTGGTTGCTGCACTCAGTAAGCGCCTCCCCCTCCCACTCGGCCCCCCTAGAAGCAGAAGCGAAGGCCATGGATGAGGCTACGCTCTTTGCATGGGATGTAGGAGTCATGGACGTAATTTTTGAAACCGACTCAATCAGTGTTTCTCATGCTCTTCTGGACCCAGCAAATGCTAAGATTACGATTGCTAGTCTTGTCGCTGGGACCCACTCAAAGCTACAGAAGTTTCGTTCCTTTGAAGTTTCACACGTCAAGAGACAAGCCAACTTTCCCGCACATGCTTTAGCTGCATATGCCAAGGATATTGATTTCTTTGTATCATGGATGGAGGAATGCCCACCATTCATTGAATCACAAGTGTTTCATGATGCTTTGTCCTTATCTTCTTATTAATAAAAATCCTGTATTTCTCATTAAAAAAAGAAAAGAAAAAAAGCTATGGGTATTACGGTTTTCTTCTGTCACCGCCCCGGCCCCAGAAATGTTTGGTTGAAAAGAAACTTGAATTATCTAAATGCTTTCAAGTTTTGATAACAAAATTTGAACTGGATTAATTTTGAAATTTATTAAAAACGTTAGTGATATATCCAGAGAAAATTATCTTAATAATTTAATAATTAATGAGTTTAAAAAAAGAAAACTATTTTAGGTAATGTTACGATGGTAAAAGAAAAGCGTATCGTATTTGTTTTAATTTATTTAAAAAAAAAATAGCATGTAGGACAAATTTTTGGAATATTAAAATATGATGTAAGAATATAATTTGATACTTGAAAGTGAAAAAATTACTGTTACAGCAAGTGTTGAAAACATCAACTCCTTGGCCCAAAAAAAAAAAGTTTTGATATTTTCTTTTTAAGAAGTGGTACAAATCATAGTTGTTTCTAGTTTTAATTTGAACTAATTATTGAAATTATTCTTTTGCCCACTAGTAAAATTTTGTCATTTAGAATAAATTGATTTATTGTGAAAATATTGTGAACATAATATTTATTTCTTTTTAGAAACTAAAAACAATCTATCTAATATTAAATAGATTGTTTTTAGTTTCTAAAAAGAAATAAATATTTTTACAATAAATTTTAACTAGTAGGTTGTTAAAGATGGTTATGGGTGGGGGAAAAATAATTTTAATTGTGGATTCAAATTAGAATTAATAATAACTTACTACTTATAATTTATTGTAAAAGTATTGTGGACACATCATTTTTCTATAACATAGTTACACATTGTTGGCAAAATGAAGTTTTTATGTTGAGAGGAAAAAAAAAGTTTTATCTGCGGTCTAAACAAAACATTCAATGAGTGTTACTGTCTTATTTATTTTAATTATGTTTATGATTAAACAACTAATAAATTTGACATTTACTATTTATTTTAGTTGAATCTATTTGTACTTGGTTCATTATAAAGAAGACTCACTTTTTAGTTTTTACCCAAAAAAATGGTTGAAATTACATATCAAAGCGAGAAAAAGCAAGGTAACAAGTGATTCACAACATCTCAATTAACGACAAGAAGCATAGTATAGTTCCAATAAAGTCAGACTGCAAAATTTCCTCATACCTTTGTGACTTTTAAACATTATCAACTAAACCAATATTTAAACAAATCCAAGAAGGTAAAAAAGAAAAAGAAAAGACACATAAGAGAGAGACTCTATGCCTTAACTGGCTCAGTAGTAAGTCCAAACCCAAATGGAAATAGTGGGTCATAATGAGCATCACCAACATTCATTGGTAGCTGATCCACTGTCTTGAACCAGGTACGAGCAAGCTTCCCAGAGAATCTATAGTCACCAAAAAGAACATCAGCAACTCCATGGCCTTCAGAACCCGGTAGCCATGCAGCAACAAGTGCATCAATTTGTGATATGTATGGTTCAATCACAAGAGGCCTGCCAGAGACTACCACAACAACACACTTGACACTCGCACACACGTTTGTGATTGTGCTTGGACCTGGTTCAGCAATTGTCAGGTTCAAACTGTCTCCTAGTGTCTCTGCATAAGGGTGCTCTCCTACAACAACAATGGCATAGGAGAAGTTGTTGGACTTCACATAATCAGCATCAGGGTTCTTGCTATAAACAACTTCTGTGCTGGGGTCAACAGCAGTTGTAATAGCACTTAAAATCGTCGTTCCTGTTTTTCAAAAAAAAACTGTGGTACGTCGTTACTTATTACAAGGAATACAAGAAGCTGTAATGGAATGATTGTTCTTTGTTCTGTTCGTATATGAATTTGAGGTGAAATGGTAGGTAAAGCATGTACCTGCAGTGAGGTTGTTTCCATTAAGTCCTTGCCAAGCGATAGTCCAACCACCGCATTGATAGCCCAAATTGTTGGCGTGGCTTCCAGCAACTAGGATCTTTGATGCATTCTTCGACAGAGGTAGCAATGGACTATCTGCATTTTCTCCATTCTTTAAGAGAACTAGTGACTTTCTCACAGCTTCTCGTGCTAAATCTCTATGTGCCTGTCAGGAAAATATCACACGATTTCATTTGTAATAGTACATAATATTATGATTAAGTCAATTACACAGATGTTTACAGTTCCTAGCTGCATTAATTACTCAAGTAAAACTTAGTACAGTTCCTTAGGTTCCGAGTACAATTCCTTAGGTTCCGTACTTTAGCTTCCCAATCTAATTTAATCATGTGATTGTAATGAGGAATGAATCACATAGTTGAATTTAATTGTCTTTGAAAAAGATAACACTCTTTTTGTTGTATTAGTCTATACAACCATGTGATTGATTTCAATTAGGAAACAAAAAATATAACATCTAAAGAATTGTAATTATGTTTTTGCCTAATTAAGTATATAGGTGAATAGTCAAGAGCTTTGTAGTCTAAAGTTCAAATTTTCACTACTTCACTATTGAATTATCCGAAAAAGAAAAGAAAAAAGAAGTGACTAACCTGACTTCCAAGTTGGTCAATAAAGCTCTCATCAGATAAGGGGTTCTCAAACAGACCCATCATAAACTTAACTCTTAAAATCCTGTGAACAACATCATCAATACGACTCATAGGGATACGTTTGTTATTGACATGGTCAGTCAAGTCACCAATGAAATCAGTGAAGTTGTAGGGAACCATGACCTGAAAACACCCAAAATATTAAGCTTCATAGTTGAGCATTTCACTTTAAACAATCAACATCAGGCAAAATGACTTATTCTTGATTAATTAAGTCCAAAACAGTTCAAGATGAGAAATGTGATTAATGCATAGAATGGCCACTAACCATGTCAATACCAGCTTGAACTCCAGCCAAAACTGAGTATGAGTAGTTTGAACCCGGTGGATATGTAATCTTGTCAATACCCTGCCAATCAGAGATCACAAAACCCTGCAATTTTTACAGTAAAATATGGGGATCGAGTTAGACTGGATTGGTTCTTTCAGATTCAAACATCTAAATAACTAAAAAAAAACTTCGTACAGATAGTATATGAAAATGTTTGTACCCTAAACTTGAGGGTGCCCTTGAGAAAATTGGTGACTAGTTCATGGTTAGCATGCATCTTTACTCCATTCAAGCTGGAGTAGGAAGTCATAATTGTGCCAACACCCTTGATAACAGAATCCAAGTAGGGAGGCATGTGAATGCTCAGTAATCCATGCCTATCAATTACAGTGTTGTTCTCATTGATGCCTCTAATGGTGCCTCCATCACCCACAAAGTGTTTTGCACAAGCCAGAACCTTATCCCTATATAAAAAACGCAAGGCATTAGATAGGAAGACAGTTTCTAAGTAATTAATTTCATGAGGGGCATGAATAATAATACCACACCAAATTTCAATGTAATTTATGTTTCAAAATAACTTTCTGTTGGACTAGGTATGAGGTGAGTAACCATATTTTCATATGGTGTAATGGTTTTAACTACATATCAGCTATCAAAGCAAGAAGGCATGCACTAAAAATATGTATTTACGACAGTATTCGTTGAACTTACTTTCCACCAACATATGGGACACTCTTTCGTGAATCAGCTGGAATCTCGCCTTGCAACCCAATTATGATATCTGTCATCTTTTTCACAATTTCGGGATCCTCGCTAAAGCTCTCGTAACATCTACCCCATCTGGGATCTCTACACACCTGTTAGATATGCAAAATAACATTAAGATTAATTAGCTCCTTAAATTCATCACCAAAGGTGGGAACTAACAAAGAAATTATGCAATTTCATGGAAGAGTAATGCTAAAGAAGACTAAATACTTTTTACAATTTATTTATTTATTTTTTTTATGAATGCTAACTTGATTTACCGATACTACTTTTATTATACACCAATTACAAAATTTTATGTCAAAACAATAGCTGTAAAAAACATCAATGTCCCTATACTTGTTTTCCAGAGAATGATTCTTGGAATTGGTTCCATACCGCAATGCACGGAGAAAAAGCGTAGTTGATCCCAGTAGCTCTAACTTCAAGTGCAGTTGCTGCGCCAATCTTCTTCACAAGGTGAACATCCCTGCAACATGTTTCCATGATTGGAAAGTAAAGTAAAAGTCCATAGTTTTTTTGTTGGGTTCATTCTATATTAGAATAGACAATACAATATAATATTATACTATGGAAGGGGAATATAATACAATCCTTACCTTGTAGCTCCAAGACCAACATTATGGGGAAAAATGGTGGCCTTATACACATTATTGTGGCCATGAACTGCATCAATGCCATAAAGCATAGGAATCCCAAGACGGCTAGAGATAGCACCCTCTTGAAAATCATTGACCATGTTAATCCAATCCTGTGGTGTAGCATGAGGCAATGGCTCACTTCCTCCACCACTCAGTACACTGCCTAATGAGTAGTTCCTCATAATTTCACGCGAGACTACCGAGCGGTCTGCTTGCACCATCTGACCAATCTTTTCTGCTAGAGTCATCCGTTTCATTAGGTCTCTTATTCTAGCATTAATGGGTTGTTCTGGGTCCTTGTATTTCAAGTATTCTCCTTCAGCGTTTACTATCACTGTCCAACTGCAACATAGGAACAGAAGCCCCACGAGGGCTATTGAAAACCTTTCCGCCATCCTTCAAAGCTATAGCTCTTTCAATATCTGTGAAAGGAAATTGAAATATCAGTTTGAAAGCAAATCAGAAAGAAGAAGAAGATTTTGATAACTTGGCATGGTTGTTACACCCTCTAGTATATAGATTAAAACAGAAAGAATAGAAAAATTTACAATTAATCAAAGATTTAAGTTCAAAATAGGAACATGCAAAAATCAAATTATAATTATTATATGATTAATCATTAATGCAAATATAGTTATTATATGTTTACAAATAATGATTATTATATGATTAATCATTAATGCAAATATAATTATTATAGGCAAATAAAGGATAAAAAAAAGCATGGGAAGCTTAGTTATATTTATATATCAATAAAAGAATAGAAAAATTTACAAATAATCAAAGATTTAAGTTCAAAATAGGTACATGCAAAAATCAAATTATAATTATTATATGATTAATCATTAATGCAAAAATAGTTATTATATGTTTAATCATTAATGCAAATATAATAATATAATTATTATATGTATAATCATTAATGCAAATATAATTATTATAGGTTTAATCATTAATGCAAATAAAGGATTAAAAAAACATGTGGAAGCTTAGTTATATTTATATATAAATAAAAGAAAATATGGGAAGCTTTGTTATTATTATTATTTTTTTTTAGAATACTAAGTATTTTTAAAGAAGAAAGAAGTTTTTGATAACTTGGCATGGTTGTTACACCCTCTAGTATATAGATTAAAACAGAAAGAATAGAAATTTTCACCAATAATCAAAGATTTAAATTCAAAATAGGAACATGCAAAAATCAAATTATAATTATTATATGATTAATCATTAAAGCAAATATAATTATTATATGTTTAATCATTAATGCAAATATAATAAAACAATATAATTATTATATGTATAAGTTTAATCATAAAAAATGCATGGGATGCTTAGTTATATTTATATATCAATAAAAGAAAATATGGGAAGCTTTCTTACTTTTTATTTATTTATTTATTTATAATACTAAGTATTTTTAACAAACACGAAAAACTTTATTACCTTAGGAAAAGTTCTTGTGTGAGTAAGAGAGGAGAGAGAACAATAAACAAAGACAATATTCATTAAAAAAAAAACAGATAAAAAAAATAAGGGATAGAAAAATTTACAGATAAAAAAAGAAAAATAAATAAAATATTTAAGTTCAAAAGTAGGAACACGAAAATATCAAATTATATATTTAATGCAGAGAGCAAAGAAGTGGGGTCAATTAGCTAAACTGATTAAGCTTTTTGTCGTCCAATAGAAAACTTGAGATAAATGGTGTCTTATTCTCATGTAGGTTTAAATCCTAATGTGTATAGAGCTTTGTTACCTAAGGAAAATTAATTTCTTCTGTGTGTGAGAGAGGAGAGAACAACAAACAAAGAAAATATTTATAAAAGAAGAAGAAGAAAACAGAAAAAAAAAAAAAATTAATAATAATAAAAGCTTGGAACATGAAGAGTTTTTCAGAGAATGAATCAAACTGCATTGAAAACCGAGATTTGCAGAGTGACTTTCACAAGTTACAAACAGATACTACTACAACCTTTTAATTTTAAGGAAAAAAAAAAAATAACGGATACTCAATGCTAATAATTAACTAGGAAAACCTGAGAGGCAACATATACTATAACATCTACATGCAATCATGCATTACGTAGCACAAAGAAACAAACACAAAAGTCTCAACTGTTGTGGTGGGAGAGATCTAGAGAGGAGAAGAGTAAAACCCCATACCTCCAACTCCAATTATAGCAGAACCTCGCCAAGAAACCAGTGTTTTTTTTTTTTTTTTTTTTAATATATATATAGGTAGAAACCAGTTTTATATGTGTAAATATTTATAGAGGGTTTAGGAAAACAAAACGTGGAGGATTTGTTTTGATATGAAAATACGAAAATCAAGCATTATCTGGACTCCTTTTTTATTTTTATTTTTTATGACACAAAATCAAGCATTATCTGGACTATTACGGTGACACAAATTATTAGTTAATCCGGATAAGTAATGGATAACGTTGTAGGTGACTAGGCGTATACAACTTAATTTGGATAAGATCAAAATTATACTTTTCCAAAGTAAAACCCTTCTAGGATACTTTATTGCATTCCATATTATCACCTATTATTACTGTAAGATCACCAAAAAAAAAAAGTTTGGTATATATATATACACGAATAGTAATAAAAACCTTATTATAGCATTGTTAAATCACATTCCATATCTCTTACTGATGAGAGATAAAAAAAAAAAAAAAATTGATATATCATATAATTTCATTGAAAAAAGGGAATGAAATTAAGAATATAGTAATTAGTGGTAGATTCTAAAAGTTAATTTTGCAGCCAATAATTCGGGCTTTTATTTTTTATTTTTTATAGAAATATGTTTTTGTTTGTTAATAATCCAACAATTTAATGATAAATTTATATGTAAACTAAAAAAAAAAATAGTATATTTAAAATTGAATAACAAAATCAGAGTAAGGGTTATGTTCAATACACTGAAGAAGGCATGTTGCGGACACGTGATAAAAATTAGACACTATATATGTATCATGTTGGCTCCAGTGTACACTGGAGCATTGGAACTAACTTGTGTCCTTAAAATCATATTGGTTCTAGAAGCCACTGATGCACCAAGTGGCTATTTTTGTTTTGCGACAAGTGTTTACACTCTTATTAATATTATAATATAGTTAATCGTGCATTAAACACTATTACCAATACTTTACTTACTCAACATGATAAAAATTTTCTCCAAAAAAAAAAAATGATAAAACTTTATTTTTTTTAGAAATAGTTTGACAAAACATTATTCAAGATAAATCAGCCATCACAAAATTATCAATGTCAGGAGAAACAAACTTCATTCATACTAAAAGCAAATAAGAAAATCATTTTTTCCTAGTTAAAGCATGTGCCTTGTAAGAAATTTAAACTTCTATTATCAAAAATTTCGAGAAATTTAAAATAAACTTTATATTTATCACTTTTGTTATTAAGATTGTTTATGTAGATTAAACTATATTACAGTTAGTTTATTATACATAAAACCCTATTGTTAAATTTCAAGAAATATAACATTCTACTTAAACTAAAATTCTATTACTAAAAGTTTTAAGCAATTTATAAAATGAATTTAATAATATTTTGATTATATATCATAATATCAAATAATAAAATTAAAATGATTTTTTTTTAAAGTTACATATATGACATGCTCATTGTTTGATCTTAGCTTCTTCTTTTTTCTTTTTCTTTTTCTCAAAATCTTAACTTTTTTTTTTTTTGGAGAAAAACCTTTTATGTAGCTTTTTTTTTAAAGAGTTTTAACATATGATGTACGCTTCTGATGATAGTCTTTTCTCATCAGACTAAGACACCAATTAATGTTTAGTGTAGGCAAGAATTGGACCCCAGATTTCTTATTCAATCATCATGACGAATGCCCATTGTTAAATTCAACTATTATAGTTTAAATATATTGTATGATATGTTATTATATAATTTGATTTTTGATATGATATAAATTTTTAATATTAGAGAATCAGTATCCCAAGTTTGCTAGACTAATCCCCCCCTTATCTATGAGATAGCCCAAAAACCACACGAGCCAATGTAATTTGATTCGTAAAAGCAATGCAATTAAAAAAAAGTCATTCTAATATATCTTTTGAATTCCTTATTTGGGATTGATGAATACATTGAATAGTATTGAAAAGTGGACACTTAAGTTTGTGTAATTAGGCTAAGGGTTTGTAGCTGAATTGACACCTCCCCATGTATAAAGTGTTTTGGGGGGGGGGGGTTTAGAGGAGAAAAAGTTTGAGCTGTAGGGTTAACAGCATATTAAAATTATCTTTAAAAAAGTGTGTAATCAATGTAGCAAGATAATTAATACATAATAATAAATGCATTTGTCCCATTAAAACATGACAATTAATTAGTACTGTTTTCACATAAGGTCTAGCTTACATCTAGTGAAATTTTGACAGAAAATCTCCTTTTGTTTCAAGAAGAAACAGCCACATCACCCCCTAATAAACTAGCGGTAATGAATAAAGCTCAGTGCCACGTCATTTTCTTTTAAGCAAAAACTAAGAACAATCGTTTTGAGCTAATGATGCGCTAATGCTGAATTTTTTTTTTTTTTTTCCAAATAACCTTAAATATCAAATAATTTCGTTAGTTGTCACATTTCAAAACAATGTGAGAAACTAACATCTCGAGTGTCTAAAACTTGAGCTCCAAGATAAAACTCGAGTTTCTAAGTCTCGATTTGTAAGCGATGGCATCTAAGGTGGAAAAATATCCATGTGAAACTCGAGTTTCACCGTTTTATTTTTTCCTACGCGTTTTTCTTCCTCGCGTTCTTCTTCCTTGCGTTTTATTTTTTCCTTCTTCTTCTTCGTTCTTCGATGTTGCAGATTTGAAGACCAAATCGTCCAATCGCTCACCCAGCGTTCAATCGTCGAATCAACCAGATTGGCTCACCCAGCATTCAATCGTCCAATCAACCAGATTGTCTCTTCGTTCTTCCTCTGTTTTTCAGAGCTCCAGATCGTGCCTTTTCTGATCTGTTCGTTTTTAGATTGCTCTTCCTCTGTTCTTCTTCAGATCTAATTCTTCAAGTACAAAAATCGAGTCTCAGAGACTTGGTTTTGCTTTTTGGAACTCGAGTCTCTAAGACTCGAGATCTGTGTGGCATCATACTACCAACTCACCAAGTGGAAATCGAGTCTTTAACCCTTGAGTTTTAGATTGAAATTGAGTTTATAAAACTTGAGATGCTACTTTGCCACATTCTTTCAAATGCATCTTAATTTATGATATTCTTTCTCCTCACTATGCTAGTCTGCACATTCCCTCCGTTAATGCTTGAAGTTTAAACATCGTTTTCTTTCTTCTGCACTATCTCCTTTGCAGTACTGGTGTGAACACACAACTGGGCAAAAGTTCAATCTGTTCCCCATTGTTTCGCATTTGCCTCTGTTTGTTCAAATTTTTTTATGCGATCTCCTCACACAAAGGCACAGTCAGACAAAAAAGAACTCAGAAGAATGCCAACAATGTGGTTTCTAAATCTTCAAATTATGCTGTGATGTAACAGAGAATCAAAACATGGATAGTCTTGTAATTTTGTAATTTTCCTTGATGAACGCTGGTTGTTTTGTAAAGAGCATTTGCAGTGGGCTTCCCATATGCCAAATGTAAGATACATTTGGCATACAAGCCCAAGAAATGCTCAGCAACTGGAAGGCCTTATGGGAAAAGCCATTTTTTTTTTTTTTGAGATTTAGCTACAGTACCATCTCAAATGTAAGATGGTACTGTAGCTGAATGGTATAAAAAAAATAATTTTTTAATTGCTCTTTTTTGCAATTTCTCTCTCCTCTCTCATTTTTTCTCTTTCTTTTCTCTCTCTTCCTTCTCTGTTTCTCATCCCCTCTCTCTCTCTCGCCATTGTCAAGCTTCTCTTTCGGAGCTCACGCCGAATCACCAAGCCAGATTGATGTGGTGGCGAGGCTGGTGGCGCGGTTGTGATGGGCGTGGTGGCTGGAGGTCAACGCGGTGGAGATCGGCGTGGAGACCGATATGGAGATCGGCATAGAGACCAGCGTTTGGTGGGTTTGGTGGTGTTGACATGGTGGCCGGTTTCTGGGTTTGGTGGCCAGCGTTTGGTTGGTTAAGTTGCTATGGGTTTGCTGGGTTTGTAGTGGGTACTTGGTGGGTTTTATTTTGTTTTTTTTTTTTTTTTTAATTTTGGGTTTTTGGTTCCGGTTTCCGACGTTTGGGTCGGATTTGGGTGGTGTTTGGGTTGGCGTTGGGTGGTTGGATTTAGGTCCGGTGGTTGTGATTTTTTCCGATGGGTTGGGGGATTTGTTCCGATGGGTTTGATGGTGGGTTTCGGTATTTGCTAGGTTTGTTTGGGCAGAGGGTAGTGGTGGCATGGTGGTGATTGTTTGTTTAGTTGTGGTCGGTGCTAGAGGTTGAGATTGTTTAGTTCTGGTGCTTGTTTGATTTGGGTGAATTTTTGTTGTGATTTGCTTCTTGTGATTTTGCTGGGTATGGGTTTGCTAGAGGTTGAGGGTGAAGGAGAGGAAAAGGAGGAGAAAAAGAGAAATAATAAAAAAAAGATTAAAAAATAATATTTTAATAAAATGGTAAAATAATAGAGTTTTGGGATGCTGGTGTATTGTAAAATGGTATGGTATAATTGATAAAGTTGCTTTTTGATATAGTAAAATAAGATGAGATATAAAAACCGGCTGTGGATGCTAATGGGGCTGGCGTGCTCTGTAAAAGGGCAGTTTTTTATTTTGGGTTTAAAAATAAGACATGCCAAGTGTTTGAGAAAAATTCCAGTTAGAATTTCAAATTGAGGTGGCTATTAATTATTTCAAAAGTTCAGATATATTTTCCTTCTTGTAAATCTTCTTTAAGATTGGATCAATAAAATTTTTTCATTAATATTGGAAGTCTATCTTGATGACAATTTTTTATTTTGTTTTTTTGGAATAAGGAAGAACCTTCGCTGTCTGTTTGGGATTAAAAAAAAAAAAAATATATATATATATATATGTGGGGCCCGAGAATTTGTGGTTCCGGCCCACTTCATAATAGGGCCCAAGATCCAAGCCAAGGAGAATGATTTCCGAGGACGCGAAGTAAAAATCCAAAAAAGGCCCAAATATATGGCCGAGGACGATCTTATGCTCGGCACCTCACAAAACGCCTGAAGAAAATGACAAACTCAGTACATGAGCAGTACAAGGGAGAAAGCTGCCAACACCGTAGTATGGAACCCTGCATCTGACAGGCCCATACTCCAGACCATGCTATTTAACTTTTCCAACCACTCCCAACCACTCTATGTATGGATTGATAGGACGGGTCTATACCCCAAAAAGCAAAACTTACATGTGGACACTAAACGGGAAGTAAACACTAGTATAAAAGGGAAAGAGAGCCAAGGGGGAGGGGGATCCCAGAAAAAGGAGAAATCCTACAAAAGGGAGAAGGAGAAGGGGAAGGATACTATGCTCCTCGGACGTAGTCCGAGGACTAAAACCCTACAAGCCGCACCGATGGAAGGCTTAGCTAGTCAAGCCAAGTCCACCCTCATATAAGCTTCCATAAAAACCACGACTAGACCGCTGACCAGTGACCAAGGTCCAGCCTTTCAAGCCCACACTCTACAAATTATATTGTTCGGACCCTTTTCATACGAGCCCAATGTCATTCTTGGGTCGTGAATAATCGTGTCCCTACAATATATATAAAAGAGAAAGAGGGAGAACCTTGGGCAGAAAAACATATTTTGCTCATTAGTCAGTTCCTATTTCTTCTCCCATTCAAATTTTTGCCCAAAAAAGTTGTGCCTTACACTTGTGCTGCGAATGGTGATGCAGCGAAAAAAACAACGATGTTTAAACTTCAAGAGCTAATATGTCGTTAGCTCAAAAGGTTTGTTCTTTTAATTTTTGCTTAAAATAAAATAATACGTCATTGAGTTATAATCACAACCGTTGGTTTGTTAGTGAAAGATGTGACTGTTTTTCCTTGAAAGAAAAGGAGATGTCCAATTAAAATTTCATTGGAGATAAGTCAGACCCTTTCATGTAAATGCAAAGTTTGGTAAACTTGAAGTTAAATGAAGAAAATTGTAAGGGATGTGCCACATGGCATTATCTTAGACTATTTTAGTTGGAGATGGTATATCATGCCATGTCGTAAGTGTATGCATCTAGCCTCTCACAATATATAGATCCAACTAACGTGTGGGGCTCGTTGTGAAAGGCTGTATTACCAATTTGTAAGTGTATGAGAGAGGCTAAGATCTTGAAGTGGATGATCATTAATGTGGTAGTGTTTTGCTTTTACTTCCACAATTTTTACAAATACTACTTTTAGGAGGTAATTTGCAGAGTAGCATGAGTTTGCCACACTACATCGTTAGTTAGCAGAAAGTGGAAAGAACTTTGGAGAATAACATCTCAAGCCTTTCAGGCTTGAGTTTAGTGAAGAAATTGAGACTCAAAGTCTCGAGTTCTGATTGCTTACATGGAAATATTTATGTCACATGGAAATCAAGTCTTTTCCCTAAAAGAAGAAGAAGAATCTGAAGAACACGATGAAGATCTGAGATTCTGAAGAAATTGAAGAGGAAGAGAAGAACCCAAAGGAAGAAGAAGAATAGTCTGCACGGGAATAGAAAGAACACGATGAAGATCTGAACACGATGAAGGATTCCATGAAAGAAGACAGGACCAGGTGAACAAAGAAGAAAGAAAGGACTAAGTGAACATAGGAAATCAAGTTTTAAATACTTGATTTCCATGTGGATTTTTTTCACATCATATTCCCATCACACAACTCGAGTTTTAAAAACTCGAATTTCACCTTTGAAATCGAGTTTTAAAGTCTCGAGATGCTAGTTTGCTACATAGTTTTACAAAAATGACAACTAACTAAAATATTTTAAAAATAATGTTAAATGCAAAAAAATTTCCTACTTTTAGATCTTATCTCTTTTGTAATGTACTTAACAATGAAAGTGATGAGTTGGTAACAGATACTTGACAGAGCCAACCTCAGGTGCTAAAGTGACTTTTGAAACAAGTTAAAATGAGAAATGAGTAAAGTGCACTCATATTTTATTGTCACCAATCAGAAAACCCCAATCAGAAATGAGTAAAATGTAATTAACCTATATCTTATTATCACCAATTCCTAAATACTATCCAATTACATATTTGTCTGTACTCTGCAGCTGCACAGTGCACTCATATTTTCAGTAAGAAAAAAAAAAAAAAATCTCGGTCAAATAGAGTAATTGCACTAACCAACCATTCTTTGTTTTTGATAAGTTATCTAATATTCTCATTGAAAAAGCGCAAAGAAAATGTCAAAAGGTCATTGAATATTATTTCTCGAAAACAATACACTCGGTAAACCTCATGGAGGTCCAGAGTATCCCAAGCTAGGAAAAAATGCGGATAGAAGAAGCCATCCATCCTAAATGGTGTCCTAGTTCTAGGTAGGTTTAGTTGTCAAGCCAAACCCAAATGGAAATAGAGGGTCATAATGGGGATCACCAATATTCATTGGGAGCTGGTCGACTGTCTTGAACCATGTACGAGCAAGCTTGCCTGAGAATCCAAAGTCACCAAACAATAGGTCAGCAACGCCTTGGCCTTCAGTTCCTGGAAGCCAAGCAGCCACAAGAGCATCTAATTTTGCGAGGTAAGGCTGGATCACAACAGGACGGCCAGAAATGACAACAACAACACATTTGACAGCACCGCAAACATTGTTGATAGTGCTTGGGCCAGGTTCTGGTATGGATAGATTGAAGCTATCACCATACATTTCTGCATACGTAGGCTCGCCCACAACAACAATGGCGAAGGAGAATTTGTTGGACTTGACAAACTCTGCATCAGGATTCTCATTGTAGACAACCTGGGTGGTAGGATCAACTGTATTTTTCACAGCATTCAGGATTGTAGTACCTGTTCATGCAAATGTTGTACCATCAAACAACTGTTTATAATAAAGAATTAAATTGCAATTGACTAATAGATTATTTTCCTAGAAGTTTGATTGTACAAATTAAAGTTTTATTGAGACCTTTTTATAAAGATGACCATCTTGAGACATGGGTTATACAATCATCAAAACATGCTTTAGTATAAGATATGTATATACATACCATCATGTGGACTGTTTTCATGTAGTATATAAATCTGTAAAGAGATTTCCACTGAGTCTCAATTGTTTTGGCTGGGTATCTTTTAAAGTGAAATCTTTTACTAACATTTTGCAAAATGGCTTGCCAGAGTGTTTCATATATGAGCACTCATATTAAATGGGTAAAAGTTAACATACCAATTGTGAGATCATTGCCGCCAAGACCCTGCCATGTTATTGTCCAGCCTCCGCATTGATTGCCTAAGTTGTCGGCATGACTACCTGCAACTAGTATCTTTGCTGTTTTCTTGGGAAGGGGAAGCAAGGGCTTGTCAGCAGATTTTCCATTCTTTAGTAGTACAAGTGATTTTCTCACAGCCTCCCTTGCCAATTCTCTATGTTCCTGCTCAGGCAAGTCATAGGATTATTGCATGGCAAAATTCTGCCAATTGACAAAGATAGATGAAGAGCATTGAAATCATCCTAAGACAATAATAAACTTGAGAACATACCTTACTACCAAGTTGGTTGACCAGGCTGAAATCAGCTAGAGGATTCTCAAAGATACCCATGACAAATTTAACCCTCAAGATTCTCTTCACAGCATCATCTATTCTACTCATTGGGATAATATTGTTCTTCACCTGATAGGTTAGATCATCAATGAACTCTGTGAAGTTGTACGGAATCATGATCTGCAACACACAATTAGAAATATTAGAGAATGAAAAATAGTATAAAAATAAAAGCCTTACATGTGTGTTCTGAAGGAATCTAATGCTGAATTTTTAAGTTTATCAAAATGTCATTTATTTGGTACAATGATGAATGTACAATTTACAATAGACATGTTCTAAATGTTGACTGACCATGTCAATTCCAGCACCAACTCCAGCTTCAACAGAGTATGAATAGTTAAGATGAGGAGGGGAGGTAATCCTGTCAATACCCTGCCAATCTGATATGACAAAACCCTGAAATGCACCCAAAGAAACTTGTTATACTTTGCACCTTCAGGGTTTCCTTTCAAAACTATATTAAACAATTTAATCAAATGATTTTTTCCACCTTGAACTTTAGCTTGTTCTTGAGGAAACCAGTAACAAGATCACCATTAGCATGCATCCTCTTCCCATTCCAGCTTGAGTAAGATACCATAACTGTTGCAACACCCTTGCTAATAGAGTTATAGTAAGCCGGCATGTGGATGCTGAGCAATCCATTTAAACTGATTACAGTGTTGTTCTCATCAATGCCCTTGGTTGTGCCACCATCTCCCACAAAGTGCTTAGCACAGGCTGCAACCTTTTGTCTAGCCACAGTGATCAATAAATTAGGTGAAATTGTTATTGCCAGGTTTTGAATTTCTGTTCATCTTATATGCTACAGAAATTCAATTAATTACCATATAACATTGTAATATGTTAGTCCATATATGGACAAGAAAAAATTTTCACAAATGATGTTTGCATAAATAGAATTGGTGAACTGATCCTTCTATGAAAACAATGTGAAGCAACCCCTTGCTTTGCAAAAATACCAAGATTTTGAGAGGAGTTGACTGCCTGAAAATGGCGGAATAATAATATGGGACAAGTACTAAATTGGAAAAATGTATGTATTGATTTCATAGGTGGACATTAGGAAATCCACCTATGAAATCAATACATAGAGCGTGAACATAGGAAGGGCTTGGGGGACCTAGCTTTGTCGTTATTATAATTTATATATGCCTAGACATGTTCCGCCACTTAGACTTACCATTCGTCTAGAACAACCAAAAGAGGTCCAAAAGTAATATTTATCAGGCAAGACTTGAAAATATCATATCCATTGGATGTTGACCCTTACCAACTTAATTCAAATAATGTGAGCTGTTGCTTTGAACATTGACCATGGGAAGGATCCCACGCACTTAGCTTTTCTATTTTTCTGTCATTTAATAATGCTTGACATGTAGAGCACTACATCGCCCACTACTGGATTGAGATCTCAAATTTTCCTAAAGAAACTATTCATGCATATGTGAAACTAAGTAATACATCCATATAGGATGTTCACCCTTGACAGGCTTATATTGGATAAGGCAAGCATTTTTTTGATTAATAATGTGTGGAGAACTCAAAATACATTTTCCCTTAATGCTCATACAAATATTAAGGTAAGCATATGTGAAAGAGTAATGATCAAATGAGCATTAAGCTTATAATCTTGAATAGGTTCTTAAAGTAGATCACTTCAAGACAAGAACAACATCTGTCATTTCTTTTCAAGTTTGAGTTAATCAACTTTTCAGATGTTCTTCACTTCATGTGAATGTTAGCCACTTCCAAGTAAGTTCTATTTAGAAGCTCGTGCAATTATTACAATAGAACACATATGCTAATGGAGGCATTTATCTGAATCTAGTCAAGGTTAATTATAATTCACCCAGAGTAAACAAATAGGACAATGTGATAAAAGTAGAAAAGGGCTCTTACTTTCCAGCAACAAAGGGAATGCCCTTTCGAGATTTGGCAGGGAGTTCTCCTTGCAAGCCAGGTATAATCTCAGTCATTGCTTGAACAATCCTAGGGTCCTCACTATAACTTTCATAGCACCGACCCCATCGTGGGTCCCTGCAAACCTGTGAAACCAAGGTAGTGGACAAAATATGTCAATATAACTGTTCAAGGTTTTATTCTTTTGAGGGTGGGGATTGGAAGTCACCAATAAAACTATTTCAAATGTTCAATTACCGCAATGCACGGAGCAAAAACGTATGGAATTCCTGTTGCTCTAACTTCAAGAGCTGTTGCCTCTCCAATCTTCTTGACAAGTTGAGGATCCCTGAAAGAACAAAAATAAAATTAAATCCAACATATTTAAAAACTGTGGACTTTTTAAAACAGATAGGAATTTGATGTATTTCCCATTCATTCATTATCCTCGACAAGATCAAAACTTTTCCTTTTAGATAGATTGTAACAATATCCCAGCTTATATATATATAACCATTAAATTATCCAGTAATACCAAAAAAATTTCTTCTAAAATTTAGTGAAGCTATTTAACTATTCAAAACATCAGAACTTTTGAATTTGATTGAGACAATCTAATTCTATATTCTTCCAACTTCCATCAATGAGTTAGTATCCTTTTGGAAATCAACAAACAAGTAATTGGTACATCAATCACTTAAGACTAAAACAAAAAATCATGCCTGCAATCTGCATCAAGGTGTATATTAAATACTTACCTGGTGACACCAAGCCCAACATTGTGAGGGAAAATAGTGGCATTGTACACGTTGTTGTGGCCATGAACTGCATCAATCCCATAAATCATAGGAATCCCGAGACGGGTCGATAGAGATCCCTTTTGGATCTCATTCACTGCATTGATCCAAGCCTCAGCTGAGGCCTTTGGAGCCGGTACACTCCCTCCGCCACTCAACACACTCCCTGGCCAAAACCCACACACACCATTTTACTCAGAAACATGATTTGTGTACTAAAAACCACACCTTGACAACATACATACAAGTACAACATGTATATATAGTTATATATATGAACCAAGATGTTTACCAATGAAGTATTGCTTCATGACATCTGGGGTGGCAACAGTGCGCTCGATCTGCACCATTTGGCCGATCTTTTCTTCAAGGGTCATTCGCTTCATGAGGTCTTTGATTCTAGCTCCCAATGGCTGTTTTGGGTCCTTGTATTTTATGTATTCTGCTTCAGTGAGCACTGCTAAACAGCATAATAGCATGAAACCCATCATGGGTTTTGAAAGTCTCCCCATTTTAGCACACCCAAGTCGAGATCTTTTGGCCTGTAATCTGAAGATTTTAAACTGAGTCAGATAATAGATAAGCTTCAATATGATATACAGCTGATAGCAACATTAACAGAGACTCTGCATCATACACAAACTATGATTGAAAAATGACACAAACACAGAGCTTTAAGCATATACAAAGATGTCATACTGAAGTAAGCTCAAATGTGAAGATTAACAGAGGAATAAGAAGTGTGAAAGAAAGCATTGAACTGAACTTACTAGCTGAACAGAGACACACACAAGCTTAGAAACCAAACTGATTGAGAGAGATATAAGATAAGAGATTGATATATCTTACCTTTGCCTTTTTATCCACTATCTCTTCCAGTATGGATGCAGGAAGCTTTCAAATTTGACACTACATGACTGACAATGGGTTGTTACTTTATACTACCCGTTTGTATACTGATGATCTGGTCCGGCGTCTTTTTTTTAGAAGCGCGTTTCAACCCTTATTCTGCTTTTTTGAGTGGGTTCCGTGTACGGTTTACGAATCTATAAACTTATTTTTTTAATAAATTTTTTATTAAAAATAGGTTCCATCATACTATTTATACAAATAAATAGTATCCAAAATCTTTTTTTTTCCCATGGTTTTTTTAGAGGAAATGTGAGTGATTCAATGGTTCTGCTTAAACTTATTTTTGTAACTATGTATGGGATTCACTGCTTTTCTTGGTATTATTTATAAGTCTGATTGGACTATTTCAGTTAATTTTTATATTTATCTATAGTACTTTAAGCAAAAAAATTTCAATTTCAACAAAAAATGTTCACTTTCAACAAAATAAATGAATCCCAAACAGACCTTCAATTTCACATTATTCCATTATTTTCTCTTCACTATTTTTAGAATTGTCACTTTAATTTTTCAATCACTTACCATCAATTATATCATTTTTTTTAATAGTTTTATTGGACAAAACAAAACAAAACTTATCCAATTGACATGAACTCATCACATTTTTTTTTTTCAATCACTTACCATCAATTATATTAATTTCTTTAGCTTTATTAGACAAATCAAAACAAAAGTTGTTAGATTCACATAGACTCGTCACTTTTTTTAATCACTTTCCATTAATTATATCAATTTCTTTTTTGATTCAATCAATTACATTAAAATATTGTAAAAATAAGTGTGAAATTAGTTGCATCACTTACTATTAATTATATCAATTTCTTTTCTTCTTCTTTTTTGATCTGATATCAATTTCTTTTTTGATTGGATCAATTATAATACATTATTTTAAAAATGAACGTGAGATTTGGTTGCAATATTAGAATTTGCGTAAGATCTTATTTTAAGATCTTTGCCTAACTTGAAGACTTCAAGAGTCGGTTTTGTCTCCTTGACTGATACTCTGGGCAACTCAAAAGACGCGTATAGCTGTCTCTAGTAATGTCATAGGTGTATTCGGGATGATTTATTATAAGCAAGATAAATAATTTAAAATATAGGAAATTAGGAATACCCCAAAAATATATATATATATATATATATATCTATATATATATATATATAAAATAAAAAACTACAGGGTAAATTATATTTTTACTCCCTCAAAGAAGAGGTTTTTTCAATTTTATTCTTTCCAAATTTTTATTTTTATTTTTTCAGATCAGTTATGAAATTGAGCTATTTTGAAAATATATTTAAAATGAACAATTTTTTTGGGTATTATTTAAATTAGTTGAAAGTAACTTTAATTGGACTTGAAGTATTTTTAAATGAGTCTAATGTTGTTTTAAATTGGAGAGACACTGACGCAAAACTAAGGGCTTGTTTTGTTAGTGTTATTTAAATAATAGTTTTTGTTGTTTAAATAACACCACAACACATATTTTCACAACCTTTTTTTACCCACACATATTACCAAACGGACCCTTACCATTTAAAAACTATTAGAATGTAAACTAGAATCAAATTTGGGTCTTTTATTGAGCTTTCATTTCAATATATTACTAGTTGATAACACATAAAACAGATGCAAGTTATACAAAAGTAATATCTACTACATATTTAATTAAAAATTATTAATAAATAAAAAGCATATTAGAGAATTTGCAGAAAATAACATACATAATTTAATTTAATATTAGATTGATTTCTAAAGAGATTTTTTTGAGAAGGATTTCTAAAAAGATGGTGGCTCCTAATTAGTTTAAACTAACATAGTTTGCAAATCAACTTACTAAAAACTATGTTAACAAGACCCTTCTCATGTTAAAATTTTAAAATGATGACATACAAATATATAGGTTTTCAAACGTTGTGTGACAAGATTATAAAAAGTAAAAAAACCAACAAAAATTAAAAGCGTTCATGTCTATTTGGGATCCGTTTATTTTATTGAAACTGAAATTTTTTTGCTAAAGTACTGTAGATTAAGATAAAAGTTAGTTGAAATAGTACAGTGAGATTCATGAATAATATCAAAAAGTGTAGTGGAACCCATAAATAATAGTAAAATTAAGCTGAATAGTAAAATAAGTTGATAAAAATAATTTTTACCAAGCTCACACTTCATATTATTATAATAAATATAGATAAAATCAATAACAATCGGGATTGATGCATCACTTTTATATGGCTTATTGGCACCATTTTCAATGTAAAACAATCTATCTATATATATATATATATATATATATTGTAACTTTTAAACTTACATCACTTAATATTTTTTAATTGGATATGAATTTTAACAAATTCACCGTTAGATTATATTATCTTCATATATTTTCTATGCTTGCAAAATGTCAAGGTGATCAAAGATTAATACTCATGTCATTAATTAACTGTTTAATTCAAATTTTTGTAATTTAAAATAATGCATGAAAGATGAATTTATGGACCGAGTGGTAAATAACTTCCAATTGACATGAAAATTGACATGAATGTTAAGAACATATAGAACGTGTAATTCAATGGTGGGATTTTCAAAATATGAATTTTTTAATGTTACACCAAGTATAACTTGAACTTAACCCCTCTCTCTCTCTCTCTCTCTCTCTCTCTTTATATATATATATATATATATATATAACTCTAAGTAATATTACACAATTCAATATTTTTTAATGAGAAATGATATATCCATAACATTTTTTACAACATTTTTACAATAAATCATAAGTGACAGGTTGTTACCGATTGTTACTATTGGGGCAAAAAAGTAATTTTAGTGTATAACTTGAACTTAACCCCCTCTCTCTCTCTCTCTCTCTCTCTCTCTCTCTCTCTCTCTCTCTCTCTCTATATATATATATATATAACTTTAAGTAATATTATACAATTTAATATTTTTTAATGAGAAATGATATATTCATAACATTTTTTACAACAAATCATAAGTGACAGGTTGTTACCGATTGTTACTGTTGGGGCAAAAAAGTAATTTTAGTGTTAGGTTTAAATTTGAACTAATAACAACTAACCGCCTATGATTTGTTATAAAAATATTGTGAACGTAGCATCTCTCTTTTTTAATTGGATACGAATTTTGATAAATCTACCATTAGATTATACTATTTTCATATATTCTCTATGTTTGCAAAATTTCAAGGTGACTAAAGACCAATAGTCATGTTATCAATTAATTGTTTAAATTCAAATTTTTGTAGTTTAAAATAATGTATTAAAGATGAGTTTATAAATCGAATAGTCAATAACATTCGATTGCCATGAAAATTGACGTGTATGTTAAGAACATATAGAATAAGTAATTTAACAGTAAGATTTTGAAAATATGAATTTTATAACAAGTTATTGGGTTACACTAGAGGTAACTTGAACTCAACCTTATATATATATATATATATATAATATGTTGTGTAAGTAGGGAGAAGACATTTTGTTTTCTAATTTGTCAATCCTTTTCCCAGCTCCCCCATCATAACAGGCTTGAAAACAAAGACAAGAAAGAAGGAACTACAAGTTACAGCCAAGGAATATTGAAAGTGTTTGATCCCAAAAAAAAAAAAAAAAAATAGACAGTGTGGTCCTCATAATTTAATTATGATGGCCCATTGTTCTGTACTATTTCCATATCCATCACAACATTTTCCTTTTCTTTAGTGGGCAGTGACGGCAGTCCCCACCAAAACATGAGATTGCAACTACGGAGTCGTGTAACTTGATGAAATTTGTCTATAAAAATAACCATAGAAATAATTGGAATAATTATCCATTGCTTGTAGACAGTTTTTCATTTTTCATGCTTGAGGATAAAAAAAATGGCACAGACACCAATGCTGTAAAGACGGAAATAAAAAGGCGTATTTTAAACTCCAACCTGTACTTCTGATTCAAACGGCCAATTTTTTTGAAAAAAAGTCAAAATTGTAACGTTAGGAAAGCAGGAACAGATACTTCAGTTTTTGTAATGAAAATTTAAAAATTTGGTGGGGTATGTTCTTATTCTTTTTTTTTTTTTTTTTGAGGAAGAGGGTATGTTCTTATTCTTAATAATGATGTTTTTTCTTCTTTTTTTGGCTAAGTAAATAGTGATGGCCTTGTTGTTTGCACCAATCTATGTTTATTTATTTTATTAAATTCCCTTTGCTATTGCACATGAGTCACATGACCAGATAATAAAATGTGCGATAGTTTAGGCAACAAAAGCGTCCGTTTTTTTTCCCATAAAAAAAAAAAAAAAAAAAGCGTCCGTTATTTCACACTTTGTATTGGTTGCAGATAGGGAGAATATGATAAGGAAAATAGTGAGGTAAAGAATTGAGTGTACGAAGCAATGAGTATATAGAGAGAATATGATAAAGAAAAGAGTAAGGTAAAGAGTTGAGTATACGAAACAATGAGTATGAGGGTGTTATAAGTTATGTTAATTTTAGTTCATAAAAAAAAAAAAAAAAAAAACAGTTATGTTAATTTTAAGTAAATTTTTTTATTTATTTATGATAATTGCTTTTTATCATTAGGTTAAGACACCGATAAGTTTATGGTGTAGACGGATTATAATCCTTATTTCTTCTTTGACAGAAAAATAAATTGTTTTGTGGATGAAACAATAAATATAAGGTGTTAAAACTGTAGGGCCGGGGAGCTTATGATCCGGCCCACGCTCTATCCGGGCTCAGGGCCCGTGCCGAGGAGGTAGTGTGCTGAGGACGAGTGATCAAAGGCCGAGGGGTTAAGGGGAACAGCTGAGGACGACCTTATCCTCGGCACTTCAAAACTTTGATGAGAAGAGCAACGTCTTAGTGAAGGTCATCCCCAAATAGTTTCTTAAAGGGGATGTGAGTGGAATAGGGCCCACGTGGAGGTACGATGCAAAATAGGTTCAAGGAAAATACGTCCCCTCCGCATTAAATGCACCGGCCAACGCCCTGATCATGGTAATGAGAAAAGACGCTTGGACGGTGTAACTTCGATCCTCGCAACTAATAGAAAGTAAGAGGGGACAGATGATGGGACATGTACAGAAGTAAGCACCTGCCTGACCAGCAAGTGGAGGGCTAGGATCAACCAAGAAGGACTATATAATGTAAAAGTTAGTGCACAAAAAGGAGGCTGGGAAAAATGGCCAAAAACCAGAACCTCCTAGCCCGCCTCCAGGATAAAGAATCCTAGGGCGAAAATGACCTAATCATATGTAAACACCATGAAAAACCCACCAGCTGATAATTGAGGCCTAGCCTTTCAAACCCACGCTCTACAAATGATGTTGTTTGGGCCTTTTTGCGTACGAACCCAACACTGTTACGGGTCGTTACGAATCGTGTCCTTACAAAAACTAATTGGTTTATAGTGTAGACAGGGTTAGAACTAGGGGCGGCACCGAAAATTTTACTTTGGGTGGGCCGAGTTATAGTACTGAAGTTATCATCTAGTGATCATAATGTTGTCTACTTTGATATTAGATATGTTCCACACACGCATAAAAAGAAACTTGGTATTTTTAAAATTTATAGAAAAAAACTTGATGATGATATTTCATAAAATAAAATTCAACCATTATCATTTTCATAGTGAATTCTTACAATTTTCATTTGCAATATAAATTGTTGAGTTGTCTATCAAAATGAATAAAAAACCTCCAATGAAACCAATGAAGTCTTCAAAATTGTGAATGATCCAAAGCCTTAAAAGTATTTTTGAGAAACAAGTGAAATTATAAAATTGAAATTGAGAAAATAAGACATTATCTCTATAATTATTGGGTCTGTTAGTCAAATTTTTTTTTTAGAGCATTGTTTGAGAGCTTGAATTTTTTTTGGGGGGGGGGGGGCAAATCCTGATTTTTTTAATGAATCCTTTAAAATTTTTCACTAATATATATACTAGGAAAATATATTTTAAATTTTTGGAGGGGCCATGGCCCCCCAATGGGCAATATAGTTCTGCCCTGGTTAGAACCCTAAACACCAATCGGTTTATAGTGTGAATTGGTTGCATATACGATAAGGAAAAGAGTAAAACAGGGAATTAAGTGTATGAAACAATGAGTATGAAGGAGTTATGAGTTATGATAAGTTTATAGCATAAGCAACATATATATATATATATATATATATTTATCATGATGATTGTCATTGATCATCATGCTAAGATTCCAATCGATTTATGGTGTAGAAGGGAGTTAAAAATCCTAAATCTCTTATTTTGCAATAAAATTTTTTACCAATTGAACTAACAAAAACTTAGGCATAATAAGAAATTCATCCCTTCCTTTTTCCAAAGAATTCCTGACCAATTTGGGTGTACCCACCATGATTAAGGCCTAACGGGAAGGGAAAATCTAGTGTCTTTTTTATTTTACTTTGTAAAATATGGTTACCTGCCATGGGTACAACACCATGTGCACCTAATTTTTTTATTTATTTTTAAATAGTTTTGATTCTCCTAGGTTGGTTTTTTTTTTTAATTATATATATATATATATATATATAAAGCGAGAATATATAAAAGTTACAGTATCTTTTGGTTTGTTTAATATGTACTGTTTATCACTTCATTGTCTTTTTTTTTTCTTTTTTTTTTTTTTTTTCTAGTAAATATCCCCGGGTCAACTTTTTTATTTTATTTTTCTAATTACAACATCATGTGCACCTAATTTTTTTTTTTTTTAAATAGTTTTGTTTCTCCTAGATTGGTTTTCTATATATGTATCTATATATAAAAACCCAAAATGTGCAAAAGTTACGGTACCTTTTGGTTTGTTTAATATGTATTGTTCATCGCCTCATTGTCCTTCTTCTTCTTCTTCTTCTTCTTTTTTTGGTAATATCACCGAGTCAACTTTTTATTTTATTTTTCAAATAATAATAATAATAAAATTTTCACAATATTTTTGCAATTGTTGAGGTATTAATTCCTTATAGGTCAAAATAAACTATCATATTAGAACCAACCATAATTAAAAATAAAGATATTGTGAAAAAAAGAAGTACTACATTCACAACATTTTTCACAACACTTTCATAACAAATCATTTGTGGTAAATTGTTATTGGTTCTAACTCAAACTTACCAATGAAATTACTTTTTTGTCTACCAATAACAACTAGTAACAACCTACTGCTTATAATTTGTTATGAAAATGTCATGGACATAACAATTTTTTTTAAAAAAATATTAAGACATCTTGTTGTCGTTACAATATTTTCTAAACTGTTGAACTGTCAATTCTTTACAAGTCAAAATAAAATATAACAAAATTATAAAGGAATTATGAAAATGTTGTGTCATACTGTTGTGATTTTAGAAATTTTTTATTGGTTCAGTCAGCTTTGTTGAGCCAAAATTCATTGTTTCACACACAATTTTCTTGGATTGACTTTTTGTATTTTTTTTTTTTACACCATTTTAAGTAAAAACACATAGTTTTATACACAAAAACAAAAACAAAAATTTAGGATAAAAACACTTTTCATCTTTAATGTTTGGCGTAGTTTACAATTCCTCCTTAAACATTAAAATCAAGCAATTTTTCCCATAATATTTTGGAAAATAGCAAATATATTATATTTTTATTTTCTCAATTAAGCCCTAATGAAAACTTATGATCCTTAAAATATTTTATTGTGTAATGTCTAAAAAACTCCCACTAAATTTTAACATTCCAAAAATTTTCATCGTGTATTTTGAGTTTTAAATGGTAGTAATTCTTGGAAAGTTGGAATGATGACATAAGGTGTTTTATTTGTTATTTAAAGAACATTGATTTTCTAAGTTTAAATTTTTGAAACTTATAATTTATCTAATGGAACATTCGGTGACACACGTCTTTTGTTATCTTTTATATATATATATATATATATATATATATATATATTTAGCAAAACTCAGTTGTTTATTATTGGAAGATGATTGTAAGGACGCAATTTGGCTCCCCGACCCAAAATATGTATGGGCTTTGGCCCAAAAAGTCTCAAAACAATGAATTTGTAGAGAGTGAGTTGGAAATCTAGGCTCTAATGAGTTAGATAATTATTATGATAGATTCAAATGACAATAAAATAAGAACAGGCAAGTTATACTTAAAGAAAATCGCCCTTGGCACGGTCTAAGGAGATCAGTTCTTGTATATCTTCTGGATTAGGTTACCAATCCGGTCCTTGTTATTGCCCCTCCCTTTTCTCTCCATCTTCTCTCTCTTTTATACATCATTTCATGTGTAAATTTAGATTGATAGTTCTGATACTTGTCCCATCAGCCCCTCTCTAAAGTCTTTGGGAGCAACTGTAAGGCTGAAAAGCATGGTTCAATCAACTGCAGAGCATTCAATGCCATGGTAGCAGCTTTATCTTAGATATTTTATAACTTTCCTTTGTCCTGTTTCTTCTTAATACTTATCTTTTTCCATGGAATGGTTCGGAATGTTGTTCTTGATGGCAGACCATGCCCTCTGTCCTCGGCCTTGCCTAGCCGAGGAGGGATTCTTCCTCGTTTTCCCCCCAAGGTGGCTCTGATCGGATTCCATTTCTTTCCTTATTAGCACAGACCCTTCTGGAAGTGTTTACCTCTCCTCGAATTGTTTAATGTCTTCGGATTGGGCCCCTGATCCAATATATACATAGATATGGGCTCCCTGACCTTTTACCCCTACAATGATAATATTCGTTATCATTTTTAGAAGTTTTTAGGGAGTGAATATGTTGCCTTTACCAAATAGATTCTAAAAAACTATTATAGTAAAATAGATATTGATATGTTAAATAGCTACCCTAACTTTGTGGTTGATCAAAATTCTTATACGAATAAGATTAATTTTTTATAACATAATTATCAAAATTCTTAAAATTAATGTCTCTTTTGATTAATGTAAATCTCAATTTACTTTAAAAATAAAATGATTTATATATTTGTTTTATGATACAAATAAAATCTATAATTGATCTTAATCCTTACTCTTAATTTTTCCATGGTAAGCACATGCCTTCCACGTGTTGCCTTAACTACTATATATATAAAAAGAGCCAATGAGTATAGCTAAAATACATTTGGTTTATTCAATTGGACACTGTTACTTACGCCTTCTTCTTCTTCTTCTTCATCCTTTTTTTTTTTTTTTTTTTTTTTTTTTTTTTTTTTTTTTGTGTGTGTGCGCGGTAACTTGCTTATATAATAATAAAAATAAAATATTAACACAACAAATTGACACAATATTTTCACAAATTTTGAGGTGTTAATTCTTTATATGTCAAAATGAAATAATAAAATATCATATTGGAACAAACCACAACTAAAAATAAAGGTATTGTGGAATAAAAAAAAGTGCTACATCCACAATATTTTCATAACAAATCTTAGATGGTAAATTATTACTTTAATTAAAACTTACCAATGAAATTATTTTTTTTCCACCAATAACAACCCGTAACAACCTACTATGTATGATTTGCAACGAAAATGTTGTGAACATTGCATTTTTCTTGTGAAAATGTTAAGACATTTTGTTATCCTCACAATATTTTCATAACTGCTAAGGTGTCAATTATTTACAAGTCAAAGTAAAATATAACAAAGTAATAAAGGTATTATGAAAATGTTGTGCCATTGTTTCTAGAAATTTTTTTTATTTGTCAATTTTTATTGAGCCAAAATTCAATGTTTCACGTACAGTTTTCTTGGGTTAAAATTTTGTATTTTTTTTTCTTTATGCACCATTTTAAGTAAAACACATATAGTTTTACACACACACACACAGAAAACAAAAATAACAACTTAGGATTAAAACATTTTTCATCTTTTATGTTCGAGGTAGTTCAAAATTCCTTCTTAAACTTTAAAAAATCAAGCAATTTCTCCCTTAATATTTTGGAAAAGAGCAAATATGTCATATTCTTATTCTCTCAATTAAACCCAAATGAAAAATTATGATTCTTAAAATATTTCATTGTGTAATGTCTAAAATACTCTCACTAAATTTTAACATCTCAAAAATTTTCTTCACATATTTTGAGTTTTAGATAGTAGTAATGCTTAGAAAGTTGGAATGGTTGTATAAGGTGTTTTATTTGTTACCTAGAGAACATTAATTTTCTAGGTTTAAATCTTAAAAACTTATAATTAAGGGTCATCAAATAGCCCATGACCCATGGGCTGGTCCAATAACCCGCTAGCCCACCAGGCTAATGGGCAGCCCAACCCGGTAATATTGAAGCCAGTGGGCAGCCCAGTAGCCCAATGGGACAGGCTATGGGTTGGTTTCTTTACCCATGGGCGCTCGGTGGGCCGGCCCATTAGCCCAGCCCAGTAGCCCGACCCGTTAGCCTGACTCATTGCCCAAAATTTATAACAAAATAATTTGGGAGTTGGGTGGGTGAGGGATTGAACTTTAGACATTATAAAAACTTTAAAACCACACACCTAACCACTAAATACTTGGAATGATTGTAATACAATATGCATAATAAATATATATTTTGGTATTAGTCTAGTAACTTTGATTTTTAAAACAAAGTTACTAAGATGACTGTTGCCTTACCTCTGTGCCTCTGGAAAGAAAGTCATTCTTTCCTTTGATAAATTCCAATTCTTTCCTTACAAGTTACAATTATAGAAGAAATTCCTTAAAAAAATAAAAGCTTATCGTTGGTTGGAAGAAATTCTTTCCTTAATGAGTTGATATTTGATTCTTCATATATTTCCTTTAAGAATTGATATTTTATTCTTCAAATATTTCCTTTAAGAGTTGATATTTAATTCAATGTACTTATTTATTCTTATCAATAAAAGTTAATTAATCTTATTTTAGTACCTTTTTAAGAGGTATGTCTTAGTATTTTTTTTTAATAGAATCTTTTTAGTAGATTTAATTGTTCAATTTGATAGTTTGTAATAATATATAATTATAATTTTTTTGGTTAAATTTTTATAACCCCATTGAAGACCTGTTAAAAATGCCCATGGATAGCCCATTAAACCCACCTCACTAGCCCAGCCCGCTAAAGCCCAAATGGGCATTGCCCATGGGTAGGGCCATGGGCTAGGGTTTTTCCATCCAACCTGGCCCGACCCAGCCCATTGACTAGTCAACAGCCCATTAAGCTCAGCCCATTAGACCCATGGGCCAAGTAAAAATGGGTCAGGCTGGCCCGGCCCGGCCCATTGACGAGGCCTACTTATAATTTATCTAATGGAAAATTTGATAATACATGCATTTTGTTATCTTTTTTTTTCCTTGCCTAAAATGGGTGTTCATTAAAAACTAATTAAGCTAAAGATTGCACCTAGACTCATATAGAATGATAAAGAAGAAAGTATGAATGACAAAATTTTCATTGTGTATGGTTGAAGGTATTTGATAAAGTTATTCAATTGTATCATATGATATCCTTTATTATGAAAATTTAAATATTGTAACAATGCCTTAGCAAAAATCAGTTGCTTATTGTTGAAAGATGACGATATTCGTTATCATTTTTATAAGTTTTTAGTAAGTGGATATTACATTTAGCAAATAAGTACTAAGAAACTATTATAGTAAAATAAATATATATATATATATATATATATTAAATAGCTATCATAACTTTGTATGTGATCAAAATTTTTATACGAATGAGATTAACTTTGTATGACATACATTTTTTATATATAGTTTCTTACTTCTTCAAATAGAAATTTTATCTTAATTTTCTCACTCAAGAAGTGCTAAAACTATGTGTGTAAAACACTTTCATAACAAAGAAGTGTTATATCCATAACCACCTATAACAACCTATTACTTGTAATTTGTTGTGAAAATATCGTGAACATAACACTTCTTTTGTGAAAATGTTAAGACATCTTGTTGTCGTCACAATATTTTCAAAATTGTTGAGGTGTCAATTCTTTACGAGTCAAAATAAAATATAATAAAATTATAAAAGTATTATGAAAATGTTGTGCCATTCAGTTGTGATTTTAGAAATTTTTTGTTGGTTTAGTCAACTTTGTTGAGCCAAAATTCACTGTTTCACGTATAGTTTTTTCGGGTTGACTTTTTGTATTTTTTTTTCTTTATGCACCATTTTAAGTAAAAACATAGTTTTACAAAAAAAAAAAAAAAAAAAAAAACAAAAACAAAAACAAAAACTTAGGATAAAAACATTTTTCATTTTTTATGTTTGGGGTAGTTTACAATTCCTCCTTAAACTTTAAAATTAAGCAATTTTTTTCTTAATATTTTGGAAAATAGCAAATATGTCATATTGTTATTCTCTCAGTTAAACTCTAATGAAAACTTATGATTTTTAAAATATTTTATTGTATAATGTCAAAAATACTCCCACTAAGTTTTAACTTCTCAAAAATTTTCTTTATATATTTTGAGTTTTAGGCGGTAGTAATTATTGAAAAGTTGGAATGATGATATAACGTATTTTATTTGTTATCTAAAGAATATTGATTTTCTAGGTTTAAATTTTTGAAACTTATAATTTACTTAATGGAAAAATTTGATGACACATGCCTTTTGTTATATATATATATATATATATATATATCAGTTGCTTATTATTGGAAGATGATGATATTTGTTATCATTCTTAGAAATGTTTAGAAAGGGGATATTTTGCCTCTAGCAAATAGGTACTAAAAAACTATTATAGTAAAATAGATATTTATATTTTAAATAACTATTTTAACTTTGTGTGTGATCAAAATTCTTATACAAATGAGATTAACTTTTTATGACATAATTGTCAAAACTCTTAAAATTAATGTCTCTTTTAATTAATGTAAATGTTTATGTACTTTAAAAATCAAATGATTTATTTCTTTGTTTTGTGATATAAATAAAATTTAAAATTGACTTTAATCACTAATTTTTTTTTTCCACAGCAAGCATGTGTCTTGCACGTGTTGTCCTAAATAGTATTCCATAAATCATTTTATGTCGGTCCTCTTTCTCTTTTTTTGTTTTTGTTTTTGTTTTTTGTTTTTTGTTTTTTGTTTTTTTTGTTTTTTTACTTCGTTTTGGAGAGAGAGATGGAGGGGATGTACATGTACCATCCAAAGTTAGATTTTACATCGATATCAAGTTATAAAAAGAGCCTAAATCGTGTCCTTCAAAAAAAGAAAAGAAAAAAGGAGAGACGTAAATCATATTATATTTAAGTAATCATTCATGTTTGAAAAGCTCTCTTTTCCCCAGTTTTGGCAAACAAAATTGTTTCACCTTGTTGTGTTGAGCTTTCGCTAGAGATCTTGTTTCTCCTTGTGTTGAGATTTCGTTCGACGAAGAGTTGGAATGGTAAGATTTACCCATCTTATTCAACCAATTACCACATGGGATACCCATTAGTTTAGTGCCAAATTGGCACCTTTGTGGAGCTGAAAACATGTACCCGTGTAATCTTGGTTCTTTATAAACCAAGGGATCTTGGTTGTTTATAATCTAGGGTCATGTTAGCAGGTATTTTTAGAGCAATTATTAATAAATCATTTTAGAAAAATTTTAACATTACTTTTATGAAAAATATAAAAAGCCATAAAAAATTTACTAAATGTTTTTTTTTTTCTTTTCTCATAAAAGATTTCTAAATATATATCTTAAATCAATGCCCTTAACTTAAGGCATCCGTCAACTTTTTCCTATAATTATTGAATTATCATAGGAAAAAAAATCTATTACAATATTTTTATTTTAGGTATTGAGTCTATTATTATTTTTGGGTCCTATAAGGATCATAAGTAGATCATTACTAATTACTCAAACGGACATTATAAAAACAGTTGTATCTATGGATTTAGTGAAAACAGTTGCCACTATTAAACACTCTCTTCAATTAACTTTTTTAGATGGGAACTTCAATTGATTTATTTTCTCGTTAAACCCGAGCCTGTCAACTATTATTTATAATAGTTAGAAATCCTACATTATTACAGTAGTACTTGAACCCGTTCCCCACCCCCCTTGCTCTAAGGCTTGGAGAGGTACCATCCCTACCGTACAGGCAAATGGTCGGAGCCTATCAACTTAATCAGCCATAAGGCTTGTAATCTTGGAATTTCAATTCTCAGGTTTCGATGTTCATGTGATGGCATACAAATGGACTAGAAAAGATTTTTTGGTGATGGCATACAAATGGACTAGAAAAGATTTTTGATAATTGAAAAGGGGGAGGGGGAGGGGGAGGAGGGTAGGGGAGGCGACCATGTATGACTCACCCCCTTGGGCGTGACTATAGGGGCACTTCCTTGCTAGGGAATGTTGGATTGAGCCATAACTACTGTGATTAGGGTACCACAGACCTCACCCTAGCATCCCAAGAGAGCTAGCAGTAAGGCGCAACGCATGAGTGCTCCCACCGCCTATCCCCAGTACTTGCTAGGGTTCAAATGAAGGATCATTGTGCATGCGTGCAGGATCCTTACCGCTAGGCCACCCCTCTTGGGGCTTGGGCATCTCATGACAACATGAAAATCAAGCTTGAAGTATGATTGAACGACTCAATCGCAAGCAAGTCATGGCATTCTTTTAGCATGTACAAAATCATCCAAAAATGCAATTACAGTTTCTTTCACATAAATATGTCCAAAATACCCAAGATTTCACTATTCACTTCCTCCACTTCCAAAATCAATCACATCAGGCAGTGTATAATTCTTATATAATTATTGCATTGAAAAATTTACAACTTTCACATAAGCTTTAAGGATACACCAATATGTGAAGAATATGGACTATAGAGAATGCAAAAAACAACTAAAATGGTAAAATATAACAAAAGGTCAAGGATTTATTACAAAAATTAGCTACCCCAGGTAATAACATGGAGATTATTATCTATTTGCCCCATATTTTCGTCTCTATAAGGTCTACTCTCTCTTTATTTTTCTATTTTAAATAAATGTACAAAAAAAAAAAAAAGCTACAACCAAATGATAAAAGTGAGCTTATTTTCAGCAATGATGAATTCCTTCCATCTTCCAGCACATAGAGCTCCTTCACTTTCTGCCCATTCTCCATTCCAAGTACCTCTCCACACTTTTCAGTCCACAGTGCTCCTTCACAACAGGCATCGTAGCAGGAACCTCCAACTGGAATGTTGAACTACACTCATCTTTGCCACTCCAAGAGAGAAGCTGTTTTCTGGCTTCTTTAATAGCTGCTCTAGTAGCACAGTGAACTGAAGCTGCTAAAATTAAAGGTGGCTCCCCAGAAGCTGCACAAAACAGCTTTTGATTTTATACACTACTAATTGATCAAACTACAAACATCACTCTACCCGATGACAATTTGCGCCTACAAACTATATTAATTTTAGGAGTGTGTTTTGATAACTAACTCAAATTAGTTCCTTTGCAGTGTCTGCCAGGATAGCACACTGCATAATTTAAAGGGAAGTAGACATTACGTCAGTCTATGGCTAAACTCTAAAGCCATGAGCAACACAATGTATAAGATGTTTTTGGAAAAGGATTAGTATGATTTCAATATTCTGTAACAAGATCCCCTCCACTTCACAGTTCACAGTTAAGATTTCATTTTCTGAATCTAACAGTGTACATACCACCACAAATTTCAATGACTTGGCAGTCTGTACACCCTCAGATTTATAATATTTACTTTGAATCATGAATCAAATCCATTTCAAATGGAGAGGATCCTTTTCCCTTTTATTTTACATTTCACTATTTTAAGTTCATTAAAATAAGGGTGGTTTTGCAATTTCATACTCATTGCAATGGCCTTAGTTATAAGCAAAGAGGTCCTATCAAAGAAGTAGGCGAATCTAGTTAAGTAAATAGGTCTTCTTGTTTGGCCTTCGGTTTATTCTTCTTTCAATATTTTTACAATAAATCATAAAGTTCTCATAGTTTCAACAGATCAAGATCATCAATGATCTGCTTCATCAATTAGTTTCAATTTCAACTACTTAGAGACATCTGGAAGGTTTTCCAGTAAAAGCCATTTGCATTTAAAACAAAAATTCAAAGGGACATACCTTTTGAAGAAAGAACACGTTTTTGATGATGTCCACTTTTATGTATTTCAACATTGAATTGTTTGGGTATTGTGTCAAGTGTAGGAATCTTGTATGTCCATGTACCTTCCGCAACCACCAATCCATCTGAATTTGTCAGGTATTCCTCAAGCATGAAAAACCCAACTCCTTGGACAAAAGCTCCTTCAATCTGCAAGAAACAACTTCAGATATCATAATTTATAAGTGAAAGGAGATATTTTGAGCATCCAGTTAGTAATGTATCAACATTCTAACATAAATACTTGAATGCAACAAAAGCGTTGGGTTCTGCAAGGTGAATTTCTTCTGGAAAAAACCAAGCCAATACATACAAAGCAAAGAAGCAGCTCAATTTTGATTGTGGATTGGAGAGGAAAGGTGGAAGAAAAGGTCGGATTGAGGAGTTTTTGTGTGAGCTGTATGAGGTGAAATTCACACGAAGTAAAAAGAAGGCTTCACATCTATATGAGTAGTGTTTGGTTGGGTTTTGGCCAACAAAATAGCAGCACTACTAAGTTTAGTTTTTTTTTTTTTTTGTTTTTTTGATAAGTAATGAAAATTTTTATAAGAAAAAGGCAAACCTAGTACACCAGCGCTGTACTAAGAGAGAAATACAATCAATTCAAAATACAGTGATCAAGCAATTGTAAGAGAGAAAAGCAGCACTCCAATTCAACAAAGTATGGAGAAAGAAGGCTTTAATTTCTAGGATATTCTGTTCACATCCCTCAAAACTTTTGGAATTCCATTCTTGCCAAAGTCCATGTAGATTACATTAGCCAGTGAAACAGCTACAATTGTTTGAGATAAAAAAGACTCCACACAGGACCATAGTCAGCACAGCACCCTCCCCCACCCCTTCCAGAAGGCAGAAAAGAATCCTTGGCTGGGAAAAATGAGATTTTCCAGTGCAATGTGTGCAATGTAGACTAAAAGAAATAAGGACCTTCATTTGCGAGGGAAGTATGGCACCTAAAGAAACTATATGGACTAAATGTGTCATAACCCGAGGAAAGAGCTAGGCACATCTATGTTATTCCCTAAAAGGAATAGTCATAATTGAGATTGCTCATAATCATAATATAACCTAGAACGATTTAGCACATGCCTGATATAGTACTCAACACATGCCACACGCCACTTTCACAATCTAAATCCACACATAAATCCAAACAATCCAAGATATTACATTTTCCAACCATTAATCATTATGTCCTCATCAAGGCACGTGTTGCGTTGTAGTTTCCCTAGCACATAGGGCATTACTAGGTTGGTTATGCTACAATATGTCACTACCAGAGAAAAGTGCTAACCACATTTGTATTATACCCCAAAAGGAATATAAAAATTTGGGTTTCTCATAATTGTTTATGTAACTTTGATTGACCTATTTCACGCCCGATGTAAGATGGGACTCAACACAAGCCCACACAACACCTTCACAATCTAAGTTCACATGCAAAACCAAACAAATTGAGGTATTAGTTTTTCTTTTTTGATAAGTCAAACAATTTGAGGTATTGCAATAAGGACTAGTCACAACTAGAATCTCTCTAATCACTTTTATAGCCCAAATCAACTTGGTACATGCCTAATGTGGGACTTAGCACCCATCCAAGACTTTCATAATCCAAATCCACACAATCTGAGCAATTTTAATCTCCCTCATTTAAAACCTAATGTCTTGTTTTAATTGTTTGAACTCCTAGATCTTATGTAGTCTTAGGCTTGGTGGGAAAAAAATACTTATTCCTGCTTCCCCTATAAGAATTCAGTCCCTGAATTCAATGTACCTTGCAAAATGTGGAAATATTTCCTTCATCTTAGCCTCACTCTCCCAATTCGCTTCCTTAATGGCATGATTCCTCCAGAATACTTTAACCATGAGGATATTCTTGGTAGGTAAACCATGCTCTTTTCTATCCAGAATTTGAATTGGTTGCCCTTCATTTGACAAATCCTCATTGATTTTGATTGTTTTTGGTAACATCTTTTTTTTTATACCATAAATGAAAGTTAAGGGGATTTGACCCTAGATCTAATCTAACCCCACAGTAGGGATTGGAATGTTAGTAGGCCAAATCCTTTTGGGGTTTAATGCAGATATGGTTAGCACTTCCTTAGCTCATGACAAAATGAAATAAGAGACGCCTTCATTTGCTTAGTGAAGTGTGTGTGATTGTTTGTATACATTCAAGATTATGTTACATTTGGTATAACTCTAAGTAACATTACACCATGTAATAACTTTTTATTAAATTAATATTTGAAAATCTCACTATTGGATTACATGTTCTCTATATTCTTAAAACATATGCCAAATTTTGTGCCAATCAAATGCTATTTAATATTCGATCCATTTTATGCACAATTTTATAATACAAAAACTTGAAATCAAAATATTTGATAGATGAGATAGTTATTGATCTCTAATCATGTTGAAATTTTGTATGTATATAAGAAGAAAATGTAATCCAACCGGTGGATTTGTCAAAATTTGAATCCAATCAAAAATATTGAATTGTGCAACATTATCTAAAGTTACACTAGGTGTAACTTTTTTTTTTTTGACAATCGACACTAAGTGTAACTTAAACTCAATGCGCGCGTGCACACACACAATATATATAGCTCATAGGATTAAAATTAGGCAAACCTGTCCTAAATCCACAGCAGGGTTGAGACTCTGTCCACAATCATAGATAATATCAGTTTGCAAAATTGTGGTTTCTCCTGTCAAAATATTCACCTCCACCTGTGACACCAAACTTTTGTTATTGAATTTTAGCCGATATTTGTATTTTCACTGAGTGTGACTTGTAATGCAATATGGTACCCTGGAAGTGTGCCCTCATGCAACTTTATTTAAAGAAGCACTTCTTTAGTTCCAAAATAAGCAAATGTGGAAGCAATAAGGTATTAGAGGTAAACTTGCCTCACTCACTGCGGCACCATAGGTTCGATATTGCATGGAAGTAAGGTCAGGGACAAAGAAAGAACTTGCTGATAAGTTCACAGAGAGCATGTAGGCCTACAATTTCATAAATCTGAGTCAGTGGAAAAGATGCAATGTATCAAATCAAGAAATTCCGAAAGGAAAATTCATGCTAGGAGCAAAATTTCAGAATTTATAAGTTTAGATTTTTTTTTTTGAGATACTAGATTTTTTTATTAGGATTGAGATGTCCTTTAGGATGTAATTGTGCCTTAATGTAATCCTTGAAGCCTATTAAAGGTCTGTTTGTATTGTGTGTCCGCGTTTTAGGGCTTTTTTTTTTTTTTTTAAGTCCAGCGCCTGATGAACAGTGCACCAAGGCAAATGCACAGTGTTCTCTCTAATGAACAGTAATTAAAAAAATTATTTTATTGTTTTTAGTTTTCAGCATAATAAACTGTATCCAAACACACACTAAAAGAGGCTCTAAGAATGGTTTTAGCATTGCAATTTGAATAAAAGTTTTCTAATTAGAGATATTTCTCTCTAGCATGGTGGTGATTTCAAGCACCCTTAGGTGGTGAAGCCTACCGTTTTTAGGTAAATTCTAAGTGGTGAAGCTTAGAATTTTCCCTGCCTTCTCTTCTTTACCCTTCTTTCTATTTCTACACTTTCCATCCTAAATAAAAAATGCAAGTAAATATCCTGCCTCCTAGGGCAATTTTTCATACAACAAGCAACTACTTCACAAAATTACACCTTTCATTTGTGGGTGTTTTATATATGCCTTGACACAATCCAAAACCAGTGAAGGTTGTTTATTTGTTGAGTTACATTTCAAATAAATAATCAATGTCATTTAAATCAAGATCAGTCATTGCAGCTCAGAATCTCAGAAATATGTTAAAGCTTGAGATTCTATGATATATATGTCCCAGCTTGAGGGGAAGCATTATGAGTAGTATTTATATGTAATTACAACTCTTTTTTTTTTTTTCTTTTTTTCTCATTAAAAAAGAGAGTAGTATTTAATATTTATATGTTAAAGGGTAAATTTGTAATAATATACTAACGTTATAGTACAGATATTAAACATGTGTGTTAAGATAAATTAACTAACCCTAAGGAGTATTTAGCTTTTCCGAATTCTTTTAGGATTTTGCTTCTGTATAAGCAAGTCCCCTGGTCTTGTAGCAAACAATTAAAGCACTTTGATAATCAGTTGTTCAGCATATTATGCTCTCATTTAATGGTGATACTACAAAAGGCTAGGTTGATATTTCAAAGCTTCCAATTTATTTCTTTCTTCATCTTCAAGTTAGAGCCACAACCAGACCCCTAGAAAACCCTTTTCAACCCTCAGTTAGTCCTAAAATTCCTATTTTATAAACCATGTGACAGCCCACTGTAAATTAGCTTCAAAAAGTTACTGTTCATGAGTACAGTTCACACTGGACAGCGGCTTGGTTCTTAGTTTTCTTGCAACCCTCCATAAATTTTAAAATTGCCTTCTAATAAACAAACCTTAAAATCTAAAGGCTCAATGCCAAATACTCTCGTCATGGAAAGTTTAATATCCCAATCAAGGGCCACCTTACATCAATTTATTTCCCATATCTAGATTGTTGGTACATTTTTCATTACCTTGACAAACAAAGATTTTTGATAATTGTGTTTATGGTCTTACTTTCAGGTCAAAGGGTTGAATTAGGATAAGTTCTTGATTAACAAAGGCTTGGAAATAAGGTCTTGATTATCACATCCCATGTTCAAAAGGGGAAGAAAAAAAAAATTGTCCAAACAGCACGTAGCTACCTGATCAATAAGCATCTCCCATTTAATGGAACCCATTTGATCCTGCAACCTTTCCCTGAGTGGCCTGAGTCTTTCAACCAAAATATTGCAGCAAAGCCTCACTGCTTCACAGCTTGACTCAGATGTTGTGCTCCCAGCAGTAAAACCCCCTTGAATTAAACTCAAGCTATCAGACTGAATGACCCGTACTTTATCCGACAGATCTCCAACTCCATCACATTGGATTGAACTGAGACCAAATGCAGCCATCTGTTTTACCTTTGTCCAGAGCCCCTGGCCGAGCTCAATCCCACCGACTTCAACAACAATAGACCCATCACTTAAAATGCTTACTTTTCCTGGTGTGGGTCTTACAGAAAATTCATGCACAATAGGTATACGAGAAATGCCCCTTTTCCTCCATTTATTGTCCCTATTAAACTCTTTCACCATTTCAGTTCTCTGGTGTAAGCTTGATGACATGGCCAACTTATCCCATATAGAAGGTAAAGTATACTCGAGAGGTTCATCTGCATTACTCTCATAGAATAAGTTAAGGCTGTTGTATGTGTGGAGATTTATGCTTCTGACAGAATCAGCATCCATTGAAAGGGTAGATGCTACGTGTTCAATAACAGCTTCAGCAATAAATGATCCCTGTAGTTCCCCAGGTGCCCGCATAGCAGATTTACTGGAATGATTTGTTTTGCATACCTTTATATCAAAGGATAAAGCACCCCAGTCATACTTTTTAAGTGGACCTAGTATGTTATGCGGCATAATTGGACTTATATCTGGAGACAACCCAGCATTAATTAATATGTCAAGTTGTAATGCTGTAATCTTCCCATTAGACTTGAATCCTACGCTGTAAGTTATTTTCATGGGATGCCTTCCTCCTGCCATTATCATATCAGTCTTGCGATCAAGATATATCCTGACAGGGCGACGCAATTTGTGTGCTGCAAGTGCACATGCTGTAGCAACCTAAAACATCAGTGTAAGTATTTGTGCTAGTGGTTTTATTTTTAACAAAGTAATAGAGTATTTAATAGTTTCTATCAAATGATACAGAGAACCAAATCAACAAAAACGAGAGAGAGAGAGAGACAGAGAGAGAGATTTAAAAACAAAAACTGGAAATCATATACACAGAGATTAAGGATCTTAGAATCATATAAAACTCCAGTTTAAAGTGGTGTATTCTCATGTCAAACCAAGGCTGAGCGAATTACAATATAAAAAAGGTTCACAATGAAGTTATCCTTTCCAATCTAACATCCAAAGATAAACTGACCATAGGCATCCATTTAAATAAAACTTCTTAGACGGGCATGGCATAAGACACAACCAAAAGGATCAAGGACAGATGGAACCATGATTTCATCTTTGGGGTTAGAAAGCATGAAACAAAAAGTATCCATCTTTCAAGAACCAAAAATATACTAAGATTCAAAACTAAATTAATATATGAAAATCTATTTCAATATTGACAAAATATAAATAAAATAAAAAACACAAAAGAATTGTTCTTGATACATTTCAACTCAATAATCACCTATTAAAATAGAACTTGACCTTTGTTTGGAATCCCAAAATTTATCTATGATTGATTATGTAATAAATTTTGCTACAATTTCCATTTCAATATACACAATCAAAGACCACTTTAAAAATTCATCCTCCATTTTATTGCGAATCCAAGTTTTGACAATATTCATGGTGGGAAAATTTGAATGTTGCAGTTGGTTTTCCTATCATCTACATATCAAGTAAAAAACATATTTATTATCTCATTATATATTCACTATTGACTAACTAAAAAATAATTAGTGTTGCCAAGTTAAAATTTTTAGGCAAAAACATCTTTTTATCCCTATATTTTGGCCTTATCTTCAATTTGGTCCTCAAGTTTTAACAGTTTTCATTTTGGTCCTTATATTTTTAAACTAGCTAAACGCTATTTTTAAACTAGTAGTAACGCCCATCAGCCACATAGGCATTTTTCGTAAGTGAGATGATGGCGGGACAAATTGACAGCAAGTTTAAAAATAAAAAAGGACCACAGTGAAAGATATGAGAACTATGACCATTTTGAAAATAGGGCCAAAATATAAGGACCAAAAAAGTGTTTTTACCAAATTTTAATTAAAAAAATTCAAACAAAAACAGATGTTCTTAAAATTACCCAGCCTCAATCACTTAATGTGTTACCATGTTAAAAAAAGAAAAAGAAAAAAAAGCACCTAAACAAATTGTTTAGGCTTAGTCAGCAACAACATGAGAACATACTAATCCCAAATTTTAATTTTAATTTTTTTAATGCTGTGTCCCAAACAACATAAAGCGAGTAATAAAACACAGTCATTTGAAAAAAAAAAAAAGGAACAAAAACAAAAAATTCCAAAACACTAATTTGAATGTGTGTGTGTGTGTGTGTGTGCGCATATAAAAGAAGTTATGTTGACAAACAAATTGATATTAGTAACACTTAGAATTTTGGAGCGACAATGGATGGGATAACTATTTTATTTGTTGAATTTATGGGACAATTTTTTTTTTTTTTTTTTTTTTTGGGGGGGGTGGGGGCGGGGGAGAGGGTGGATGGACCCCCTTAGTATAAACATTGCTTCACCCCTAAAATGGATGCAACAATAAAATTGAAGAATAGAAAAATAAAGAAAGATAACCTAGTAGTTGGCATCAATCAAGAGAGAACAAACCTATAAGTCATTTACAGTGATTCAATCATTCTTAACTATAGAAAGTTCAGGTTCATTTTACAGTGGTTACAAATGTTAAATTTAGACCAGAACTGTAGAGAGGGTATCTGACATAGGACAAAAGCTCTGGTACTAATTAATTTAGCAAAGGGCAGATTCTAGGAGGTAGGCAATTAGGATTGTTTGGGTTAGGCATTTGTGCTGGAAAGGATGTAATATATATATATATATATATATTTATATATATATATATATATATGTTAGAGGTAGAGTTTCAAATATGCTAAGCAATAGATTTGCTTTGAAGGTCAAACAGACAAAACTCAAGTTCAACCGCATTTTGATATTTTGGGATTCTTGGGGAGCTATTTGAAGGACATGACGTTTTTGGAATTTAAGACTTTGATTTTTAGGGAAAGATGGAAACAAAATTCAGGTATGGGTTTGCTGGAATCAATTTAAATCACTGAAAAATTAAAGGGAAAAAATTACACCTAGGGTTTCGTCAAAAACACACTTAAGACAAAAATTGCATCGCACAAAACTCCACAGCATAATGCCGAAAAGTTCAATAACTTGTTCCCCATTGAATTGAAAGCATTATATCATTTTTATAGAAAACTAAACCTAACTGTAATAGCAGTTGGACGTACCAAATTCAAACTAAATAACTAATAAAACTCGCAATATAAACCAAAAATAACCTAATAAAACCCAAAAACAAGACCTAACGCCCAAAACTACAGCCCATGACAGGAATCTCAACATCAAAGTTGTCAATTCCTTTGCAAAGACCATTTCGATTTATATATATATATATATATATATATATAACTACTCTCTTTATATATATATATATAACTACTCTCTTGTGTTGATTGTTTTGCTAGCTCCTCTTTGGACCAGCATTAGAAAAGAATCAGGTAAGTAAGAAATAACTCTCCTGCTATTTATCACCACTTCCTAGTTCCTAATAACAATACCAGATTAAACCAGTTCAATAACAATTTCAGACTGCAAGAAAGCAGGTACGAGAACATTTTCTAGAAAAAAAGAGAGGCTAAGATCCAATATATTTTGCATGAAAGGGTATGGGAGAATTATGAGTAAATGACGAAAGACATTCTTAATAATTAAACTTAAAAAAAAATATCATATGTGAGTAAAGTAAATGAAAAAAGAACACATTCTCAATGAAAATAATAATAAAATTCCATATGTGAGCAAAATAAAGGAAATAAAAAGGACCTTAGGAAACATATAATGAATTTTTTACATACCAGCCAAAACCACAATACCAGTCAAAATTTAGTAGAATGGACCGAAATGGGTGGAATTGGCTGAAATGCATTGGAATTCAGAACTAGATAGAATGGAGGGGTGATTAGTACCAGTTCACTAACTCTTATCAAAAAAAAAAAATTAGTACCAGTTCACTAACTGGAATGGAATATTCCGGCTGTTCTGGGTGGAATAGAATGGAATTGATAACATTGCTCAACATATTACAAAACTAGCTTCTCATTGCCTACATCAATGTCAATAGTGAAAATAAATTTTGTAAAAAAAAAGTTAAAATAAGGAGATTTTTATACAAGATACTCACAGGCATGGCTTTGATGGCCTTTCCTCCAAATGCTCCCCCAACCCTTCTCGTAATTACGCGGACATTATGTTCAGGAACACCGAGACATCTTGCAATCACAATGTGTGTCCACTCAGGGACCTGACTTGAACTATAAACCACCATGCAGTTGTCTTCATCTGGTATAGCAAGGGCAGCTTGCGACTCCATATAGAAATAGTATTGTGACCCAAGTTTAACCTGAATGCCACAATTCCCAAAAAAGAAAAAAAAAATTGAGAACAATCATGCATTCTATTAGTGGACGACTAAAAAGATGCTGAATCAGTATAACCATGTCAACAATCCTGATTTATCTTTTCTTTTTAATTGCCATATTTACATTTGAAATGAAGCAAAATTGAATATCCATACATAAGCCTTTTTTTTGGGGGGGGGGGGGTGTTTGGGAAAGGAAAGGAAAGAAAAACAATGGCATGTAGATGACAAGTACCTCAGCAGAAAGAATTTTATGATCAGCTTCAGCCATTCCTTTTGATATATCACCAACTTGTTTTGGGTAAAACATAGGAGGAACCTCAAAAAGGCTAGATCTCTTAACAGCCTCTTCTACAGAGAGAATTGGAGGTTCTAAATTTTCCAAGTCATAATCAACCACAGCGAACTTTATAGCTTTATCTGCATGTTTCTGTGTATCTGCAACCTACAAAGTCAGTTTAATGAGTATATCATGCAGAAACTCCAAAAAGGAATTAATTTTTTAATAAGAACAAGGAATTAAATGAATTTGTGTATTATCTCATAGGGTATACATTTGTAATCAATGGAAATGAAGGCCATATATTTCTAGAGAAGAATAATGGAATCATCGAATTACCACAAATGCAAGACGCTGACCGGCACACTGAGTAAGCTCCTCAGCAAATAAAGGTTCAGCACCAAAAATGTTTTTTGATCCTATATTCTCTCCACCTTTCGGGATGTCTTTAAAAGTAATAATTGAAGCCACTCCATCTGGAAGTGGTTTAGGCTGGAATTGTATACCTTTTACCCATGCCAAAGGCTTTGTGCTATAAATGAATGTTCCATGTAGGCAATTTTCTGGTGAAGGAATGTCATCCACATAGAAAGCCTCACCTACTTGACCAGCATGAGTTAGTTATCTAGTTCTTCAAGGAGCTTCCAGCAATAATTGAAGATATATAACAAAAAGTAACAGAAAAGGAAATAATTGTGTTAATCTGATATCACTAATCATCAGCAGAAACAATAGAAAAATATATCAACTCACATCAGACTACTGTTGTCTAGGCTAGGTAATAATAATCAATCATAATGAAGCTGACAACCTATGTAACAGCAGTTGCATAGTTACTGTTGGTTCCGAGGAGGAATTTGCGTGCTTGCAGTAATTTCCCAGAGAGAAAGAGAAGGAGATATGATTAACACTAGTTATACATGAGCACAAAAATGGGGAAAAGGTAAATTTAGGAACTTTGTGGTTCAAAAATTCAAATTGTTCAATTCATTTAAGCCTTTAAGGTGGCAGGTCAAGTTTCAAACAAGAAACATGAGGCCACCAAGCAGCAGAAGGATGCTAGTAATGATTGTATTGAATATAATAGTAATAATAATAATAATAATAAAACCATTTTCACTATGCACATATCTATGTGCAGTATTACGAACCAGAAGCTTGGATGGCAGCTCCAGATTTTGTAATTGGCTCACCAACTGGATGATACTCTTCACTTAATTCAATCACCTGCTTACCGGATGATAGCAAACTTGGGAGGTTATCATGAGCTAGCTGAACATGATTCTGGTTTATTTTGTAAGCATTAACATTCTTGATATATCCTTCTAACAAAACATTAGAAATTTTACCACCATTGTCAATTAAGGGGCTAAAGAAATCAAAAAGATAACCTATGGCCAAGCTTGACCTATAGGCAGGATAGGAAGTGCCATCTTCAGGTACCACAATGGCTTTAACTAATTTGGTAGCTTCATATAGAACATCTAAACTTAAAATTTTTCCAGCTAAAAATTCCTCCACCTGTCTTGCTCTAATTGCATGTTTAGTCCCATAAGCACCAAAAGCTAGCTGACAGTTATTTACTATGATTCCATCAGAAGTTTTACATGGAGAAACTTCAGCCAAGAATGCAGCATTTAAATAGGGCAATGCATTTCCAAGAGGTCGTGGTGCAGCTCGATAGGTTTCAAAGAGCAACATAGTGTCAGTTTCAGATGAAATATTTTTTATTGATTCCCAGGATGGGATTTTAACATTGAGAAGTAAAGTTTTTGAACTCAAAGGAGGCCTTTCTAGAAACTCCTCCAACATAATCCTTTCACATGTAGGACCGGTCATTATATATACCATTGAACCCACAGCAACAAGAATCGTAGCAATATCAGAAGGAAAATTCTTCCTTTGTGCCATCATCAAGTTTCCCCCTATACTAGCTGTATTCCGGATGAAGCCTGAAGCAATTTTCTCCATATGGTTGGCAATTTTTTTGAACACCATCTCACTCTTTGGGTGAAATTCACCTTTGTTTTCTTCCTTTAAAGCTTCAATAGCTTTAGAGATTGTGATGGTTGCTCCAATCTCAATCCCTTTTGGATCTCTTTGAATCGATGAGAGCTCAGGAATATACCGTAGATCAATATATCTGTCATAGTGTTCTAGTTCCTTGTAATAACCCATTCCAGTGTTGCCAGCAACTAATTTAATCAAGCTCCCATCATCGGTCTCATTAGATTCCAAGAAGCTTTGAAGTTCCTTGACTCTAACAGGATTGTACCAATAAAATCCTTTAGAATCCAAAAGCATGGAAGACCTGATTTCCTTCTTCAGGAACTCAGGAAATGTACAAATCTCTTTGTTACGGTTATAGAAAGGTAATCTACTCATCTTTACTTCCTTACTCTCTCCCTTTCTCCAAAAAGAGTTGAGCCCCAAATCCTCTACATCAACATCAGCCGCAAAACTCTTGCAGGCATCAGCTATTGATCTATATCCAGTACAGCGACAAAGGTTTCCTGAAATAGCCTTTTCAGCTTCAGAAACTGTCAGCTTGGAGAATCCAGGAGAGGGCTCTGATTGATTGGCCTTTTCAGCATTGACCAGAGCTGCAAAGAGTGAAACACACATTCCAGGAGTACAAAACCCACATTGAGAAGCATGGAAACCAGCGAACCTTTGATGAATTGGGTGGAACCCATCTTTGCTATTTCCAAGGCCTTCAGTTGTTGTAATAGAATATCCATTTATGCTGCAAAGTAGAGTAAGACATGAACTTGCTGTAAAATCCTCAACCTGATCAAGCACAGGATCATACTTTGACAGTAAAACAACACAAGCACCACAACCACCTGCAACCATGAATTATAGACCATTTCAAGAAATCATTTCAATGATAATTAGAAATTATTCATATCTTAGGTAAACCCAATTTCAGTCAAATTAAGATGATCAAAGAACTGCCACAATTCAAAATTCAGAATCATCAGCATAAAAGAAAGACTCTTGCTCGTTGACTAAAAATATGAGAGCCCCATTTTGGATTACAGGTTTAAGGTGCTTGACTTTGCAGCAAAGGAAAAAACAAGGCTAAAATGCAAAACCCACCCTCTAAGTTTCTCAAAATTCATTTCAGTCCTCTAACTTTGCTTTTCCATAAACTTTTGTTATATGTTGTGGTTAATTTTTCAATTTTTAAAATTTTTCTTCAAGTTTTTTAAATTAAAAAAATCCAATTAATGATGGAAGAATATTTTTCAGATTTTTTTTTTCAAAAAATTTTAACAAAAGGTTATGGAAAGTCATTAATTGAATAAATCTGAAATTTAAGGAGTTAAAAAATTGAAATGAATTTTTGGTGAAACAGAGAGTGAGTTTTGCATTTTAGCCAAAAAAAAAACTAACCTTAGTTCAATACTCAAATCACATAATCAACGCTAAAGCAATGAGAGGTTATTAATCTCTACAAACACACACACACACATGCTGTGATTCCCCTCGACAGGTTTAATCAACACCTAAACAACTCATTTTCCTAAGAGGAAAATTAATCAGAACCTAACAATCCAGAATTTTCTTATATACTTATACAAAGACACATACAACAAAATCCATGTCATCAAAAGTGCATTTTCCTAGCCAAAATCAAACACAGAGTACACAACAAAGAGCAATTTTTTTTTTTTTTTTTTTTTTTGTTGACAAATAGTAAAGTTATCACAGCAGATACAGTCCATAACAAGCAATGTTGTTCACAGCATAACAAGAAGAAGAAAACTCAACTACCCATCTAAGAGAATGTATAACTGAATGAAATTTAATCATGAATTCTCTATGACACAAAATAATATAGCTACTACACACATTGACACACGCACACACGAACCTTCACCACAGCTGAGCTTGACACTCTTGAAGCGAGTTCTGGAACGCAAGAACTCAAGCAAAGTAGTTGAAGGGTCAACAGTGGAGAGCTCAAACCTCTCTCCATTTACAGCAAAAACTAGATTGTTTCTGGTTTCTCTCTCCACCGCCATTTCTTGGAGAAAGACAAACTGACAAACTCAGCTGAACTCAACTCATTTCCTTAAAAGAAGTCCAACAGCAATAATGTTTTTTTTTTTTTTGGAGAGAGAGAACAAAAGGCAAAAGCAATAGCTTGCACACTAGCTTGCTGACAATGATGTCACATGGAAAGAATTTTGTTTTGATAAAATGCAAAATGACCCGAGTTTTCAGCTTCATTTTTAAACAGGCCAAATAAATTGTCAATTTAGTGATAAACCCCTCTCAAAATTAAAGTATTTTATATATAATTTTTAGCCAAGAAAAATAAAATGAATAACATGTAACTGCATGTATCTCAAAAATAAAATAATAACGTCAATGTATATTTCACACCAGTTATTGTACACAACAATATATATATATATATATATATATAATTTCTTTTTAAATTGAAATCGTGATTTTTTTTTTTATTGAAATCATAATTTATTGTTATTATTTTTATAGAGTTTTAACATATGATGTTCGAGGTCTAAGAATTATCATTAGACTAAGATATCAATTGATTTTTAATTTAGACGGAAATTAAATTTTAGATCTTTTATTCGATTATCAGAGATTTTATCAATTAAGTTAATGGAAACCCAACATAACTTATTTATTTACTATTGATAATAATAGTTGGTGTACACTAATATTTAATATTTAGCCAAATGGTAGTAGTAATAATATGTAAACCCAGTGGGGTTGGCCGAGTGGTTGGCCACTCGGTCTCAAATTGACTGTCTTGTCCACTTGTCGCGAACGGTGATTAGTTTCTAGTTGAAAGTTTTGAAGAACCGTTGGAAAAAAAAAAAAAGTAATAATATTTAGGTCGGTGCAACAATTGAAGCTAGAAATACTAAAATAGCTAACCCCAAAATCCATGCAAATAGATCTTACAAAAATGGGACCTTGTCAGTTGTCACATGGGCATCACACTCACATGCAGATTCTATTAACAGGAGCAGAGTGATTTATTGAAACTTGCGATACATTATAATTTATAAGTTCATTTTACAAAAATATTCTGTAAAATATTGTATTTATAGTTGATGTATGATACTTATTAGATAAAATTATTGTTATAATAAGTGACAATAATTTTACCTAAATTATTCCTTATCAAAAAAAAAAAAAAAAAGTAAAATTATTGAGAATTGGTTATATTACATGTTATTAAAAATACAGAAAAACATAAATATTATAATTGATATAGTTTTTTTTTTTTTTAAACGTTATAATTGATATAGTTAAGTTAAGTATATGAACATATTTTTTTGTATGAACTCAAAAATATTTAATTATTTTTATTAATATAACTGCATAATTATTATATATATATATATATATATATTGTGATTTGCTAGTTTGTGTTTCAATTATTGCTAAAGCAATTGAACTTGATCAAAAAGGCCACATTTCAAATCAGCTGTTTTTATTGTGAGTTTTAGAAAAATAATCATATAAGTTGCCTATTAGTAGCATTGCCTAGAAAAACCCAAAATTTTAAATCCTCCCTCCCAACTTATTGTGAGAAAATAAAAAAGTAAATTCTCTTTTATACACTTAGATTAGAATAGAGTAGAAATTCTATTTTGTATATAAAAAAAATAGTGAATCATTTATAAAAAAAAATTTAATATTCATTTATTAATTTATGAATAAATGACATTTTTATTCATTTATGAATATTAAATGACATTTATTCATTTATTAAATGTACTCCCATTAAACACATGATAATAAATTAATATATATTTGTAAAAGATCACTGTGGACAAAGTTGGGCTCAAAACTTGTTTTGAGCTATTTTTTCCTACCCATTATGTAGTAAATTATAAGATTATTCATGTGTATTATTTAAATAAGTCACATGACTTATTTTTTACCTATAAATGATCTCTTCAAATGTCACATAGTAGATTAAAGCAAGATTACTCTAAACATGTTTGGATCCAAACATTTTTCAAACACTATTGCTTTTTGCCAAATAGAAAAGAATACTAATCCTAATAATAATTAAACAAATGATTACAAGTTGTGTTGAGGTGGAAGGTTAAATGATAAGTATTCTATTTCATTCTCAAGGAATGCACCACATGGCAAAAATTTAGGCTATTACAAAACTTGAAATAAAATGCATGGAATAAAATTATTAGTTGGAAATTTGGGATAATATACACTAGACAATACTTTTTATTTTTATTTTTTGAGAAACATGCTAGACAATACTTTAGTTTGCATTCTTGGTATTTATACGTTGGCAAGACATATGGTGCACAATACAATTATTTATTTTGGTTTTGTTTTGTTTTATTTTATTTTTTTCTCGAAAAGATTATATATATCGCTAAGTGATTGGCCAAAAAATTTAATTAAAATCCAACTGATATATTCCAAACAGATTAAAAAAAAAAATAAAAAAAGAGAATGAATGAAGAAGTGTGGGTGTCTGTGACTCTTTTTTAGATGGTATTGGGAGTTCAAAGGTTCTCATCCATTCTTTCTCTAACTCGTACAATTACTATGGAAAAAATTGTCATGTGATGAAAACACAAAAATATGCTCTTATGGATCTCTCCAAGATATGATGCACATATTACAATGGGGACTACATTTTGATTCAAACCTTGGGGGGTTGATGCTGATTTATTACTCAAGATTCCCCATGAGTTGGTGCTATTAAGATATTGATGGGGCTCAGCCTACTGCTAAAACCCACCTGACTTAATGCCTGTGATGTTTCACACTGTTCAAACTCCCTAGGCATTGACTTCTCAACAGATAAGTGCACTTTAATCACACTGTTCAAACTCCCTTGGCCATTCTACGATTTGTTGTGGTTGAGCTTTTCAAATGAAACTTTTCTTGGTAATATTTGTGCGAAAATTGTTGAAGAAGATGCTACAAATTTTAGTTTTTGTTTAAAAAATACCAATATAATAAATACTTCTTTTATGTTGATTACTAATACAAATTTTTTGATAACGATTATTATCAAATATTTTGAGATCACCATAACCATTTATCTAGTATCTATCTATTTTAATTTTATAAGTTTTATAGCTAGACAATACCTTATGAATGAGTTCAAACTTGGTAGTGTGACTAGTGAGTACAATAAAATATATTTATTTATTTTAGTTGACCATGCCCAAAAAAGAAACTAACCAATAAATATTAATATATCACCATTTATCTATCTATTATAAATATTGGATATAGACGATGCCTTATGAATGAGTTCAAGTTTAATAATGACTTGTGAGTAAAGGGCAGAACCACTTAGAGAAATGGGGTTGGGGGGAGATGACTTCTCAAACATCAGAAAAAGACCCTTAATTTTTTTTTTTTTTTTTAAATTTTCAAAAGATATATAGTAGATCCCAAACTTCTTAAATATTAGACTTTTACCCCTAAATTTACCTAAAAATTATAAAAGAAAAATGGTTAAACCCCAAAATTTTCATATTTCTTGCATGACACTATTGAATTGGTTCAATTTTATATTTTATTTTGACCTCATTCGTAAAATTCTAGTTCGGCCCTTGCTAGTGATTACAATAAAATATATTTTTCTTATTTTGATTCACCATGCCGAAAAAGAAAACTAACCAACAGCATTAGTATACGACCATCTATTATAAATATTATATGTAGACAATACATCGAATGAGTTCAAATTTAGTAGTGACTAGTGATTATAATAAAATATATTTTTCTTATTTAGGTTCACCTTGCTGTAAAAAGAATCTAACCAACAGCATTAGTTAATATAATCTATCTATTATAAATATAAATATAAATATAATTATTATATGTAGATACTGCCTTATGAATAAGTTCAAATTTAGTAGTGACTAGTGGGTACAATAAAATATATTTTTCTTAATTAGGTTCAAGTTGCAGAAAAAAAGAATCTAACCAGCAGCATTAGTTAGTGTATCATTCAATTAAAATGAAAAAAAATAAAGAAAGAACTAATTTGGATTTGGATTTGTCATCTGCATTACAGATACAACCCTCCGTTGATATGGCAAATGTACTGAAATCACAGATTTTCTATTATATTATTATTAAATAAGAACTTACAAATTTTCCTGCTGGGTAAGGATAAAAACTTACTAGTCAGTATATACTGTTAGGAACACGTACAACTCACCCTCAATTTTTTTTTTTTTTTAATACATAAAAAAATTTAGTGACAATAATCTTTTTCTACTATACAACTCACACATCCATACATACAGACAGACTAACTGCCATACTACTTCCTATCCAAGAGAAAGAAAAAAGAAAAAAAAAACGACTATACTATTAGTACGTATTACTTTTTACCTTTCACAATAACACGCTCATCATTTTCTTCACAAACAAAACACAAAAACACCCAAAAAGCTTGTCCTAATTGGCATTATAGATAGCCTTACACCGAGAAAGCATAATAGTCCATGCCATTACCAACATCTGAGTAATACTCATTATAATTGAGAGACGCCCAAAAACGGGAAAGCCCGTACTCCCCATGTTTAGGTGACTTCAGATAGCAAAGGTGCAATTCTTTCAGATTTTTGTCAAATGTTCGCTTTATGGCAAGCACCTGCAAACAGATGCAATTGAAAGGTCAAATTACTGTTTTCTCATCCAAGCTGTGATTTCAAAACACTAAAGCAGGTATTCTGAAATTCATAACGAATATAATGAAGACCACTGCACACAGATGCATTATATCAAAATGGAAATGATTGAGATGTGTTTAGGCAGATATGTATCAAACGTAGACCTACAAAACTTGGTTTCTACAAACATACATATATTGCAAAATTGAAATGGGAATAGATATGTCACTAAAATGATTTAAGACCAGAAGGGTTTCCCTGCCAAGCATGGGAACTGGGTGATGTACCATGTAATAGTGCATTATGAAAATAGATAAAATTAAAACCCGCCATCCACAAGCATGAAGTAAATGGCTTCCCTTCATGTACATATCCTGTTATTAATGATTTCAATTTATATTTTCTTAATCATTGTGAGATCTCAAGCTGGGTATTTAATAACCCAAACAATCAGAGTATTTCCATGTACATCTTTCCAGACAAAACAAAACAGAGTACAATTCGAGTTGTACATGCATCATTAATAATAGAGATGCGAGGATCACCTGGGATATATTGATTCTTGAAAATTTACCCATCAAATCTCTTCGATCCATGCCAACATTCCATATGCCTCCAGTGAGGCAAGACCGGAAGTCTAGTGCACATTGTAATATGTTTTCAACAATGCTTGCTACATGCCGCGTTTCATGAGAGAGGAAACATCTGCAAAGGTTATTTATGTACACTGTTTAGTGATATCAAGTTTAAGAACCTTCAATACATAAACCCCCCCTCTCCTCTTCCCAAATATATATATTAATTGCAGTAGAAAAGAATAAACAGTTGTATTTCCCCATTAAAGTGCTTAGTAGTAACTGATTAAAATTACTATAACAAATAGATGAGACCGAAGCCAAAGAGCATATTTATAAGAAGCAACAATGAAGAGTTCCCTAAACAACAAACAGCTATATTTCCTCATGAAAGTTCTTAATAGTAACTGGTTAAAGTTACCATAACAAATAGATGAGACTGAAGTCAAAGAACGTAATTATAAAAAGCATTGATGAAGATTTCCCTATAACAAATAGATGAGACCCCAGATTTGAAGCATTTTGCATCCCTAAGGCCCATCCCTAGGAACTCAACCTCTGCCTGACGCAGAAATATGCCCAAATAAACTAAGAGCAGCCCCCAGTGTTGAACTTAATCCTTCATCCTAGGGTGACACATAAGCAAGAAATTATCCTGAATCCCCTAGTCAGTGTTCCTAGAACATGGTCAGCTTCTTTCATGTCTGGACCAGTTATGACCCACTTACGTACAAGGATTTGTCCCCCATATAATTTTTTTATAAATCACCACTGCTACTTTAACTGTCATAAGAGGCTAAGCACGTTTATTAACTTTCAAATCATAAGTGTAATAGATTATGAAAGGTTCACAGCAAGAGTAATTTAATAAGATTTTAGTGAGAAATATGAAGTTTTAGTTCTAAGTCTCTTCCAAAATGAATTGCATAAGGTTTTTTCTTAATCTACTACCTTTGGAATATGTAATTTAATAGACAAGAGCGAATAATACATATTTTTAGACTAATTTATAGGAGCACAAGGACCCAATAAAATAATTATTGAATAGGCAATATCTTCCATGACTTCATCAAAAGGTAACAGCAGTTGTAACCTTAAGAGGAGTGTAGTAACTCAAGCATTGTTTCAACAGTTGTGGGTTCAAGATTGGACATTTACAAGTAGAGTTGGGCATATTGCAACTCATTCCTAAAGCATACTAGAGAAAGTATAGCAGCACCCATTGTGTTTGTGAGTGATAGATATCACAAGTTTTGATAAATTGTTACAACAAGTGGGGAAGGGGGATTTCAATCTTGGTTCTAATAAAGGAGACCAGTCACTACTGCTGAGCTATAAGGCTCTTGGCAGGTGACATATCTCACAAGTTATAATCCAATAATGATTTATATGCTGAAAGCATTTCTCTACAGGAGCTTGATATTAAAAACTTGGGTGGACCCAAATATCATTAGGGGATTGAGGTGGCCAATCCAAAGCCAGAGTTATTTTTGTAGATGAAGAAGACTGAATCTTTTTAGAAGTACCGGACAGGACAGAGTTAATCCTGCATATAAGCTAATTGTTCAAGGTGAATGATAGAATAGCATTTGCAGTGGCAACTTGTGGAGGACAGGATTTACATCAATATCAAAATTGATTGTAACCCACATTTTTTTAACCCTCTCCTAATCAAGTGCTAAATTTTTTATTAACAACATCAATCTGTATCTGCCAATGGACTGCAAAGCTTGTGATTCTACATCAAATCTTTGAACATTTGAAATATGCTAAAAAGAAGGTAACAATCAACATCATGGGAACATAACAGTGAAGGCATGCACTAATGTAAATTGGGTTTGGAAACAGACTTAAATACTCTCCGCTGTGAGGAATTTAGACACCATGACTAAAGAGCATCCCTTGGTAGCTATAAGATGTGCTAAAAGCATTGAGGACAGTGGCAGGTAAAATGAATGCGATTAGTTAGTGAGTTTTTGTCATAAGAAAGACACTACATATTGACATTGAAGTAAATCAACACTCCATGAAGGAGACCTAAAACCTATGACAAGCTTGAGGGGAGTATTACTGTCTACCTCATTTCACATACTGACTATTCCAAAGACTTGCATCTAACACATAGCCCAAAAACTCCACGATAACTTTGCAACTAGCACGAGCAATTTCAACAAAACAATCTAAGAAAGATATGTTGCTATAGGAAATGGAATGGCTGAGACTATATATATATATATATATATTATCGTGGTATAATCATAGTTGAATTATATGATCTAATCATTTACCAGAGATCCTGCATCCTGGCCCCTAAATAGGTCATTTTTACTTTGAAAAGATAAACATGGCATACTACAGAAGTATAGATATCATAACCTTGTTCTCAGAGGAGGTAAAGGGTGAGGTAAGATCCAGGTTGGTTTCATTAACAGCCAGCTTTGCAACTCTATGCAGCAATAATTGTTCATGTAAATGATATTTCAAGTTTTAAAAGACTAACGCCCCCCCCCCCCAAAAAAAAATTGAACTTACATGTGTAACGAATCCATTAAATAAGCCATATGCACCGAATCAAGATCCAACATATCTTTGACCTACATAGACCACAAGCAAATTCAAGATTTTTTTTTTTGGTGGGTATGTGCATATTCAAGATCAAGGACACCACAAAAATTGAATAAAAACAATGATATCTACTTATAAAAATTAGAAAAGAAATGGCATATTATAGACAATTAATCATTATAAAAAAGAAAAAGAAAATATTATGATGATAGATGTCTATCAATGGTGCTTATCTTCTAAATACACGCTTTTGTATTTTAAAATCAAGGGAAAGTGTACTTGGAGGGTGTACTTTACACCCTTCAAGTTAGTCCTTTGATTCTGTCTGGCTCTATTTGAGGATACGGCCACCTTGACCATAGATCATTAAAAAATACATAACCCCAAATGTCAAGATTCAATCCAAATATCCAAAGCCCAAACACTATTACTTACTTGATTATGCAGTATGCACATGCTATGACTTGAGCCCAAATTTACAATGTTATGACATAAGCCCAGTAATTGTGACTATAGTACAAATAAAGAGCCCATGGAAGAAAGGACCCAAAAAAAGAAGGATCAAACGGTGGAGCTACTAAAGAGTGCAACATAGGCAAATGGTACTCATTCTACCAGATAACAGGGGATGATTTTGGCCTGTCTTTAGACAACTCTTGGAGTGAAAAGCAACAAATTGTGGATCTGAAACCATTGAAGAAGACAAGGAAGAAGAAAAATGAACAAAATAACTACCAACAAGGCATGGTTTCAGTGGAGACAATTCTGGTTGAGTTAAAACACTCGAAGACAGCATTGATTCCATTGGAACTTCAGGAGAAAAGAAAGGATTCAATCCCTTAGTGTTGTACACTAGTGGTTGAAGCTTGGATTTCAATAATCACTGTGTGAACAGCCCACATAATCTGCCATTGTAGCATCTATATAACCAAAAATTTGAAATAGTCCAGGCCAGGAACCAAGGCTTTCAATGCACTCTGCCACACCACATATCACACTAAAGTCTATTGCTTTCCACATTAAATCTGATAGATTTATACACCCTTATCACCCCTCATGTTCTTTCATAAGCTCAGACTTCATGCAATCCATATTATTCATCTAAAATGCCAAGACCACTTACCCAGAACAACTTGATTAAAAACCAAAAGCTTTATGATAGACAACACCCCAAACTGAATAGGAGAAACAAGCTATCTTTGTATCTTCCAATTAACAATTTGAAACTCTCAACCTTATTAACTACACCAACATGCATAGGGGAAAAAGAGAGAAAGTTGAAAGACTAGAAAGTAAGCCTTCCCCCTTCATGTAAGTAGAGATTTTCCAACTAGCTGGCATTTTGTCCATCCTCTTGACCACTCCATCACATATTGTCCTTGATAAAAGAACAAAGGGGCAAACCCAAGTATGTCATTGGAAGGGTGATCACTCTACAACCTGATCATTCAGTCTCTTCCACTTCTGAGAGTGGGAACATCTTATTAATAATCTATGTTGAGGCTATAATTATCATTGGTGATGAGGGGATTGAGGAGTTCCTGCAAAGTTCATTTCAAACTAAGGATCTAGGAAAACTGCATTATTTCTTGGGGATTGGGGTAGCCTGGTCAAAAGAGGGAATTAGTTTGTCACAGAGGAGAGACATGTTGGATATTTTGGGAGAAACTGGACTGTTAGACTCTAAACCTACAGACTTATGGATCCCAATTTAAGCTGTACCTGGATTAAGGGGTGTTGTTATATAATCCGAGGAGATATTGTTGCCTACTTGGCAAGTTAACTATCTCACCACTACTCGTCCAAATATATCCTTTGCAGTGACTGTTGAGTCAGTATAGAGCAGATCCTCGTTACCCAGATTAGGAATCAATTCTTCAGATTATGAAGTATCTGAAAGCACATCCTGGTCATGGACTTTAATACAGGGCTAATGGTCATTTACAGTAGATGCATTTGGAAAGAAGATCAACAACTGGATATTGTAGCTTTCTAAGGGAAACTAGATTACTTGACAAAGTAAAAGGCAAAGTGTCATCTCCTGGCTAGTGTAGAAGCTGAGTATACCATGACTCAATAAGTCATATGAGCTTATGTGGATTAAGCACCTGCTTGAGGAATTAAGGCTCAATGTGCAGTTACCTTTGACTATGTATTATGACTACTTATTGTTTTGTATCTTGTGTTCCATGAGTAGACTAAGTAGATAAAGGTGGATTGTCATCTTGTTCAGGAAAAAGTGGAGAGTAGAGTTATTGCTACCCAATATGTTTCTACAAGAGCTCAAATTGAGGATATGTTTACTAAACCTTTCTGCAAAACAATATTGGATTTTCTATGTAACAAGCTAATATTATATAATATATATGTCATGGTTTGAGGGGGAGTGTTATGTAAGGATCTTGGTTAGGGTTAGGTTTTAGATGGTTCAAGTAGGGCCTTGGGTGAGAAATGCTAGGGTTTGGGTGTTTGAGATCTTTAGGGTTTCAGGTATATGGTGTTTCAAGTGGTTCTTGGTGATATGAGTATTAAAGTTGGTAAGACAAGGTTTCATAACACGTTCTAGTTATGATACCAAGTTAGAAAATGTTTGACCCAACTTACCTAAGAAAAAATACGGAGAAAACTAGTAAATGAATATACTATAGGCAGAAGAAAATAAATGATCAAAAATAAAAATAGTTTTCTTCAAACCTTATTCTGAAGGGAGTTAAGAAACCTGCACCATGATACATGAGATAATTGTGACTCCACGTATTGTTGTAATGTAGATACAAAATGATTGACCTGATGCCTGACATGGGACAAATGGAGAGAGAATGATTACTTACAAAACAAAATTTTCATGCTGAAATTGGAAACTCCAATGAAAGTTAGAACTATTTGAGATGATGATCATTGACTTCCCTTTCTAAGTTTTTATTCTAAGCTACATATACTGACGCAGGACAACCAGAACAAAACTAAACAATGGAAAAATAAAGGAATATGACCTAAGAGTCAGCACCTAGGCTTGGCTTGGAGTCAGCACCAAGTCGGGAAACCATTAGGAGTCAGCACCAGACCAAAGAAATCAAACGGCCATTTTTATCATTCATCAAAATATCAACTAACTTCTCAAGGAGCTGCTTATAAAGGATCGCTAAACCCTAGTTCTAATTAGCTAGGAAACTCTAATTGGCTTATTACAAAAATAACTTTGCTTCCAAATTAAAATACTAATAGCCTAATAACATAAGGTTTTAAGATTACGTGTGCATTTGGATTAGCTTATTGTGGAAAGCTTATTTGCTAGAAGTTGGCAAAAGTACGGTTGCACTAAGAAAAAGTAAGACTTCAAAAAGCCTACATAAGCAAATAAGCTTTTTTTTTTTGGATAGGTGCATAACCAAATAAGCTAAAAAGCTAATCCAAAATCACAAAAAGTTTGTTTGCCATCGGCTTTTTGGTTTAGCTTTTAGCTTATTTTGTTTATGTTTAGCTTTTTTAAAACCTCACTTTTTCAAAGTAGAAGTATATTTTAGCCCATTTTTAGTAAAAATCCAAATAAGTTGATGCCAAATGGACACTACACGATCTTTCTGATTACTTTTTGGGCATTTGATAGATACTGCAAATCATTGAATGGAAAATTTCTTGATCAGAATAATAGCAATCCATATTAGTACCAAAGCTCTACCATTGCTAAGTAGAGCCTCTCAAAGGTACACTCCAATCTCATTTGTTTTGTAATTTTTACTGGAACCATAACATTTAGTAGTCTAAGGAATAGATTTCACAAAATGTTTACATTTTTTCCTTTCATTTTTGGGTCATTGTACGCTCCTTATAAGGAATACTCGAACCCTACAGCTTATCCCTAAACAACCCATCCTTTCCTTCTCAATGAAGACAGTATTAAAGTTCTTCAATTGACCATAAACCCAGGTTGCATGTATTTCTATTTTACCACAAAAATTGATCCATCTATGGCATAGTAGTTGAAAACTTAATATGCAAAATACAATTATCTTTTTATTCCTTTTGATGCATATCTATAGGTGTGTCTCTCAGATAAGTGCATTGTGCCATACAACACACATGACTGATGAGAAGATACAAATAAAGAGACTGTATTAGGCAATCCACACTCTACTTGATTGACATCTTTTCAATTAGTGAAAAATAAGGGTTATCTGATGAGGTGATACATAATAAAGAGACAAAGTATTAGGCTGTCCACTTACTCTACTTGATTGGCATCATTTTAGTTCTTTGCTTTTATTTAGGAAAAGGATTTTTTTTTTTTTTTTCTTTCTTCCAGTGCTCAATTGAACTAATCCTTGATCCCAACAGATTGGGCTCAAAGACATCAATCATCTTCCACCAGTGAGACTTATCAATGCATACTTTGGCCATAAAAGACAATCAATAAAATATTAATCACAATCACCTAAAGAACCTAAGCCAAGTGCTTAACAGATATACAATATCAGTGTTTTAAAATGAAAAAAGAAAACCCAGATAAATAATGATTTATTTTGTCCTAGTTTCATAAACAAAGAGTGTATCCCCTCAACTCCACCCCACAACACCCACCCTCCTCCCCCCTCCCCCTCCTCAACAAATGAGCTCTAGCTCAAACGGCACCTCTTCTCCCCCCCACCCCCCCCATAAGAAGAGGTGGAGTGTAAGGTTGTGAGTTCAAAACCCAGAGTTTGTGTATGTGTAATTAAAAAGACAAATAAAAAGTTCACCCCACACCCCCATCATCGTAAAATGTTTAACACACTGATTCTTCACCATTCTTTTATCTTCATCTCTCTCTACTATAAAGAGAACTTTTGTTCAATCCAAAGAAAGTGTACCACATGTAATCAGATTTGTAAGTTTTGTAAAAATTTCTCACATTTTTGAAGTGTCCATTAGCCATTTCTTACACATTCCATGTTGTGTAAACATTGGTACAATAGGGTGGTGTTTCCATGTAAAAAAACAATAAACATAGTAGCAAAGCAAATGTAAATGCTAGCTTTATGAGCCACAGAAAATAAGCATAACAAAAGGATCCAAATAAAACAATCAATTATTCAGCGTACCTTAGCTTCGTCAATATATTAAAATGGCCTACTTCACTTTCATGATTTTCAGAATGGCGATTCAGTTTAATCAAGTGCACCAACTCCTGTTTACCAAAATCGACATCTTGTTCAATACATTAGCATGATCAAAAGCCACTTGAATTTGCAGGATGTTTTATCATCTAAATGCAAATTTGAAGAAATGCATTATGACTTAAAAGTTAAAACTAATGTTGATGTCCAAATTTAGACTTACTAGAAATTGAATCCATTTCTGCAGACACTAAATATAAAATTCATGTTTTAGCAAACAAGAAGATCTAAATCTCTGAGAATGGTGTGATAAAAAAAGGAGGTGAAGTAGTATAACATCATGTGAGATTAAACCATGATTTATGTCTATGTAATCCATTAATTGGTTATAAACTGAGAGTTTAATCAACATAGATATCTAGTCTAGAAGCTGCAGGAGTTGGAGCTGTTGATAGCCAAATGCTCCTACATTCCACTTTTGAAGAAAGAACAGCATGCATCAATGCATCTACCATGGTTTTTTTTTTGATAGGTAAATGCATCTACCACGTATTCTTGAAAATGATACAGAAAATCACACATTACAATCTCAAAATCATTTATACAGAGAAAACAATAATGGCTACAGAACCCAACTTTTATAGCCAAGTGGTACCTCTATGGCTCGATCCCATCTAAAAAAAGTGAGGTCAGTACTGGGGAGGGTAGGGTTGTGTGAAAGGGGCTGGGGGACAGGTGGAGCCTACTACATAACTATTTTCATATGATCAAACAATAAGTGTGCAGCCTACTATTGCAATTTGATAAATGTAGGAAAGTAAAGTAGTAAACCAATGCCTAGGAATCCATACCTTCAATGAACGCCATACATCAGTCAATGCAAATACGGCAAGCTTCACTTTTACCAAAAAACTGAATATTTCAGCATATATTTGCAAAGCATCAGGAGTCAAAACAATACTAAGTGGCCAATCCACTCGGTAACCCAATCCTAAAAAATCAAAGGAATGCACTCCTGCAATAAAAAGAAACAAACAGAATCAAGGTACATTAAGATGAAAATTTTAATTTAATTTGAAACTTGAAAGGGAATAATTAAACAAACAGTAAAATAAAGAAGTACCCTAATAATAACCATAAAAATACCATTCATAGATGTTGAAAGAGGCATAGTTTTGTGTCCTTTCATGTACACAAATAACCTATCCTTATAACGGTCTCGCCCGCATGAAGACCTCTGAACTGACAACTCAAGGAAACCTTGAATTTCTGAAAGTCTCTGATCTGGCTCAGCAACACACCACTTATGCGGCTTCAGGGGGGGTGGGGGGGAATAAGGAATAAAATCAGAAGGTTTTTGGTCATATAAACCGTATCATTATAAAATAGTATGCATTAAAGTGATCAGTTGACAAGAATACATGTTGCCAAAGTGACTTGATAAACAAATCTGTCCAATCTGCTAATTCCATGAAATGGTAACGCCGCAGTGCCAGAAAATGTTCTTGCAAATCAAATCCTTCCTCAAGCAACTTGATAGTTAACTTGCTGACATACTTATATCTAGCATTCTTAAGGAAGAGCATAATATAGAGTGATCTCTGTTCCAACAGAAACAATTTGAACATGATTACTCATTTTAGTAATGAAGATTTTACTATGAGACAAAAAAGAAAATAAGGAGAAATAGATCAATCGAGGAATATTAGAAAATTGACAGTGAATCATGTGCTCCTCTTTAAAAAGATTAGAGAATTTATACAAGCATCCTATTTCATAAGGGTTATAAGTAGCATTTGCTAGTTGATTTGGGTAAAGTGAAGTAGTATTTAAGGTAATCTTTTCATCTGTGCTTCTCTTTCCTATCACTGATGGATTTTTATATTAATAATAATGCTTCTAAAACATATTGCTATGAGAGAAAATGGAGATTAAAGAATTCAAACATTAATCTTCTATTGCACAACCTGCACCTGATAATGTTCTTTTTCCCTTTGAGTCTAATTGACAACTTTATTCACATGAAGTGAAAGATGAAATACTTGAAGCATGTTTTCATGTGATCTTCAACTGTGAGGCTTTTGAATGGCTTCCGAAGAATTCCATAGTTCTTTGATTATCTATTAAATACATAAGGAAATGTTCACAATCCAATCTTCTAATATAATGATTTGACCCCTCTTAAAAATGGGCAATACATTCACATCTTTTCCACTCTTTTCACTCATCAATCTCCAACATTGCAAGAGACCACATATTATTTTGTGGGAATTTATGCTCCATAAAAACATACTATGAAACTATGATGTTGAGTTCCTAAAAATTAGATTCAAAAGAAAAGGTCACTCAAAATTAGTTGTAGACTTCTCCTATCCAGTGTGAATTCTACAAACAGCATCCTCAGCCTCACCACCCAACATTACAATTGTGGCAGCACAACTGATCTAACCTTCATATGGATACATTAAATTCACATTTTTTTCCCAGTTTTGTCATTCATCAGTCCCCAACATCCCAAGGCAAGACATAGATGATTTTTAGAAGTGGGTTTATAAGAACAAAACAATTCTAAATTTCATCCACCCTGACCAGATTCTATAGACAACATCATCCTCAGTCTTACCTTCCTCTGTTACGACCTTGGTAGCTCAATGTCCCTCACTACCAGTAAATTAAGCATCAAACAACCAAAATTGAATACCTAATCTGCATCACATGTTAAGAGTGTTGGTACTACTATCAATGCCCACTTCTAATATTCATTAGAATTTTATATGTTGGAAACCCAAAATTAGATTCCAAATAGGATTTCCTGGTGAACAATGAATATATATCTATATATGTTATGACATTCATTCTCTGTCTTTAGTATTATATAGTAATCTAATGTTTAGGCAGAAATTGTTTACTAAAAGAAAAAATATATACTCAGCAGAAACAAAACATTAAAAAAAAAAAAAACAACAGCGAAGATAAACTCATCAAAGGCAAGCACACAAATCAGAAAGTGTATACATCACATTTCTGGTTGGGCCCAATACCGAGAATTACTAAAGAAAAACATAAAGAAAAAATGAACAAACCACACAACATAGTTTGATTAATATTTGTTTGAAAACTAGCATAAAGAAAAGGATACTGAAGAATGATTTCCTGCAGTAAGCATTTTTCAATGATGAAATCAAGTGGTATCTCAAACATGGCTGACAAACTCTGCCTCTGATCTCCAACACTATTATCTTTTTTTTGATAGGTATCTCCAACACTATTATCAATGGTGATACTGGAACCACCAAGCAAACTCTCCCAACTACTCCCACCAGAAACATTTTTTATAACTTCTTGGTTGTGGTCCTTCAAGTATGATGGTGAACAAACATAAGGCACTTCAATATTATCAATTAAAACATGGTCTCCGTCATAGCCTTGTTTACTATGACGATCACTCTTACTTCTGGTAGAAGAAGCATGAGAATGCATGAGTAATCGAGGCTCAGTTCCAAATTCATGCACAGAACCAGTTGCTGACTGTTCCACGCATAACTTACAAGGGTCTTCTACAGAGGTAAAGTCAAAGTAAGGTAAAGATCGGCCATAGTCTGCATTGCATCTCTCTCCTGGCTTGCTTATTGAGTGAAGGAAAGCATAACTTGTCAACATTGGATTCACACTCATAAAATTGCTTTGGTAGTAAGACTTACACCTTTGCAACGTATATAAATACGGAGTGTGTGTGGAATTTTCAAGTTGGCCCTTGCCAGTGGCTTCCCCAATCGAAGCATCTAACATGGCCTGAATTTTGTGAAAATATGATGTACCTTCCATTATTACTCCCACATTTGCTTTCCTCGGATTTAGGTCAGAGTCTTTCTGAGGGTGTCCTAGTGAAAAGACTTTATCAGCTAGAGAATCTGTATGTTGAATATCAGATGTGCATGACTGGTTAGACTCCTCTGGCTCGAGCAGCTCAGGTAAGTGACTTAAAAACATACCGTTATTATGAGAATGCACATCATGACTGAGGCTGTCTGTTACTTCACAAATTCCACGTGAATCATTTTCTATATGACATGAATTTTTAAATTCATGAGGCTTTTGCAAAGAAATATCCATGGAAGTACTCAGGGAGAAGCTTAAAGCAGATAAATACTTAGTGTGATTTGGAGGCTCAATTAGCTGCTCAGACTCGATTTGCTCTTCAGAGCTGTTCGAGGACGAACATTCAGACGAATCGTCTGTATCCATCACAAAAGACAACTCATCCATTGAATCACAGTCCACATTAATATCACTGAGAATTATAGAAATCAAACCATCAATAAAGCATTAAAAACATTTGAAAGAAAAGTGACAAATACAGAAGTTTGTAAATGGAATGAAAGAGTAGTGCTCATGAACTGGAGAGAAATATATTCATCAGCTGACATACAGTGCACATGCATAAATTATCCTCAACATAAATAATAATGACTTGTATATTCCCAGACTCTCTTGATGTTGTTACATTTGCACACAAAGAGAGAGAGAGAGAGAGAGAGATTACACATTTGAGCTTCTTTTATCTGCTGTTGAAGGAGCAATTGAAGTGTCATCCAATGTGCATGAAACTGAATTGTTTGAACTCCTTCCACCATTGGCAAAGTACATTGTTTCAGGGCAACAGGGAGCTACCTGCAAAATGAAAAAAATTCAATATAAGAATGTAACTAGGTGATCAGAAGCAGCAGTGAATCAAAATCAGCATGCGGGTAGACATGTCAGTCACATGACGGATTAACAGTTTCCTTTAGGTTCACAATACATAGAGCATCTACTAACAGGATTGACAAAAACTTAAATGACTTAACCAGAAGCTTGTTTCACTTATTATTTAGTTAAAAAGAAAATTTACATACAAATATATGAAGAGAAAATTAAATTAAGAATTGAAGGAAAAAAATACTAGAAGTCTAGAACTATAGTTTGTTCACAGACTACGGCAGACCACACCATAGCATTTTAGCAGAATCAGAATGCCTAAAGACTGGCAATGGAAAAGTATATGTTGAACATATTATTGACACCTGAAAAAAAAGAAAAGAAGATGAATAATAGTCTATTGCTTGGGGGATATTTAGGATTCATTGCTTGCACTGCATAAATCAGGTAAAGCATTATATTCAGTGGAAAACATGGAAATTGGCTGGACATTTTTTTATGAATATAACAGGCTGGAAAATTATACTTTCCTGACAGCTTGGAGTTAGGAATAATAAAGAGAGCATGCATCATAGTAATCATGGTAAACAAAGAGTGATGAATAAGATCATAAGATTTAAATATTTTGGACAAGGAAAAAACTAAAGAATCATAATCACTTGCGAATACAATTGTAAACAGGAGGATTACGATCTAAAGCAAGCTTGAACCATGAAAAGCCAAGACAGCACACACCATAGTTTTGATAGTTACAACTAACAAATAGGTTCTTGAACCATAGCATGTTGCAGACAAAAAACATATTTTTGATAATTCAATAGTTGGGGGTGGGGGATTTGAACCCTAAATGTCTCCTTTGGAAGCACCATGAAGTGTCAGTTGAGCTACAAGGCTCTTGACAGCAAACAAAAAACATATGAAAACAAGATAAAGGATATATATATATATATATATCAGATAATTCATAATTGTTTCTGCATATTTTACCATCCATTAATACTATGTAGCAGAAAAAACACAAATCACTAAAAAAATCTGAACCACCATAGCTTGGTTACCTACCTGTTCATGTCTAAACTTCAATTTTGACAAAAGATATTCAAGTTTTTCCTCCATCATTTTGTAGTAACTGTCTCTTGCCAGTACCATGGCTTCTATATTTACTTTGCTGAAAGTCACTGGAGATGCATAAGACGGAGAACTGTTTGAAAACCCACTCCAGCACGGAAGAAAATCCTCATGAGTATGGTCCCCAGTGGCAACATAAATATACATTTCAAGCAATTTTGTCAGCACTTGAAGCTGCTGACCAGCTCTGACAAGTGGAACCAAGAAGTTCTTTAGAAAACAAGGAACAGCAACTCCATCTTGCTCCTGAGGTTAACAGTTCCCAACCATGATAATTAACATTAGGAAGGAATGCTAAAAGCATGAGCACATAAGAAAAAACTTCTGAGTCCAATGTTTCAAAGTTACAATAGAGAACAATACCCTGATACTTGGCAACGTGAAGTCAACAGATATGCCTACTTTACCATGTTGATTAGGTGGTAGATTGTTAGAATATTCTACTATAAACTCCTTATAAGGATCACTAATCTCAGCTTTGAATATCCATGACCTGATAAACCCACAATATGGTTCACATGACCGAAGAAAGAGAAACTTGAGTAGAGCACGGTGGGAATTATCAGCAACCTAAAAGGAAAATACAAAATTCCCCAAACAATCATTAGCAAAACTATAAAATGATGCAAGAACCATTCAATAATTAGAAAAAGAACAAGCGACATCCACAAAAAATCAGGAGTTCAATTGCCAATACCATAGTGTGCCCCTTCACAGAGACAACAATACAAATTTTCAACCTAGTCAGAAATTTAATATTTTTACAAAAGCTTTCTTATGTAGACAACAAAAAACAATATAAAAGGATTTCATAGTATTAAGGCCAGGGAATAAAACGAGTGAAATTACTTCAAATGAACATTTTCAGCTGAAAAAATATGGAAACAAGGAATTTTATATCTAAGCTGACCTGCAGTTGTTTATATAAATAAGTGAGAAGATCCCCTCCTCTATGGAAGTTACAAAACTCTAATGCTGCTTTAGCGATTGAATCTTCAACAGAAGATACCGCGAGGGAAAGTTTTACATCATGTAGGTTGCAAATATTAGCAAGAGCTTCAATTTGAGTCCTCAAGTCCTTAGTGTGCAGGTACAGCTCCAACAATGTAATTTCAGAATGCACTACACTTGTCAAACACCCCACCAAAGAAGATGGCGCGCCATCATTCCTTGATATTCGCCGCCTGAAACCTACCGATGCATACAACGTGTCGAGAGCACACATGTACCCTTCCAAAACCTTCCCAACAGCAACAGCAAATGCCTGATTAACAAGGCTGTAGGAAGGGCGTTTTTCGTCTTGCAATTCACTGCCATCTTTGCTAGTCGAGTTTTCACACGATCTAAAATTGGTATAATAATCTACAAATTTAAGGAGAAGAAAAACCCGAGAACCCGAGCAGCCTATGGAGCTCAGAATGTTTCCAAGAGCGTGAGTGCTGGAAGCCCGAGTCCACAGGCTTGGAATTCGATGGAATGTCCTATCAGCCGGTTCAGAAACAAAGGCAGCAGAAAGCTTTTCGATACTAATAAGTGCCGATTCTACGCCTTGCATTGCATACATTGCCAACCTCACCAAACTTTCCTCCTATCCATCCATCAGTTCACACACAAAATTAAGATCCCAGTTGAAAAAAAATCAGTGAAATTCAAAAGAAAAAGGAAACGATAGTAGAAACCCTAAAGTAACAACACTATGAGAGAGAAATGTGCTTACGGAGACGGTGGAGGCGTGGAAGAGAGGAGGAGGGTGAGAGGAAGAGGAAATTGGTGGAGGGCGTCCGCTTTCGGAAGGGATGGATTCCCAAGACCTGGGAGGAAGCCATGGATCTTCGACCTTGAGGTTCTCAAACAACGAAGCCAAATTCGCATCCATCGCCATTTTTAGATGATTGACGAAATCTGATACCTTGTTTATTCAGCTTTGTAAATTGTACTAGCAAAGCTCTTCTCTGTACTAGCAAAGCTCTTCTCTTCTCTTCTCTTCTCTGCTGCTTTACTTTTTTCAGTCCGATTCGCAGCGCAGTCACTTCAAATTTTTTTTTTTTTTTTTTGAGAAACAGTCACTTCAATTGGCCCGCCTAACGTTTAAAAAAACACAAAATGGACCGAAAAACGAACCGTTTGTTCCGGCACAATAAAGTGTTGAATTTGGATCCGGCCCAGCAATTCCACTTTCAAAAATTTTTAAAATTTTTTGGGGCATTTTTATTATGAATGCAAAAAAAAAAAAAAAAAAAAAAAACTTGGGGCAATTTTGTCCATTCCGTACAAAGGGTGATAATCAATTTATTTCCTAAGCTGCTCACATACTTTGAGATTTGACTGTAAATTTCCATTATCCAAAATTTATGTACATAACTTTTATGAGTAATGAACAATCATTTTTCTCTAAATCCATCACTTTTTTTCTTTTTCTTTTCTACTACTCATAATTGACAATTTTATTAAATTGTGTTACTAGACTTATTGTTCCGAAAATTGGGTTGTTGACTAAGTAATGAGCCCAAACCAATAGATGTTATTATTATAGACAATCCATTTCATAATCATGAAAATCCCATTTTTTGTGAGATGAAATCTATGTTCTAATTAAAGGTCATACAAAGAAGCAATCTTAAAATGAGCTTGCATGTATGAATTATATTTTATTAGGGTGATCAGAGATTCAGAGGTGTCCATAGGACAAGTTTCTACTCACTTGTCCCCCAACAAACTACATTTGGGTGGGAGAAGTGAGAACCTATTATTGACCATTGAGTTTTGATTATTCAAACAGGTTTGCACCTCTCCAATGAGTAATGCCCGATCAAATTCGATCGATTTTGATGGTGTGATATGTTGACAATAGCAAGAGAGGGAGAGAGGCTAAGATTGTAGCCTCCAAAGGACAGATCTAGTCTTGTTACGGTCATAACTAATTTTTCAGTGAAGATTACAGCCTTTCACAACCAGATTTGGTACTTATAGGTGATAGTGGATATTTGGCGAAGAATCAATTTATTCAAGTAATCAGTTGATATTTGGTTTGCCACTACTATTTGACCTATGAAGGTCGGGGTTTCACAGCATGAAACCCAAGGTCAATTGAAGGAATCAACCATGAGGTTGTGAGTTGGTCTAGATCAACCAATTGGGTCAGGTTTTTACACGTTGTTTGACACCCTTAATGGTGATCATTTGAACCTCTTCTTCCCTGTTGCTTTTGGGCAGTACCTCTTAAGCCTATTAGTCCATCAGAGAGAGAATGGGAGACATGTCATGGATATTCTTACTCTTTATTCCATATTCTATGCGTTCATCAGTAGGTATCAAGTCAGTGATGAATTGTGCTTAGGTCTCAATATTGTTTTCATAGTCTGGTGGCTTCAAGTTATCGACAAATATCCAACCATTTCTTTCTCAATCATTAGCAACTCGGCCTAAGTTTTTCTCTCCATCTTTGTGCGTACTTCCCAAATATTTTTCATTACTTAGTAACTTTTGAAGTAAATCGGTATTGTGCTAGGAATGCATCCACCAATTCCTTCCATTGAGAGACTTTCCAATTTGAGATACCATACTACCACTAGATGAGTGTGTCAGGGTCATATTTTTCATTAGTTGGCATATATATCTTTTGACAAAACACATTTTACTTATATTTGGGCAGTTCTAAGTGGATTTTAGAATATCATGAAGTATGTTTTACAAAAAAAACAAGTGATATTATTGAAGACTGCACAAAGAAATAAGTGTGAAAAGTTGAAAAAAGTGGACCTTGACACAAGCTCGATACAAGCTTCTATCGAGACTTCATAGACCTTGATACTTCTCGATCTATGAACTTCGCAAATCCAGAAATTCATGATTTGTTTTTCAGCCCATGATGTCTTGGACTTCTAGGGTTTCGTTTATTAAAATTTTAGGGATATAAAATGATTATTTTGTAGCCGTCATCATACACAGACTCAATTAGAGAATCTATTCACTTATTGTGAAGCTACAACGTTCTTATGCGCTTAGAGTTTTGTGATCAAGTGCTTCCTTTTCTTCAAGTGTATTGAAGAATTTTGCATCCAACAACAAGCTTCAAGTTGCTGGGAGTTAGTCACGTATTGAGATCTATGCAAAGGGAGGAAGTCTCTACAAAATCCAAACCAAGGGGATTGGCGTAATGATTTTATTGTAGGTAGGTACTTTGGGACAAACCAAGTTTGGAGTAAGATTTCTTATATTTGTAATTTCTTGATTTTAAGTAGTGACTTGGGAACAGTGACCTGAAAAGTTATCGATGGAGTTTTTGCTTTATGAGAGACTTTCCCTGTTAGTCAACAAATCATCTTGTTAAATTAAATTTCCACTTGCACTTTAGATTATTTGATGATTTGTTTATGCCTCCATGATTTTGCATGTAATTTGACCTAATTAATCAACTTTGGTTATTAAATTAATTAATTGAGGTCAATCTATAACCCAACAAAGTGGATAGTTCCCTAGATCATATTCATGTGACATCTTCCTACCATTATGTCTCAAACTTTGATGGTTTTAAACTTGTAGGGAACCTTAATATATGAGAAATATGATAGGATAGCAAACTCCACATTTTTGTAGGAGCTAATCGCTTGGAATGAACGAATTTCTTTTCTAGATTTGCTATTTTGCTTTCCAACTGGCCGTACTCAGGGGACATATTTTCTTTGATTGAACATAGACTCTTCTTTCATCATTATCGACTAAATAAAGCTTAGTGATTATCTTGGTGAATAAGCTTGGTGATCATCAGTATAATATGATAAATATTAAATACTCAGTCTTGGTGATTTTGAGCATTTCACCAAGATAGTCACCAAGCTTATTCACCAAGATTGAGTATTTACGTACACACTTGTAGGCTTTTATTGGTGATTATCATGTGCCTATCTTAACGGTTGGGTTCAGGGCATGGCTTTCACAAACCCAAAGCCCCAATACACTCCAATGACTCTTTCGTACTCACAAAACAAACTCACTTTCAACACACAACCATATATACCTTTCAACCCCAAAGAAATCTATCAAACTACTCTTTGAATAAACCCACCCCATGTTCTTCTAAGAGCTTTCTTCTTTTCCCACGTGGAAGGACCTTTGGGCAAAACTCACCAAACCCATTGCAACAAGCTTATATATATAAGGCTTCAATTCTACTTCTTGATTTACAAGGAATACCTAATTACTTTTTCAACACAAATTCTTTTTTTTCTTTTATAGAGTCTCCTTATCTTCACACCAAAGAAACCCAAGCCCAAACTAATTAGGAATTTGTGGCAATATTTAACATAATACAAGGGAAAATAATGTAACACTTCTTTCTTTTCTTTTCTTTTCTCTTTTTTTTTTTTTTTTTTTTTTGAGCGGGAAAAAAAATGTAATACTTAAGTGATTAAAGATAATTATTTGGGGAAATTACATACATGGCCAAAGTTTATATTCCGTTTAAAATTATGTCTCAAGTTTTTAACTTTGCTAGTTAAAGTCCTAGACTTGTGAAACCTTTTTCCAATTTAAAGCCCATGCCCATATTCGTTATTCATTTACAATATTCTATTTCTAGGCGGTAATAGAGTAGAGAAAAATAGAAAATTGATGACAATACTTTGTGTTTCACTTGCCTAAACAATTTCAATTTTTGGCAGTTTTTGTGCTTTGGAACAGGGCCGGCTCTATGGTGGAGCAAGAAATGCGACTGCTTAAGGCCCCAAGTAAAAAAAAGGCCCCCAAATTTTAACCAATAGGATTATTTATAATCAATAAATAAAATAATTTTTTTTATTAGATGAAAAACAAATAAAAAAATAGAGAAAAATGCAACGTCGTCTACAATATTTTTCACAACACTTTTACAACTAATGCTAAGTAGCAGGTTGTTACAGCCTATTGTTGATGGCAAAAAAATAATTATAGTGATATTTTCAAATAAAAAACAAAAAGCGGTTTAAAATCTAGGATTTGTTGTAAAAAATATTGTGAATGTTGCACTTCTTAAAAAAAAAAAGAATAATAATAAGAGTTTAATTAGCAAACTTTTACTAATTTTCATCTAAATCTACCACTAACACTACTGTTTTACTTACCACTATCAATCTACCACATCAACAAGTATGAAAAATTTTGTCAAATTTTTTTTGTCTTAAAAATTCCAAAAAAAAAAAAAAAAAATTCTATGTAGTTCATGTTAATTAGTAGTAATTTTGCATCTAAATTAAGATGGTCAATTTTCGCCTTAGGCCCCCAAATGCATCAAACCGCCCCTACTTTGGAAGTAGTATATGATTGATGGAAATAGTATGACGTTACTATTTCCCCATCAGCTGCCTAATACGGTGGAACATTTCACTAATTAAGGATAGAGTCAATGTATGGGAACTTCAGTCATTTCAACATATTATGGGTTTCTTTGTGGGTTTTGCCCATGCAACGATAAAACTTCACAATGACGTTGAAGAGGTCCAATTTGAAGTAATGGTTGCCATGCAAGTCTCTTATATTACTCCGTTTGTGAAATACAATAGACCAGTTCACTGACTCCTCTCTATAATAGACATATCCCCGCATGCTATATTCTCATCCCTCATCCGAGCAATAATACGCAGAGTACTATACTATAACATAACCCCAAAATATGGTGAAAGGTATTCCTTACCTTGTTACTTTTGCCATTTTGGCTTTGGCATTTTCCTTTGCTTCAGCCTATGACCCTAGTCCTTTGCAAGACTTTTGTGTCGCAATTAACAACACCGATTCTGCTGGTATGTACATGCATGCTCTCTGCTTATTATTATTAGCAGTACGTAGTAGCAAGGGCGGAGCCAGAAATTTTGGTTTGGGAGGGCCAAGTTGTAATGCTAATATGTTAGTTAAGACAAACTTCTACACACACATGTATATAAATTAATTTACTAAGAGAATTTATCATTTTCTAAATTTTAATGAGTATATAAAAGTCATGTATTTCTTCTATTAGACATGTAGAAAAATTTATCATTTTCTACATAGTTTAATTTGTTAACCCTCTTAAATTATATGATTTTAATACAATTCTTTTTTCTTTTAAGAGCATCATTGAAATAACTCAAAATTTAGGGGGGCCAACTTCAATTTTTACATGCTACACTTTTAAAAATGTAAATAATATATACATAGAGGCCGTTTGGATTCAGCGTTTTCCGCTGAATCCAAGCTGCGTTTTCTGAAATTTTTTTTTTTTTTTTTTTTACTTTAGCTGCACATTTTGACTAAATCAATTGTGAACAGTGCATTTGTGCACTGTTCACGGACCCACAAATTCCACTTTTCAGCAACTTTTTCATTAAAAATAGGTCCCACGATACTATTCACATATTTAAAAATTATTTTGCTACAGTTTTTTCAGTTTCAGTTTTCAGTTTCAGCAAAAATAAGCTCAATCCAAACGGACCCATACTATAAAATAATTTTTTTAAAGTTTGGGGGGGCCTTGGCCCCCCCACCTTTGTATGTGGCTCCGCCAATGCGTAGTAGTATTATCATCTGCATTAGATTTTTTCCATACATGACATGCTATTGTCCATTGTTACATAACTGTCTTATTTCTGACAATAACAAACTTTTTTTTTGTGTAGTATTTGTGAATGGAAAATTTTGCAAGCACCCAGCTACTGTCACAGCCAACGATTTTTTCTTCTCCAGACTCAATATTCCTGGAAACACAGCTGCAAATAAACTTGGATCAAGTGTCAATCTTGTGAATGTCGACAAATTTCTAGGTCTCAACACTTTAGGCATATCTTTGGCTTGCATTGACTTTGCACCATATGGCCTGAATCCTCCTCACACTCACCCTCGCGGCACTGAGCTTTTGGTAGTGATAGAGGGTACTCTCTTAGTTGGATTTGTCACATCCAACCCAAACAAACTCTTCACCAAAGTTCTAAACAAGGGAGACGTCTTTGTATTCCCAATTGGTCTCATTCACTTCCAATTCAACATAAGAGAGACCAATGCTTTGGCCTTTTCCGGTCTCAGCAGTCAAAATCCTGGGGTAATCACCATAGCAAACACAGTCTTTGGATCAAATCCTCTCATCAATCTTGATGTTCTTATTAAGGCCTTCCAATTGGACAAGAGTGTAGTTGATTATCTTCAAAAACAATTCTAGTCATTCTACTATTCGGAAAAAAAGTATATGTAACAAGGATGGCAAAGGCAGTGCAATTAGTGCATATATCTTGATTTTGATTACGCCTTGGATGCATAACGTTTGAAATTGCAAGCACCTAACTATTAAACATAAACGGATCTAAATTTTATTTAAAATAAATAGAAATTTTAGTTTCATGTATACAAACGGGAGGCCAAATTAATTTAGGGTTCAGTAGCACCTATGTCAAACATTCCTAAAGGTAACATTAAAGCAACATTTTTGAGTGTTAAAATAGTGAGAGTATTGAGGTTCTACAACACTAGCAAGCATACTCCTACAAGTGAGAAAGAAAGGAAGAAATGAAGAAAGTGCCTTTTGCATAAGATGTTGTAGTTTAATGTATGTCATGGTGTAAATGAAGCCTGATTTACTCATATTAATGGAATTGGCAATTGCTTTTTCTCTAATCCTAAAAAATGAAATTGGGCAATTGCGAAATAGCTAGATTCTAAGGTATTTGGAGTGTTTTTGTGCTTTGGAAATAGTAAACACGTGCTTGACTTTTTTTTGTTTTTGTTTTTGTTTTTGCTAAGAATAAAAACTTTTATTATCTGAAACAAGATACAAAATGAGCATCCTTCTTGATTACATCCTGAAAGCTTGGATTTGTGCAAAAATACAAGAGCTTTATGGCTAGATAGCTTTTACTCTAACTTATACTAAGTGCAGAATAAGAGTAAATAAGCACAAAGAACCGTTATCACTACCCTAAGCCATATTCATCCATTATCAACAATAAAAGGAAAGCTTAAAGAGTAGGGAAGAGAGATACAAACACAAGATAACACCGAGACGTGTTATCGAATAGGAAACCAAAGAACTCGGTGAAAAACCTCTTCGCGACTCTCCAAGTTGAAATCGATCCACTAGAGAATAAAGTTGGAGTACATGAATAACAAAAGATCCTTCAAGCCTAGTCTATCTCATATATTTGAGCCCTCCAAACTCCTGCTACCAATTAACTTCTCGGAACCTTGTCTTCTCTAGTTTTCCGAACCCTGCAATTCAGCTTGATTGCATCTGTCAATGAATAGCTCCTTCCAATGCTTCCCAGTAGCACCAAAATCTCACTTTACACTCAAAACATATGTGTGATAAGTGTTTGGGCTAGTAACCTCTCAAAGATATAGAGATGGAGAGGTAGGAGTTGAGGAAAACCACAAGGAATGTGTAAATGATTGTGGGTATGACAATCTCTAACTCTTAAGTGTATTTTCTAGGGTTTTCTTCTGAAAAACACTTCTTGAAATTTGTGGGTAATGAGGGTATATATAGTGTGGGTAAAGACATGGTAAAACAAAACATAACTTTTTGATAAACAAAGAGTTTCGCGGGTCCTTTGCGGGTTGACCTTACTTGCGAGATACTAGTGAAAACATATAGCCTGGTGCGACTCTTCATCTTCCAGTCATGTGCTCTACACATGGCTCTTTTCAAGCTTCTCGCGAGACAATTGCGAGCTAGTTGTGAAATCCAATTGCTCATCCTTTGAAGCTAGAGTCTTCATCGATCTCTGACACTTATCCCTTACAATTAATCCCACATACATACAGGGAAAAAATGATTAAAGAAATTACAATCAAATTTGGAACGAAATTAAAGCCAACACAACATAGTTGGAAATTACAACTTTACACATCCAAAACATAAAGAGGAGCTGGACTGGGAATAAAGAAGCCAAAAAATCAATTTGAAAAGGACTAATGGTTAAGAACATGAGCAGCCTTGTTAGCCTTTTTAGAAACCTAGTTAAAAGAAAAAGATGGAACTAAAGACGGAGACAGGACTTTAAGTTAAGGGGGGTGGCTTTGACCTTTAGCTCGGTGGCTTCTTAGTCACAAAGTTGTTGTTGTTGTTGTTGTTGTTTTTTTTTTTGTGTGTTCGTCTACTGGGTAGAGACAAAATTATTTAGTTTAAAACTTTCTTAAGGGCCAGTTGTTTGTTTGAGTAAAATTGGTTAATTAGACTTAATTTTTTTTAGCATTACTATTGGTGATTTTTGTTGTTGCACAAATGTTTTTAGGCTAGTATATGTTTTTTAAGAATTTAGATCTATAAATTTTATAATGGCCTTTAAAATGAGGAAAATGCTAGAGAGATATTGCTGATATAGTGAGTGATTATTGATAAGTAAAAAATGATGTAAGTAATAGGCCTAGATGCGAACCGATAAGAATTTGTAATCCAACAATTTGTAAAAATGTTGTAGATAAGTTTATAACTGTAACATTACTTTAAAAAGAATCAATGATATTGTGAAAGGAGGCCAAACGTAATTTTATAGAACAAAATTGCTAAAATTAATGCGTACACACACACACACACACACACATATATATATATATATATATATCTATATATACTAATATCTTTTTTAAAAAAATTTTAAGGGGGGGGGGGCGGCGGGGGGGCATTGCCCCCATGGTCAATGTATGCCTCCGTCCCTGGATGGAACTAAACTAGCTAAATACTTAGTTTCTTGAAAAATATTATTATTTCTCCATGGAACAGAATCGGTAGAGAAAGTTAGACCTTGGACGCAAACTTGACAGTCACTTTCAAAACATATATTGATAAGTTTTTGCTTCATGGCAGTAGAAATTGTCCATCTGAGTGCCTCAGCCTCAGCTTGGACAGGGACATTGGTGTTCACTTTGATGGAACAAGCAAACACCAAATTCCCTCTCTAATCCCAGGCAATCATGGAAATAACTGAGTCAAATTTTCCAACAATAGCTTCAGAATTTATCTTTGTTCTCTCCCTTTTGGATTATTCCAACGAGTGACCAAAACTGGAGAGGAAGATGGTCTGCAATGATTCTTGGACATAGTCATCTAGTGCTCATGGAATTTTTTTTGAAAAGCTCTTTCCAAATCTTCACCTGTTGGCTTAATTCCTTCATGGATTACTTTGCTACTCTGAAAGTTTAAATAGTGTGTAAAACACATATGAACGTTTAAACCCCCAAAAACAAAACTACCAACACAAGCTTATAATCAAACAATATATGTGCGGAATATGAAATATAAGCTATAACCAAATAGGTAACACACTCTAAACCATAATTAATCACAATCACAACAATAATTAAAAGGTAAAGAGAAAGGAAAGAAAGATGCAAACACAAAGATAACATGACGATGTGTTATCGAAGAGGAAACCGAAGTACTTGGCAAAAAACTTCTCCACCGTTCTCCAAGCGATCAATAATCCACTAGAGAATGAAGTTGGGATACATGAATAGCAGAAGACCATCTAAGCCTAATCTACCCAGTGCACCTAAGCCCTCCAAGCTTCTTGCTCCAATAGGGTTACGCCGAACCTTATATTCTCTAGCTTATCGGATCTCGCAATAGCCCATTGCATCAACCAAAATGAATTGGTCCCTTTTGAACTACTTCCCAAGCACCAAATGTCACGCCCCAAACCCCAAAGAGTCCAAAGTATGGGAAAGATGTCTCAAAGTACCTGTAGATCTTTTCTTTTTGATAATACAATCCACATAAATCATATCAAGTACCAACATCAAGAATTATCATAATAATTCCATTGAGTATACTCTTAAAGTAAGTCAGAGCTCTAAGAATTAATTACAGTGACCATTGGCCACAAAAGAAATGAGGTCTAAATAAATAATTACATATCAACAGCTTGTCCCATTAGTGGGAATAAAGTCACAACCACTATAATATACAAAAGAATGAGTCAAGCCTATTCTAAAATGTACATCATCTAATATCTCTATTACAAAAGTTCAGCCTCCATCAGTAGTTAGTCTAACTACTATTAGCCACCAAAAAGCTGTCTCAAAAGATTATTTCTTACTCTGAAAAGTTTAAAAATAATGGAATGAGACAGAGCCCAGTAAGTAGCATAATTAATGGGGGTGAGGGAAATGCAAGTTTCATGATAGTAACAATTTACAAATCATGTTAGTAACAATTTACAAATCATGTTTTTAATTTGGGAATTTCCAAATATTTTCTACAAAACCATTTCCAAAAATAATATGACAAGGTTGAATAAATTGACACAGCACAAAGTTTCTCAAGATGTTCTCATGAAATTACATACTATATATTCCTCAAAATATCTCAACATGAAACTACATACTATACACTGTGAGCAATAACAACACCGTTCCAAACCAAAAAATCTAACCCAAGGCCACATGACAATCGCTGACACAAAGCCGAAATTGATCTGTTGACACAAAGCCAGAACTCATTGCCGACACAAAGTCAAAACTAATCTGCTGAAACAAAGCCGAAACTAATAACCATAACAAAGACGGGTGCTAAGATACCAATGTCACACAGACTATAGTATTTAGCTAGATAATCACCGGGTAATCACATGTCACAGTACATGGGTAGAACATAAAGATCTCACAAATTACCTTTAATTAAAAATACATAATTCACTTCCAAGTAGTTTCATAAAATATTTGAATGCCCAAGATATTCACAAGGTTCACAGAGCCTTCAACTCATTTCTTGTCAAAAAGATTTTGTATTAACTTCCCAAATAACATAGGTCAAGATAAAGCATCTTTATATTTTTGCAAATAATGCAATAAATCCATAAAACGCATTCTCAAGAATTTAATCAAAGATGCTAGTCTTTTCCTTGCTAACAAATTATGCAATTCCCCGTATGCAATAAGAATATGCATTTTCATATATAATCATATATAGTAGGGTCACAACACAACACCTTTTAGAAAAACATAGTTCCATCATTAATTTTCCAAAATGTGTTTGACCCAAAAATGATGTTTATGCAACATGATTATTTTCCAAAAATCCCATTAAAAAGCTACTTACTTCGCAACCCGCAAAAGCCTAATTTTCCAAGCTCCAAAAGAAATTAGCTAGAACCTAAACAATACCAAGCAAACCTATCAAAATAAGCATAAAGCTTGAAATTGTATCTAGCTACATATTAGGAATTGCCAAATAAGCAATAAATTAGGCAAGCCTAGATTTAGCCTCACAAATAATATTTTCCACTTCTAAAGTTTCTCAACCAATTACTTTATAAGGCATAGACTCCCATTATACTCATGAATCATTCAAGGTATTATCTCTAACATCAAAACCTCAATAATTTATGAATAGTTTCCACAAGGTTTTCACAACATCATCAAGAGATCCATGACACCAAAATCACAATATCCTTCCAAACAAACAATTTAAATCTTTAACTAGCTCCAAATAAATTATAAAATTATATTCACAATTTATTTCACAAGATATACCTCAAAAATCCTAAATTTTCACCATTCTTAAACCTTAGTTAGCCACCACTAGTAAAAGATGGTGGAGATGGTGGAGGATGAACACCGGTGAGAGAGGATGAGAGAAATGTTTGTGTTGTGTTGAGAGAAAATGATAAAGAAAAGAGTAGAAGACCTTAGTTGACTGGCCAAAGAGGGAGAGATATGAGTGATATTTGTGTGGTGGGGAAATGAGTGGGGTAGATGGGCACGTGTGAATGCAAATAAAAATCTGACCATCACATTTTTTTTTTTTAATTGGGACGTTACATTCTTCCTCTCTTATAAAAAATTTGTCCTCGAAATTGTACATAGTAGACTTAGATCTCTTTTCATTATGCACCTTATCCTTATCAAATAAGAGTCACAGCCTTGCAACAATTTCATTCTCTTTACTAAAGTTGATTGAACTTTTAACTAGCCAAGTAGGCCTCTGAATGGCCTATACAACCTCAACTCTCAACCCTTCTAGATCAAAAATATTTTCCTTTAAGTCATATGCAAAGCAGCTGAATAACCAGAGACTTTCTACTAAGCGCACCAATAATGACATAACCTTATGAAGGTGATAGTTAATAGAGCAATCATAGTCCTTAAATAATCTAAGCCATCTCCGTTGTCCCATATTTAGCTCATTCCGGTTAAGTAAATACTCTAAACTTTTATGATCCATACAAATATCATATATTTCATACAATTCATGTCTCCAAAATTTTCAAGCAAACACAACTGTAGCTAACTCCAAGTCATGTGGGGAAATCTTTCTCATGATTCTTACATCCTACTAAGATCCAATGTAATTCCATCCTTAGGGATCACATAACTTAACAACACTACTTGATCCAACCAAAATCCACACTTCCTCAATTTAATAAACCACTTATTTTCTCTTAATATTATTATTTTCCACACCTTTTGCTCAAAAGAGCCTCATGAGAAGACTAGGAAAAATCAGCTTTGCCCTTGAAGTTGTCCTTGTTTCATCAGCAGTTATGGAGTAGACATGAGCACTAATATCAATGTAAGTATTCTCCCGAAGCTCCATGAGAAAAATGGTTCTAGCATTACTGATGGTGGTCATCTTCTTCACTGGGTACAGGTTGAACATCATAATGTATGTAAGACATCGAAGATCCGATGGAAAAGCTGTAGTGTTGAGACATCTGCCTTCTCGAACACCACTGATATGGGATTGAAATGTTTCAATGGATAGCATTCTGTCCTTGTAGTGAGTGAAATCATGCTCTAGATCCTCAAAACCAAGAACATCATCAATATCTTCCAAGACAATGGTGAACTCATTGCCTCTAATCCAATAGTTGATCACCAAGGAGCTTGTCCTAACCTCTATCTTGAAAATAACTTGGGATAAAGTAATCTTTCAGTTTTGTCAAGTCCACAAAACGCTCTGGGATCATTGGAGCCTTCGCGTAGAACTGATTGTATCTTTCAAAGTGTTGGATAGAGTGGAACGAGTATTGTCCATTTTCTTCCTTTTGTTAGCACGATGTGCCGTAGTCTTCTTCTTTGGAGTCATCTGCAAAAACATAGTAGCAAAGACCACAACACAAGGCACAACATATGGAAACACCAAAGATTAGTAACAAGTTAGTAACAATAAAATGGACTAAGGATAGGGCCAAAGATTAAACTAAAGCATAGTTCAATAGCAACAAGACATGAGAGGGCACAAATCATCAAAGCACAACAGAGTCTTGGCATTAAGTCCACAAACATACCATAGTGTGTGTTGTGTTAACAAATAATACCATGTACAACCTAGGGCATAGTGAAAAACATATAACCAAACAAAAATTCATAATCATCGAAGCAAGGTCAACCCTACAAACATTGTATACCATGAAGTCCATAGTAACAAAGGGAATGTCTATGAGACATTTTACCATGAGCATGAAATGCACAACATAACACAAACAAGGTATAATACTCAAAAGTGAGAAGCATGCATTGATTTGGTTTTAGGACATAACACCTTTCTTTTTTTTGGAAAAATGTTAGTGGGAATACTCCGAAGGTGCATTTTCAATCTGTCGTGAATCTTTAAGTTCCAAATCCCCCATTGAATTGGTTACTCATAGCATTATTCAAGGAGCATGATTCTCTCTATTTCCAGTCTTCTCTAATTCATCTAATTTACAATTAAGCTTTTATTTTATGTATCCAATAGTGTATAGAGTCTTTTGTAATTCATTTAATTTACAATTAAGCTTTTATTTTATGTATCCAATAGTGTACAGACTGCATGCTATTTAAAATTTTAAATGACATGCCGGTTTATTCATCTTAAAATCTGTAAAATATAATATGAACCATGAAATAGATCAATTTCAAATGGAGACATTATTTAGAGGGCATGGTGTCATGAAAATTATAATTTCAGTCCACTTTGGTTCATTTGGTCTATTCGGTCCACTTCAGTCCATTTTGGTTCACTTTAGTCAATTTGGTCCAGTTTGGTCCATTTGATCATTTGTCGACTAATTGAGCCTTAAATTGTATCTTTTTTTTTTTTTTTTTCAGTTTTTGGCGCATAAATTCATTTTTTTCCTAATTTTTGAGTAGAAAAATATGAAATTTGATTTTATTTGGGTCAAATACTTTAGTTTTAGGTTAAAAATACAAACAAAATAAGCATTAGAAATTAGAGATATGAACCCTTAAAAAGTAATAAAAATGATAAATATTCACAAAATTACCTTAAAATTCAAATGTTTTCCATGGAATGAGAGTGTACATTATTTTGTATATGTGCAAATTAATCAACCAATTATGATATATTTAAAAAAAAAAGTAATTTTAATAACATTTTCTCAATTTATATGAAAAAATATTATAATTGTGTAATTTAAATCTTTTTATTTAATTACATTTTTCACACACACACATGTATGTATGTATGTATTGTTGTTGAATGCAAGATATATTATATGTTCCATTACATAAAATTTATAAAAATATAAATTACTTTTAAATAACACATGCACTATTTAACTTAAAAATTTTCCATCATATTTTTAACAAATAATTATATTGAATTTTCCATAAGGGTATTCTATGAATGACTTAAATTGAATTTGTTTCAGGCATGATAAAATGATGTGTTTTGTGTAAAAATAAAAAATAAAAAATTAATTCAAGAAGAATCAAGTTTCGGTTACATGCTTCAATGCAGCTAATCTTTAATTTTGTCGTAAAAATGGTTGTCTCCTTCTTGTTCGGTTGACAGATAGATTAATCCTGAAATATTGTTCTTTTCCAACATAATTTTGTTTTCTAAAAAATATTTGGTAAGTTGTAAGCTAATTGACTTCATGTCTAAACAGTGAAAAACCTTTTAACTCCATACCAAATACACCAATACATGAAGAAAAATTAAAACGGGGGAAACGGCAAGAATATTATCCCACATGCCTTGGTAGTTGTTGGTTCTACAAAACCATAAAATCTAATAATTAACCATTAAAAGTATTTAGTACCCACCAATTAAGATAAAGTCAACAGTATGATTTCGAACCATTCGACTCAGAGAACATAAGCCAAGCATTGGTAAATTGCATATCCCCAACTGCTGAACATTTCACCAACGATCCGGACAGAGTCAACATTCAGGTTTATTTGTGGATTAGACCAAAGCAACATTAAAACTTTACAATGGCATTGAAGAGGTCCCATTTGATTGGTTTTCAAACTATGCAGTGCACGACAAGTAGTGGTTAAAGAATGGTTCATCCATTAAATAAAAAAATATGGTAGTAGTTGAAGAATTACCAAGTTATATGCTTCGTTAGTGGAAAAACATGGACTGCTTCAGTGACTCCTCTCAATAAATAGACATTCCCATATGCAATGTTTCCCATCCCTAACCATAGCAAGAATACGCAAAATACTACACAGCGAAAGAAATAACTTCAAATATGATGAAAGTTGTAATTGTGGCCATTTAGGCTTTGGCAACCACCCTTGTTTCAGCTTATGACCCTAGTCCTCTGCAAGACTTTTGTGTCGCAATTAACAACACCGATTCTGCTGGTATGTACATGCATGCACTCTCCTTATTATTGGCAGTACGTAGTAGTATTATCACCATCGACAAGTTCTTTCGAGATCATTATAATGAAGTTCTACACATTAATGAAATTATGCCGATCGGCTTTATCATCTGCATTAGATTTCTTTTTTTTTCCCCTACATGACATGCTATTGTCCATTGTTACAGAACCGTCTTATTTGTGACAATAACAAGCTTTTCTTTGTGTAGTATTTGTGAATGGAAAATTTTGCAAGGACCCAGCAACTGTCACAGCCAATGATTTTTTCTTCTGCGGACTCAATATTCCTGGAAACACAGCTGCAAGTAAACTTGGATCAAGTGTCAATCTTGTGGATGTAAACAAATTTCCAGGTCTCAACACTCTAGGCATATCTTTGGCTCGCATTGACTTTGCACCATATGGCCTGAATCCTCCTCACACTCACCCTCGCGGTACTGAGCTTTTGGTAGTCATAGAGGGTACTCTCTTAGTTGGATTTGTCACATCCAACCCAAACAAACTCTTCACCAAAGTTCTAAACAAGGGAGACGTCTTTGTATTCCCAATTGGTCTCATTCACTTCCAATTCAACATAGGGAAGACCAATGCTTTGGCCTTTTCTGGTCTCAGCAGTCAAAATCCTGGGGTAATCACCATAGCAAACACAGTCTTTGGATCAAATCCTCCCATCAATCCTGATGTTCTCATCAAGGCCTTCCAGTTGGAGAAGAGTGTAGTTGATTATCTTCAAAAACAATTCTAGTCATTCTACAATTTGGAAAAAAGTATATGTAACAACGATGGCAAACCGCTAGATAGTTTGAATAAAGTTTGCCTGGTTTCCCTTATTGTAATGCCTTAAATATAAATATATATATATATATATATATATTTATATATTACAAATAAAATGGTTTCTTATTATTACTATTATTCTTTTGTGCGTGTCATTGTGTCATGGCAAAGGTAGTGCGATTAGTGCTTGAATAAATCTTGATTACACCTTGCATCCATAAAGTTTGAAAGTACAAGCATCTAGCTATTAAATATAAGCAAATTTAAAATTTATTTAAAAATAGATAGAAATTTTAGTTTCATTTATACAAATGGGAGGACAAATTTAGGGTTCAGTAGCACTTATTCTATGTCAAACATTCCTAGTGGTAACATTGAAGAAACATTTTTGCATTTCGATCAATTTCAAATGGAAACAATTATTTAGAGGGCATTAGCATATTGTCATTGAAATTATTAAAAGAAAGGACATCCATATAATATCTAAACGTTGAAACTTAAAATTTTTTGTTGTTACGCTCCTGTTAAGTCACATTAACTTAGCATTTTGATTAACTTTGGTCCATTCGGTCCATTTAGTCTATTTTGGACTATTTGGTCTAATTAGGACCATTTTCATCCATTTTGGAATAATTGGGCCTTAAATTGATTCTTTTTGTAGGTTGCCGATTTAGTTTTGGGCACAACAATTCATATTTTTTTCTAAATTTTTGGGTTGAAAAGTTTGAAATTTTATTTTATTTGGACTAAAAAATACAAAAAAAAGGCATTAGAAATTAGAGAAATCGACCTTAAGAAAGGAATAAACACGATAATAATTAAATATTCACAAAATTACATTAAAATTCAAGTTTCAATGATATATAGATTATACTTATATTTGGAAAAAAAAAATGATACAATTCCAAATTTATATAATAATTCAAACTCAATATAAAATGTTACACACTTACACGTGTACCATGGAATGGAGGTGTGCTAGATTGATTTTTGAGTCTTTAGGGGCTCAAATTTGGGCCTACGTGCTGGGTTTTGTTAAAATGCTTGGGTCTGATGGTTTCATGTGTAAGAAGGTTATTTTTGGGTTTGAAGAGGGTTGGTGGTGTTTTGGCCTTGTGGGTTGACTGTATTTTTGTCCAAGGGTTATGTGCAAAGCACATGATTAGGTGGGCCATTGGACACATGTTGCTTTCTTTTTGCTGTCACATAACCTATTATATTGCAATTGCTGCATACTAGTGTGCAACAAAACCTTTTTAAACCTCAGATCCAACAAAAGGCAGAGCAATTAGCGCACGAATAAATCTTGATTACACCTTGGATCCACAATATTTGAAATTACTAACACCTAACAATTTTTTTGTTTTGGTTTTTTGATACAAGATATAAATTCTGCTTTAACCTAATCTAAGTGTATACCTGTGTGAAGCTTTCTCTTGGGGACTTGAACCCTGACCCTTGCCCTCCACATCCTACAAGCACTTATACTTGTAGAGTAACCATTGCACCAAATGTGTGCACTAGTAGCACCTAACAATTAAATATAAACAGATCTATTTTTTTTTTTTTTTTTTTAAATATAGACAATATATATATATATATATATTTCTTATTTATAAAAATGGGAGGCCAAATTTAGGGCTCTGTAGCATGTCTTCTATGTCAAACATTCCTTGAGGTAATGTTGAAGCAACATTTTTGGGTGTTGAAATAGTAAGAGTATTGAGCTTCTATAACACTATGCATTTAAACTAAGGTAACAGGGAAAAAATTATACTAGTGAGAAAAACATGATACTTAAGGGGTTAAATATTGTGAACCTTTATATGTTTATATTGTACTTACAATATAAATTTACATTGTAGACAAACAAAAAGTGGCAAATGTTGTACACATTTGCTAAAAGTGGTAAATATTGTACATTTTTTGCTAAATATGAACAACGTTTGCCACCCTTATTATCTCGACAATGTAAATTTATATTGTACCAGACAATGTAAAATAAAAAAATTCTCAAATATTGTTAGAGTTACATGGTCCAAGAAGCCCAAACCATTGTAGGTTCATGTGCTTGTAGAACAAACAAATTAATCGTGACTTAGTTTAGGGCTAACCTAGAGTAGTTCTCTAGTATATAAATCCTACTTTTGATCATTCTAATTACAAGATTTTTATAGTATTCGGTTCATATTATATGTAATTGGCTAATTTTTTGACAAAATGCACTTTACTTGTAATTTGGTAGATCTAAGATGGGTGTAATACATCAAGAAATATGTTATTCAAGCACATCAAGTGTTCGTATTAAAAGACATGAAGATTGGTCCAAGAAACAAGTAAAGAAAAGCTGTTCATTAAGTTTCGACAGATAGCTCGACAGATGCCTGCTATTGAGTCCTAATATGAAGCTTGGTAGATAGCTCAACACTAGCTTGATTTATCGAGAATTACGATTTCAGAATTTGCAAGTTTGAAATTCGGCGTAAACTTATGTATTTGTTTAGGGTTTCTTTTCTCATAACTCTAGTATATAAATCCTACTTTTGATCATTCTAATTACAAGATTTTAATAGTGTTCGGTTCATATTATATGTAATTGGCTAATCCTTTGACAAAATACACTTTACTTGTAATTGGGTAGATCTAAGATGGGTGTAATACATCAAGAAATATGTTCTTCAAGCACATCAAGTGTTCGTATTAAAAGACATGAAGATTGGTCTAGGAAACAAGTAAAAAAAAGCTGTTCATTAAGTTTCGATAGATAGCTCGACAGATGCCTGATATCGAGTCCTAATATGAAGCTCGATAGATAGCTCAACACCAGCTTAATCTATCGAGAATTACAATTTCAGAATTTGCAAGTTTGAAATTCGGCGTAAGCTTATGTATTTGTTTAGGGTTTCTTTTCTCACAACCCTAGACATATATAAGGCTTATTTTAAGAGCCGTCTCACATGGATACAAAGTGCAAGAGATTTATTTTCTCTGTGAGAAGTTACTGCGTTTGTACGTTATAGGATTTTGTAACTAAGTGCTTCCTAATCTTCATTGTTGATGAAGTGAAGAACTTTGCTGTCAACAACATCATTCAAGTTGCTGGAGTTAGTCATGTGCTAGGATCTGTTCCTGGATGGAACTAAACTTGCTAAATACTTAGTTTCTTGAAAAATATTATTAATTCTCCATGGAATAGAATTAGTAGAGGAAGTAAGACCTTGGATGCAAACTTGACAATCACTTTCAAAACTTTCATTGATAAGATTTTGCTTCATGGCAGTAGAAATTGCCCATCTGAGTGCCTCAGCCTTAGCTTGGACAAGGACGTTGGTGTTCACTTTGATGGAATAAGCAAACACCAAATTTCCTCTCCAATCCCGGGCAATCATGGCAATAACTGAGTCAAATTTTCCAACAACAGCTTCAGAATTTATCTTTGTTCTCTCCCTTTTGGATTATTCCAATGAGTGACCGAAACTGGAGAGGAAGGTGGTCTGCAATGATTCTTGGACATAATCATCCAGTGCTCATGGAAATTTTTTTTGATAAGCTCTTTCCAGATCTTCACCTGTTGGCTTAATTCCTTCATGGACTATGCTTCTCAATTGCCATAAAAACTCTAATATAAGAGCGACATAAATTATAAACATATATCTTGCCGCTGTTTGTCTCCCATCAGGTCTTTGGGAAGATTAACAAAAATATTAACTAACTGATGTGGAATAGAGAAAGGAAGTTCCATGACTTTTAGCCCCCCACAGCTCCGAAACCACAACACTTGTGCTACTTGACACCTTTGAAACAAATGTATAGTTGATTCAGGTTCGCAACCACACAAAGGGAATTTTACATGAATATTTGAATCAAACCAGGACATAGCACCTTTTTTTTTTTTTTGGAAAAATGTCAGAGGGAATTCTCCATAGGTACATTTTCAATCTGTCGTGAATCTTTAACTTCCAAATACAGCCATTGATTTGGTTACTCATAGCATTATTCAAGCAACATGATTCTCTCTATTTTAAGTCTTCTCTAATTCATCTAATCTACGATTAAGCTTTTACTTTATGTATCCAACAGTGTACAAACTGCATGCTATTTAAAATTTTAAATGACATGTCGGTTTATTCATCTTTAAAATTTTAAAATATAATATGAACCATGAAATAGATCAATTTCAAATGGAGACATTATTTAGAAGGTATAGTGTCATGAAAATTATAATTTCAGTCCACTTTGGTCCATTCGGTCTATTCGGCCCACTTCAGTCCATTTCAGTTCATTTGGTTCACTTCAGTTCATTTGGTCCAGTTTGGTCCATTCGATCCATTTTCGACTAATCATGGGCCTTAAATTGTTTCCTTTTGTAGGTTGTCTTTTCAGTTTTTGGCGCAAAAATTCATTTTTTTTCCTAATTTTTGAGTCAAAAAATATGAAATTTGATTTTATTTTGGTCAAACACTTTAGTTTTGGGCTAAAAATACAAACAAAATAGGCATTAGAAATTGGAGATATGAACCCTAAAAAAGTAATAAAAATGATAAATATTCACAAAATTACCTTAAAATTCAAATGTGTTCCATGGAATGAGAGTGTACATTATTTTGTATATGTGCAAATTAATCAACCAATTATGGTATATTTAAAAAAAGTAATTTTAATAACATTTTCTCAATTTATATGAAACAATATTATAATTGTGTAATTTAAATCTTTTTATTTAATTACATTTTTCACACACACACACATGTATATATGTATGTATTGTTGTTGAATGCAAGATATATTTTATGTTCAGTTACATAAAATTTATAAAAATAGAAATTACTTTTAAATAACACATGCATGCACTATTTAACTTAAAAATTTTCCATTATATTTTTAACAATTAATTATATTGAATTTTCCATAAGGGTATTCTATGAATGACTTCAGGCCGGCCCTTCCACCAGGCCAATTAGGCAATTGCCTAAGGCCCCCAAGTGGAAGGGGCCCCAAAATTGGAAAAAAAAAAAATTTAGTTTCAGATGAATTAAAAATATCCGGCATATCCTTTTAACTAGAAAACAAAAATTTTGATAGATCCGGTTAAACATTGGTTCTAAACAAAATCAATTGCCCAAAAATAACATTATTATCCTCTAGACAAACCAAAAATCAACAAGATAAACTACAAATCTGGTCTAAGAGATTAACCACGAAACAATCACAAATCAAAACAAATTAAAAACCTCAAATCCCTAAAATTTTTACCTTTCCTTTTGCTTCTTTCTCTTCGCTCTCCGCCTCTCTCATTCTTTCTCTGATTCTCTCCACTGTTGCTGTCTGCTTGGCTCAGTGGCTCAACTGCTCATGCTTGAAGCTTCCTTTGATCTAAATCATTTGTATTTTGGGCCTGTATTTGCGTTTTGATTGATTTTGCATCTGCAGGTTTTGAGTTTTCGGTATCAAAGTATCACCGTATCAGGTATAAAGAATAAAGGCTTGGGCACTAGGCTTTCTCTTCATTTTATTTGTTATCCTTATTTTGGGCCTGTTTTGTGTTTTGTTTATATTGAGTTTAGTTATGGCTGGCTCATGGCTGGACATTTCACGTTTGGTTTGGTTTGGGCCTTCAAGTATTTTGTTTCGTTTTATTTTTATTTTTTTTAAGCTCGCGATTTTTGGCTGGCTCATCACTGTATCAGTTTTTTATTTTTTTATTTTAATTTTTTAATTTTTTTTTTTAGTGGTAGTATATTGAATAAGTCTTTATTTATGCAGGTTGAGATTGCTAAAAACTTGTTATTGTTCGATGAAACTACAACAATACTTTTTATATAAATCAAGTTCTATTTCTCATTTGCTCTACACTTGAAAGTTATTTTTTACTTTAGTCTTTATAAATATATTGTTTGATTAGAAATGTCTACGAGAAAATATGTATCTGGATATGAAAAACTTAGGAAAAGAAGAAAATTTTAATTAGTCAATTTGCATCTCAAAAGACAACAAAAATAGATTTTAAATGAATTATATTATAATATAAAAATATTAAATAAAAATTAATTTAATTAATATATAAATATAAAAAATGCCTCATTTTTAGTTCTCGTTTTAGGCCCTAAAATATCTAGGGCTGGCCCTAAATGAGTTAAATTGAATTTGGTTTAGGCATTGATAAAACGATGTGTTTTGTGTAAAAAAAATAAAAAAATAAAAACTAATTCAAGAATCAAGTTTTGGTTACATGCTTCAATGCAGCTCATCTTTAAGGTGTCTGCCACAGAATTTAGAAATGGTTACGTAAGTTCTTCTACGTAAAGATAAAAGTTATAAAAACGGAAGTCATAATAAGGTGTATGATAATTTTAATTTTGTCGTAAAAATGGTTGTCTGCTTCTTGTTTGGTTGACAGATAAATTAATCCTGAAATATTGTTCTTTTCCAACATAATTTTGTTTTCTAAAAAATATTTGGTAAGTTGTAAGCTAATTGACTTCATGTCTAAACAGTGAAAAACCTTTTTAACTCCATACCAAATACACCAATACATGAAGAAAAATTAAAACGGGGGAAACGGCAAGAATATTATCCCACATGCCTTGGTAGATGTTGGTTCTACAAAACCATAAAATCTAATAATTAACCATTAAAAGTATTTAGTACCCACCAATTAAGATATTGTCAACAATATGATTTCGAACCATTCGACTCAGAGAAGATAAGCCAAGCATTGGTAAATTGCATATCCCCAACTGCTGAACATTTCACCAATGATCCGGACAGAGTCAACATTAATTCAGGTTTATTTGTGGATTAGACCAAAGCAACATTAAAACTGCACAATGGCATTGAAGAGGCCCCATTTGATTGGTTTTCAAACTATGTAGTGCACGACAAGTAGTGGTTAAAGAATGGTTCATCCATTAAATAAAAAAATATGGTAGTAGTTGAAGAATTACCAAGTTATATGCTTCGTTAGTGGAAAAACATGGACTGCTTCAGTGACTCCTCTCAATAAATAGACATTCCCATACGCAATGTTTCCCATCCCTCAACATAGCAAGAATACGCAAAATACTACACAGCAAAAGAAAGAACTTCAAATATGATGAAAGTTGTAATTGTGGCCATTTTGGCTTTGGCAACCGCCCTTGTTTCAGCTTATGACCCTAGTCCTCTGCAAGACTTTTGTGTCGCAATTAACAACACCGATTCTGCTGGTATGTACATGCATGCACTCTCCTTATTATTGGCAGTACGTAGTAGTATTATCACCATCTACAAGTTCTTTCGAGATCATTATAATGAAGTTCTACACATTAATGAAATTATGCCTAACGGCTTTATCATCTGCATTAGATTTCTTTTTTTTTCCCCTACATGACATGCTATTGTCCATTGTTACAGAACCGTCTTATTTGTGACAATAACAAGCTTTTCTTTGTGTAGTATTTGTGAATGGAAAATTTTGCAAGGACCCAGCAACTGTCACAGCCAATGATTTTTTCTTCTGCGGACTCAATATTCCTGGAAACACAGCTGCAAGTAAACTTGGAACAAGTGTCAATCTTGTGGACGTAAACAAATTTCCAGGTCTCAACACTCTAGGCATATCTTTGGCTCGCATTGACTTTGCACCATATGGCCTGAATCCTCCTCACACTCACCCTCGCGGTACTGAGCTTTTGGTAGTCATAGAGGGTACTCTCTTAGTTGGATTTGTCACATCCAACCCAAACAAACTCTTCACCAAAGTTCTAAACAAGGGAGATGTCTTTGTATTCCCAATTGGTCTCATTCACTTCCAATTCAACATAGGGGAGACCAATGCTTTGGCCTTTTCTGGTCTCAGCAGTCAAAATCCTGGGGTAATCACCATAGCAAACGCAGTCTTTGGATCAAATCCTCCCATCAATCCTGATGTTCTCATCAAGGCCTTCCAATTGGAGAAGAGTGTAGTTGATTATCTTCAAAAACAATTCTAGTCATTCTACAATTTGGAAAAAAGTATATGTAACAACGATGGCAAACCGCTAGATAGTTTGAATAAAGTTTGCCTGGTTTCCCTTACTGTAATGCCTTAAATATATATATATATATATATATATATTACAAATAAAATGGTTCCTTATTGTTACTATTATTCTTTTGTGCGTGTCATTGTGTCATGGCAAAGGTAGTACGATTAGTGCTTGAATAAATCTTGATTACACCTTGGATCCAGAAAGTTAATTTGAAATTACAAGCATCTAACTATTAAATATAAGCAAATTTAAATTTTATTTAAAAATAGATAGAAATTTTAGTTTCATTTATACAAATGGGAGGACAAATTTAGGGTTTAGTAGCACTTATTCTATGTCAAACATTCCTAGAGGTAATATTGAAGCAACATTTTTGCATTTTGATCAATTTCAAATGGAAACAATTATTTTGAGGGCATTAGCATATTGTCATTAAAATTATTAAAAGAAAGGAAATCTATATAATATCTAAAAGCTGAAACTTAGAATTTCTTATTGTTATGCTCCTATTATGTCACATTAGCTTAGCATTTTGATTAACTTTGGTCCATTTTATAACATCTCAGTCAGCAAAAAAAAAACAAAAAAAAAAAGAAGATTTTTGAGTTCACACGTGCCTCCCAACTACCCCACCTACCCCACCCATTCCCCACCACTCATTTCCTCTCATCTCATCTCTATCTCTATCTCTTTGACCGGCCAAGCTCCTCACCTCTCCTTTATTTCTTTTTTTCTTTTTCATTTTTCCGCCTAACGCTCCTCTTGACTCTCTTATCCTCTCTCACCGATACCTCCACACCACCATCTCCACCATCATTTTTCCGGCAATGTCACCGGAAAATCCTTAGAAACCTCTAAGCATCTTCATCTTTTATTTTTATCTAAGCTTTAATAATGATACCCATGTGATTTATGAGCATTGGAATTGACATTTATGTGTTTTTATGTATGGGTTTTGTATTGGTGGAATTATTTGATGAGTGGGTATATAATTTGTGCTATGATGACTACTTAAGGTTTATGTATGGTGGAAAGTTTAGGAGTTTTAAGTTATAACATGTGGTGGTTGGTAAATTAAATTTTTCCATTGCCATTGGATTTATTTGGAGTTAGTTGAAGTTCTAAATTCTTTGTCTTGGAGGATATTTTGATTTTGCTTTCATGGGTCTCTTAATGATGTAGTGTAAATTTTTGGAAGCTAGTCATAATGTTGGAGATATTAAATGGGTTAACTTTATAAATTGGAGTTTATGCCTTGTGAATCAAATTGTTGAGAAACTTTGGATGTGAGATATATTATTATTGATGAGGTTAAATACTAGGTTTGCCTAATTAAGTGCATATTTGGCAATTCCTAAATTGTAGCTAAATACAATTTTAAGCTTTATACTTAGTGTTAGGTTTGCTTGATATTGTTGAGGTTCTAGCTAATCTCCTTTGGAGCTTGGAGAATTAGGCTTTTTGTGGGTTGCAAGGTAAGTAGCTTTTTAATGGGATTTTGAAAAATAACCATGTTGTATAAATGTTGTTTTTAGGTTAGACATGCTTTTGGAAACTACTTATGGAAACTATATTTTCCTAAAAACTATTGTGTTGTAACCTTAATATACATACATACATACATACATACATACATATATATATATATATATAAATATGATTATATATATGAAAATGCATCATATTTGGTATTGCATTTGGGGAAATGCATGAATTGTGGATATGGAAAAATGAGCATCTTTTATTTAATCTTTGATAAGGAAATCTTGGAATTTATGGTAAATTAGAAAATTTAAAGATGCTTATCTTATCTTATTTTGTGGGAAATTGATAGAAAATCTCTTGACAAGAATGAAGTTGAAAACCTTACAAACTTTGTACAAGTTAGATTATTTAAGGTTTTTTGAAACTACCTAGATATAAACTATGTGTTTCAAAGTATATGTAACCTGTGAGCTTTATGTTGTTTTAGCCCTATGCCATGTGTGATTTCCCGGTGATCACCCGATTTGGTTTTCGTAGTCTTTGTAACAAGGGAATCAAATCTAGATCAGTACCCTTTTACTTTGGATGACGCGTTCTTCCCTACTACCCATGGGGGGAAGAGGTTCCTTGATTGTGTGTGGGTGAGGCTGTTGCCCATGGGGCCAAGAGACCACATGCAAGAGAGGTCCTATTTGATGCGCTCTCTCTGTTGCCCATGGGGGGAGAGAAAAACCTTGAGGGTATGAGTGAGGCTGCTATCCATGGGGCCAAGAGTCTGCATACCAAAGAGGACAATATCATGCTAGTTGTGAATGGGTGGATTCCCTGACCGGTTTATGTGGTAGTATGGTATATTTGTGATAAATTACCGTATGTTAGATTTTATGGCTTTGGAAATTATATTGTTGGTGCTCACAGATTATAGTATATAGTTTCAAGGTATTTACTTTGAGAAACTTTGTGTTTCATTATTCAATCATTCTTGTCATATCATATTATTATTATTGAAGATGAAACTTGCATTTGCCCCACCCCCATTAATTATGCTATTTACTGGGCATTAGCTCATCCCACCCTTTAACAGTTTTTCAGATTTATTAGCTATACCTTGGGTATGGAGCTTACATCATTGGTGATGATTGGAGTGCTATGTTAAATTTGGAGACTTTTGCTGTAAATGGTTGGTGACTTAATCTTGCTAAGTTCAATGATGCCTTAATTAATTGTATTGGAGGTTGGTCGCTTGAAGTTTGTTAGCCTTTGGCGTGGTAGGCCTAGACTCGATGTGAAGGTCCTTATTCTTGATAAGATTGTCACTTTGTGTAATTTAATCAGAGTTTTGTAATATATTCATGTATTATGTGGAGGCACATGATTTTTAGTTATTGTTTGTAAGTGTGTTATAGAGCTCTGACTTGTTATGTGGAGATTTTAGTATAGTTTTATATTCTTATCCTATGGAAAAGAAAAGAAAATAAAGATTTCCTATAGTTTGATTTGCCAAAAAAGGAAGAAAAAAAAAAAATCTACAGGTACCTTGAGATGTATTTCTCATGCTTTGGACCCTTCGGGGTTTGGGGCGTGACACATTTGGTCCATTTAGTCTCTTTTGGACCATTTGGTCTAATTAGGACCACTTCCGTCCATTTTGGAATAATTGGGCCTTAAATTGATTCTTTTTGTAGGTTGCCTATTTAGTTTTGGGCACAATAATTCATATTTTTTCTAAATATTTGGGTTGAAAAGTTTGAGATTTTATGGCTAACTCTTTAATTTGGGCTAAAAAGTACAAACAAAATAGGCATTAGAAATTAGAGGAATGGACCATAAGAAAGGAATAAACATGATAAATAATTTAATATTCACAAAATTACATTAAAATTCAAGTTTCAATAATATACAGATTATACTTATAGTTGGAAAGAAAAAAAAATGCTACAATTCTAAATATATATAATAATTCAAACTTAATATAACATGTTACACACTTACACATATATCATGGAATGGAGGTGTGCTGGATTGGTTTTTGAGTCTTCAAGGGCTCAAATTTGGGCCTGGGTGCTGGGTTTTGTTAAAATGCTTGGGTTTGATGGATTCATGTGTAAGAAGGTTATTTTTGGGTTTGAAGAGGGTTGGTGGTGTTTTGGCCTTGTGGGTTGACTGTATTTTTGTCCATGGGTTATGTGTAAAGCACATGATTAGGTAGGCCCTTGGACACATGTTGCTTTCTTTTTGCTGTCATATAACCCATTATGTAGCAATTGCTGCTTACTAGTGTGCAACAAAACCTTTTTAAACCTTGGATCCAACTAAAGGCAAAACAATTAGTGCACAAATAAATCTTGATCACACCTTGGATCCACAATGTTTGCAATTACTAGCACCTAACTATTTTTTTTTTTTTTTTGATACAAGATTTAAATTTTGCTATAGCTTAATCTAAGTGTATATGTATGTGAAGCTCCCTCTTAGAGACTTGACCCTGATCGTTGCCCTCCACACCTCACAAGCACTTATACTTGTAGAATGATCATTGCACCAAGGGTGTGCAGTGGTAGCACCTAACTCTTAAATATAAATAGATTTAATTTTTTAAAAATTTTATATATAGTCAATATTTTTTTTTTTTTCATTTATACAAGTGGGAGGCCAATTTTAGGGCTTAGTAGCATCTCTTCTATGTCAAGCATTTGTTGAGGTAACATTGAAGCAACATTTTTGGGTGTTGAAATAGTAAGAGTATTGAGCTTCTACAACACTATGCATTATTACTGAGGTAACAAGGAAAACATTATACGAGTGAGAAAAACATGATACTTAAGGGGTTAAATATTGTGAACCTTTATATGTTTATATTGTACTTACAATATAAATTTACATAGTTGACGAATAAAAAGTGGCAAATGTTGTACACATTTGCTAAAAGTGGTAAATATTATACATTTTTTTGCAAATATGTACAATGCTTGCCACCTTTATTATCTCTATAATGTAAATTTATATTGTACCAGACAATGTAAAATAAGAAATTCTCAAATATTGTTAAAGATACATGGTCCAAGAAGCCCAAACCATTGTCCGTTCATGTGCTTGTAGAACAAACAAACTAATCGTGACTTAGTTTAGGGTTAACCTAGAGTAGTTCTCTAGTATATAAATCCTACTATTGATCTTTGTATATATAGGAGTTTAATAGTGTTAGGGTCATATTATATGTAATTGGCTAATCCTTTGACAAAATGTATGTTACTTGTAATTGGGTAGATATAATATGAGTTTAATATATCAAGAAATATGTTATTCAAGCATATCAAGTGTTCGTATTAAAAGACATGAAGATTGGTCCAAGAAACAAGTAAAGAAAAGATGTTCATTAAGTTTCGACAAATTGCTTGACAGATGCTTGCTATTGAGACTTAATAAGAAGCTTAATAGATAGCTCGACACCAGCATGATCTATTAAGAATTACGATTTTAGAATTTGCAGGTCTGAAATTTGGCCTAAGCTTATGTGTTTGTTTAGGGTTTCTTTTCTCACAACGCTAGACATATATAAGACTTATTTTAAGAGCCGTCTCACACGGATACAAAGACCAAGGGATTTATTTTCTCTACGAGAAGCTACTGTGTTTGTACACCATAAGATTTTATAACTAAGTGCTTCCTGATCTTCATTGTTGATGAAGTGAAGAACCTTGCAGTCAGCAACATCATTTGAGTTGCTGGAGTTAGTTATCAATTGGGTATTGAAGTGAATGTTGAACTGTAGGTTGGTATTTTGGGATAGGTTAGGGTAATGGTAAGATTCCTTGTACTTGTAACCGCTTGATTGTTGATTAGTGGATTCTTGGGAGTGGTGACCTTAAAATCACTCGATAGGGTTTTTGCCTTGCGAGAGGTTTTCCCATTTGTTAACAAATCACCGTGTTAAATTTATTTTCTACTGCATTAAGTACTTTTGGTGATTTGTTGGTGCCTCCATGATTTGCATGTAATTTAACCTAATTAATCAACTTGGTTAATTTAATTAATTAATCGGTGTCAAGTTATCTTAACTTAACAAATTGTAAAGATGTTAGGTTAAAATTTTGCTTTTGCTCTTTTCTTTTTCTATACTGTTAGGTTCTAAAAGTTTAGAACGATTGGCAAATCGTGAGTATAAACTTGTCTAGACATAGATTCCTAAGTCTATAGGTATGATTAGACAATGCTCAAGGTGTTGCAAGTTAGAATAAAAGAATAAGGAAGTTGTAAGTTTAGGAATTCGAAACATGCCAGGTTCGGCTGATCGAGAAGAAGGCTCAACAGATCGAGACACAGATTTGCAGAATTTTAATTAAGCCCATCAGCCTATTAAATCCATTAAGTGATTAGGGTTTCAAATCTAATTCACATAGTATTTAAAGAAAACCCTAAGACATGTTTTAAATAGAGAGAGAAGAGTGCTTCTTGTGCCTCCTATAGTAGATTTAAGGTTTTTGTGCCCAAAACTCTCTCAAATCTTCTACCAGTAATATTCTTTGAAGAAACTCAAGATCTGGTGTTGTAGAAGTTGCTGTCATTACTAGTCATTTAAGGTGCTAGAGATCTAAACCTTCAAAGGTGGTCTTAAAGGCACAAACTGGAGTATTTATGTGCAACAAATTTATAATTGAAGAGTTCGTGGATTCGGAGCTGCAAGTGGTCACGTGAGTAAGTAATACATGAGGTAGTTGTAGATTTAGAGTTAAGTCTAACTTAAAACTTCCATTCTATTAGTGAATTGTTTCCTTGTGGATTGTTTAGGTTAAATCCTCCCTAGGTTTTTTACCTTGAAACTAGATTGTTTCATTGGTTTTTGTGGGTCATCATATCGTTGTATTCTTTACTTTTCTGTTGTTTATGATATGATTGATACATGGTTAACCAAAGTCCGATTAATAAACCTAAGTAACAACTTTATTAATATATTAGGTTAAACATATGGACAAAACTTAGCTACAGTACCTTAGGTGCTGTTCCTTAGGTTCTCATCTTAAGAATCAGCCATGTGGCTACTTAACTAAAAAATACACTTTTATTTTATGAGAAAAAATCTACATGACAGAATTTTAAAAGGAGAATCTAAAGAACAACACCTAAGTACTGTACCTAAGTCTTGCTCTAAATATATTTTGTTTTATAGGGTTCTAAAATCAAACATATACTGTTCTTTTTCAGTTAAATTTGATCTTGACCAAGCCGTGATATACCAAATACCACAACCCAAAATTTTAAAATCTCACAGCCTTCTTAGCCACTGCCATCAACTAGCCCTCAACATGCAAGGCGGCAAGATTGCCTTTGATCACTGTTGCCAAGACATCACCTGCAGCCACCACCAACAACTTTGTTCTCCTCTACATCGGCTGACCCATTAACCTCAGCAAGCGCGCTATTATTCATGTGGAACCTCTCAATAATGTGCCATACATCTACACCGCTCAACTATACTGCTTTATTACTGTTAGAGACATATTAGCCCATTAGCATAGGCCCAAGCCTAATTCTACTTTGTGTGCAAGCCAAGTCTCCTACTTGTACTAGAAGTCTATTAGTCTAGGGTTTAGTCTATTATATATACACATGTTATGATTCATCGTAACACAGGATTTGTACTACACTCTAATATATTATTGATGTAGCCCTTTAGGGTTTCCTTCGTGGATGTAGGTCGTTAGGCTGAACCACGTATCCCTTGTGTGTTATTATGGTCTATATTTTATGCTTTCGCTTCCGCATCCATAGTAGCATATTCAACATGGTGTATCAATGCTAATATTTAACATGGTATCAGAGCCACCTTCCTGTGGCCATGGTTTTTGTCCTTACAGTATATTTAAGAGCAATCTTTATCTTCCTCGGTGTTTTTTTTTTCGCTGCGTTCATCTTCTTTGGCTTCCCACTGCTGCCGTCAAAACTCTCCGGTATATTCAAGCCACCGTTAGAAGTCGCATCAACACTGCAAGACCATTGCCTTCCTCAAACTACCGTCACAGAACCAAACTTCATTCAAGGGATCTTCTCAACCTTATCAAATCTTAAGATTTCATCAAGCTTCCATCTTGAGTTTGAGAGTGGGTGTTAGAGATATATTAGCCCATTAGCATAGGCCCAAGCCTAATTCTACTTTGTGTGCAAGCCAAGTCTCCTACTTGTACTAGAAGTTTATTAGTCTAGGGTTTAGTCTATTATATATACACATGTTATGATTCATCGTAACACATGATTTGTACTACACTCTAATATATTATTGATGTAGCCCTTTAGGGTTTCCTCCGTGGATGTAGGCCGTTAGGCTGAACCACATATCCCTCGTGTGTTATTATGTTCTATACTTTATGCTTTCGCTTCCGCATCCATACTAGCATATTCAACATGGTGTATCAATGCTAATATTTAACATTGGGCCTATGCTAGTGGGCTAATATATCTCTAACAATTACATATATGTGCTAGCAAAACAATGTGAGGTGAGAACACCAGAGCATGTACTGCATTTGAAGTAGAACTTGAATATATTTGAATACCCAAATACGTGTCACCCTTGACATTCTCCTTGTGGGAATTGAACCTTGTGCCTTAGTATATATAGTTCTTGATTAGCTAGTCCTTCCGTAGTCAAGTAATCAAGTTGATGTGAACCATAGGGGGCTGCAAAACACATGGGTTTTTAAAAAGAAAAAACAAATGAAAAGCCAATGGCATCACAAGGTGCTACGTACCATGTTAGCCCCGGACACACATCTACCATGTCAAGCTATGCTACATGTTGATAGTTGACATAGGATCCTATATTGCCACATCAGCAGCCATACGTAAGTCCAACCTACTACATCGCAATTTATATGACTATTTATGTTATTATTTAAACATGTCATATGACTAATTAAAAAAAATCACATGACTAAAATTACACTTGAAAGATCTCTTCAATTGCCACATAAATTGGTGGAAGATAACTCTAAAGTGATATAAATCTAAACTTTTTCCATCCAACTTTTCATGAAATGGTTGACACTTGCTGTTGGTTTGTTATATCGGCAGTTCGTTTGGGTTTTTTTCGATACTATTTGGGTTTGGACTTATGGGTTGCAGTGTGAGTTGCAGCGTTTGTGGGTTGTGGTGTGGTGTGATGGCTAGTCAAGCAAATCAAGTTGTTTTTGTTTTCTGATTGGGCACCATTGGTGGCTTTTTTGCTGAAGATGCTGAGGAACATTGTACTCTAGGAGAGAACCCTATATGATAAAGTTGTTGCTGATGGATAGGAGAGAGTTATGGGTATTAGTTAATTGTGTTTGCTATGTAGATGGATTAGATTACTATTGTTAGGTTCTAAAAACTTAGGATTTTATGTATTTAGAACTCTAATGTGTATTGTTGGCAAATCATGATCAAAACAAGATGTTTAGTCGTGTTTAGACTTGCTCAAAGTTGGTTCATTTATGTAAAGTTGGAACAAGCTAATGCAGAAATTATTATTATTTCTAGGCCTGGTTCGATCGATCGAAGCTTAGGCTCGATCAATCGAAAATCGGGTCAGATGCATTTTCTGCAGAATTCCAACTTAGCCCTAGTTTGTTTTTAAAATGTTTAGGGTTTTGTAATTTGCCCTAGGTATATAAGGCAAACCCTAGCCACGTTTTATTGTTGCTCATATTGCTATTTGTGTAAATCTCTTGTGAGATCTGTGAGGAGCTTTCCTTTACACAAGCTTAGGATTATCAAGAAGGAGATTTCTTCAAGAGCTTGATGATCGTTCAGTTGCTGCCATAAGAACTTAAAGAAACACAAGTGGGTGTGCTTGTACTTGCTGGAGAATCCAAGAAAGAAGGAGTCCGTAGTTTCGGAGCTTGCGTGTGGTCGTGTCAGTAAGTTTCTACTGGTGGGTAGCAATGGGATGTTAGTGGTCTAAGTCCTGTTGAACAACTTCGATTTTTTCATAGTGGATTTAAGTTTATCTTGAGGATAGCTAGGTTAAATCCTCTCCAGGTTTTTTACCGGTTTGGTTTTCCTAGATGATCATATCATTGTGTTATTTATCTTTCCGCTGCTTTGCATGATATGATTGTTTGATTGTGATAACCTAGATTTGGAATTTGGACTAAGAAACAACTTGGCTAATTATCTAAGTTAATCCAATTGTGTTTTTAAGGGGTCTAAAAACTATCAAGTGGTATCAGAGTGGGTAGCTCTTTTGTTTTAGATCTTTTGATCTAAGAGCTAATCCTTGACCCCTGTTATCATGGATAATTTGAAGTGTCTTTCTGATCATGTTTCTGCTCATGCTTCCATTGATTTTATTGATGCTTGTGAAACTCTTTGTAAGGAATTATTGAAATCTATGAAAATTGCTAAGAAATTCAAGGAAGAGTTAAAATTGGCTAATCTTGAAAAAGAGGAATTGATTGTTAGATTAGATGAATCTAATAAAAAGAATGAATTTTTGAGAAATCAAATTTCCTCTCAAGATGAGAAGATGAAAAGCTTGGAACAAGATTTAGTTGAATCTAAAACTAAAATTGAAAATTTGACTAGTACCAAGCTTGCTGTTGATAACAGAACTGTTTTTGTTTCTTTTAAGCCTAAAGCTGAAAAAGTTTATATCCCTCCTTTTAAGAGGAATAATAAAGAAAAGGCTTATTTTGCTAGGTTAGACAAAGGTAAAAGTTTTGATGTTGATGCTGAAGTTTCTAAACCTATGTCTAAACCTACTGTTAGAGAGCATAATAAATCTGTTTTTGTGCCTACCTGTCACCTTTGTGGTGTTGTTGGTCATATTAGACCAAATTGTTTTTTGTTGAGGTAAAAACCAAAATCTGAGACTAGATCTGTTATTAGAAATACTGATGTTCCTAAATTTGTTGATGTTTGTCACTTTTATGGTGTCTCCGGTCACATTCGTCCTAATTGTTATAAATTGAAATAAAGCTTTCTGTGTTTCAGTCTAGGATTTGTGATGATATTTCTCCTGCCATAAGTCCATATAAATTGTTTCATGTTCTTTTGAAAATTTGAGCTTGTTGGCTTGTGAAAGGAATTTGCAGGATTTCAGTCTTTCTCAGAAGATTGGTGTAATTCCTTAAATACACTTTGCTTCTCATGGTTTTTCACCTACAAAGCTGAAGACTTGTGCTAGATGGGTGAGAAAAGATTCTCTAAGGTAAGTGTTGCTGACTTGTCCCTGATTTAATTCTTTCAATTGTTTGTGGACATGTTTTGTTTTTGTTTTTGGTTGTTTTGTTTTTTAAGTTTTTTTAAATAAAAAAAATCCAAAAACATTGAAAAATTTTCAAAAAGACAAAATATTTTATTTTGAGTCTTGTTTTATTTTTCTTGAGGATTACATGAATTATGATATCTCTCTCTTGATTTAGAACATACTTGACATTGTGGAGAAACTTGGATAGTATGTGTTATATAAGTGCTAAACTATTTCTGATTTTGTGTGAGTATGTACTAGTTTGTACATGTACTCAAGGGTTAATTAAGAAATTGATATTTCTTGTTTGTATACCCTCTTTAGCTTAGTTAAGCACTGTCATGCATTACTTTTACATTGTTCATTTAGCATAATGTATGCTTTTTGTTTTTGGTCATAAATTTTTTTAGACCAAAAAGATTTTTGTGTTTTGTATTTCACATCTTGGATTTATAATCAAGGATTGACCATATTATCTTTACATGACAAGTTTATGTACCTTGTTTAACTTTGATGAGCTTACTTATTGCACTTTACTAGTTGAAGCTTTGTAGTGCATGTTGTGTGGGAAAGATGTTTATGGTTTTGATCACTTTGTCTTGATCTTGAAGTCACATGTCTTTGATTGTCAGACTTGAACTTTTAGAGAAAGGCATAAATAACCATCTCACCACTGTTCACTAGCCAATCATGAACACCTTAGTGCATATCGTAAGATTTTGTACTCGAGAAAGTGTAATACATGCACAAAAAGAACATAAGGTGTAGCCTCAGTTTAAATGTTAAAATTGGTGTGTATATTATTGGACTTAATGTTAAATCAATCAAATAAAGTTGGTGTATACATTATCCCGGCTATTTTAATAAGTTTTTGATCAAATAAAATTGGTGTGTATATTATGAGGCAAATCAAGAAACTTACATAATTGCAAGCTTGTTTTCTAGGAGATGTGGGAGTTATATGATGTAATTCTTTAGGTGATAGTCTCTTTCAAATTCTATGTGATGAACTTTGTAGAAATTGATAGTCTCTTTTAAATTCTATGTGATGAACTTTGTAGAAATTGTGATTGATTTCTATTTACATATCACCTCATATGTTTTTCAAGTTTTTGCTAGTTGCACACACTACACAATTTACTCTTTGCTAAACTTGGTACATTATATTGTGTGTGATTTTGTTGTGACCATCCAAGATTAAAAGTTCCTTGATTTTAATGCAAAATGTGTTTAAAGCTTGAGAATTTAAGGTCAAATTGATTGAAAATCTTGTTTTTGGAAGATCTGGGTTGAATTCAAGTGTTTTTGAAAAACTTTTCATTTCATACTCATGTATTTTATTCATAACACAATGTGCTTTGAGGAGTTTCTGCATTAACTTGCACTGTTTTTCAAAATTTCACTTTTCCAGATTTTTGATCGATCGAACCTGTTTCTCGACCGATCGAAACTGAAAAATTTTCAGTTTTTAAGCATTTGACCAATCTATTTTTTCATGCATCATTTATGTTTAGGATTCACATGCATTGCATTGATTTTTTTTTTTTTTTGTGGTATCCATCTTGCAGTTTTGCAATCATATCTCTCATTGTTTTCACACATAACATGCATACACTTTGCTAAATTGGGTACTCAACTTGATTTAAAAATTGATTGATTAATTTTTGAGTTATGTACTTTTTAGTATATGCTATTTTTATGTGTGAATTATAGAAAATATTTTTCTTAAGAGAGATGATGGATAATCAATGTGCAAAAATTTTCTCTACTCATGTAACTGTTTATGGGTCACATAGTGTCAAGTTTGCATATATTGAAAGAGAGAATATTTTTCTTCAAGTGAATCCTCATTTTTTTAGTTTGGTTTGTGTCTTTTTATTTATCCCCACCTCCTAAATTTTTCCCCAAAACTGTTTTTCCCAAATCTTGTTTTGTTTTTCCTATTTTTATAAGGGGAGAAGCTTGTTTTTAATCCTTGTTGTTCATAGGGGGAGTTGTTGCTCTTCATAGGGGGAGTTGTCTCTATTTTCTATAGAGTTGAATTGTTTTGTGTTCCCTTGATATTCTATTTTCTCTTGACCTTTGTTACTCTTTATTTGAGTTATCTTTGTCAATTCGTGACAAAAAGGGGGAGATTTAGATGAAATGTGGGAATATGTGTGGAAAATACATATGTGTGGAAAATACAAGAATGTTCTGTTTAGGGGGAGTTAACATTGTTTTTGATGTATCTAACTTAGGGGGAGAGTTAGTTTGCATATTTGTTGATTTACTGTTTTTGTTTTTCTGTCACACATGATGCATTTTGTTTGAGTGTTTTAGGAAATATACAGGTTGATTCAATTGAGCTGCTGTCTACACTTGCAACTGATGGATAGTAGTGAGGATTGAATTTGTTTTTATGAGCATTATTTTTGTAAAGGACTTTTTGTAAACTTTGAGCTTTCAGTTGTGTTTTGTCACGGATTGCCAAAGGGGGAGTTTGTTAGGTTCTAAATATTTAGGATTTTATGTATTTAGAACTCTATTGTGTATTGTTGGCAAACCATGATCAAAACAAGATGTTTAGTCGTGTTTAGACTTGCTCAAAGTTGGTTCATTTATGTAAAGTTGGAACAAGCTAATGCAGAAATTATTATTGCTTCTCGGCCTGGTTTGATCGATCGAAGCTTATGCTCAATCAATCGAAAATTGGGTCAGATGCATTTTCTGCAGAATTCCAACTCAACCTTAGTTTGTTTTTAAAATGTTTAGGGTTTTGTAATTTGCCTTAGGTATATAAGGCAAACCCTAGCCACGTTTTATTGTTGCTCATATTGCTGTTTGTGTAAATCTCTTGTGAGATTTGTGAGGAGTTTTCCTTTACACAAACTTAGGATTATCAAGAAGGAGATTTCTTCAAGAGCTTGATAATCATTTAGTTGCTGCCATAAAAACTTAAAGAAACACAAGCGGGTGTGCTGGTACTTGCTGGAGAATCCAAGAAAGAAGGAGTCCGTGGTTTCGGAGCTTGCACGTGGTCGTGTCAGTGAGTTTCTACTGGTGGGTAGCAATAGGATGTTAGTGGTCTAAGTCTTGTTGAACAACTTCGATTCTTTCATAGTGGATTTAGGTTTACCTTGGGGATAGTTAAGTTAAATCCTCCCCAGGTTTTTTACCGGTTTGGTTTTCTTGGGTGATCATATCATTGTGTTATTTATCTTTCCACTGCTTTGCATGATATGATTGTTTGATTGTGATAACCTAGATTTGGAATTTGGACTAAGAAACAACTTGGCTAATTACCTAAGTTAATCCAATTGTGTTTTTAAAGGGTCTAAAAACTATCAACTATTACTAATTATTTGTTTTGGTTTTGTGTATAAATTAATCATAATATGACATCATTAATTTAAAATGGATGCATTTCATATTTCAATTTAAATATTATAAACCTAAACTAGTTACAGGTCCATGCATGGCACAGAAGAATTTTTTGGGTTAAGATAGCTTGACCCCAATTAATTAATTCAATTACCCAAGTTGATTAATTACGTTAAATTACATGCAAAACGTGGAGGCACCAACAAATCACCAATTAAACTAAATGTAGCGAAAATTAAATTGACATGGTGATTCGTTGACAAATGGGAAAAACTTCTCACAAGGCAAAAACCCTACTGGGTGAATTTAAGGTCACCATTCCCAAGAATTTATTAATCAATAATCAAGCGGTTACAAGTATGAGGAATCTTACCACTATCCTAGCCTATCCCAAAATACCAACCTATAGTTGAACTATCTCTAATACCCAATTGGACTTGATCTTGTAGTAGCCTTTTTTCCTTCGATGCACAAATCTCCAATCTGTGACTAACTCCTTTGCACAGATCCCAATATAGGACTAACTCCATAGCAACCCTTTTATTGTTGTAGTTGATTTGCAATAGCTTTGCATAGAAACACCAATAAAATCTTCAATGTTGGTGCTAGAAATTTGCTTGGTTGTAGAACCTAAAGGCGTACATAAAAATGCAGCAAGAACTCTTTCTAGGGTTAGGGTTTTCTTTCTCCACCTCCTTATTTAAATAGGAGCTTAATGGGCCTTATAAATAGGCTCTCTTATTCCAATTAGGTTTACACAAACCATGGTCTTTCCTAGTCCCATAAGGATTATAAAAACTCATAAACAACTAGCCTTTTAGAATTAAAACGTTGCAGGCTATATCAAAAATAACTTAAGCTCGATAGATCGAGAGGTATCGAGACAATTATCGAGCTTTAATAAATTTTGATAGATCGATAGGTATTGAGGAGGTATTCGGACCTGCAGATTAAGCTTTTCTTGAGCAGTTCTTGAGTAATTTTCATGTCTTCAATGTAACTACTTGTAATGATCATCTTGAATCTACTTAGATTTACCCAAATACAAGTAAAGTGCATTTTATCATAGGATATGCCAATTACATAAAAATATGAACCTAACAAATTTCATATAATTATGTTTTTGAATTCACAGTGGTTTATATCTAACTTGTTTCTTTTTTTTTTTTCCTGAAAAATGTTTTAAACTTTACTTCTCAATTTCTCATACAACAACTTCAATAAGCGTTTCGATGTAAGAGATCTAGCTATGAATTGTAACAAATATGAGTTGAATATGGTATTGACAAAACATTCATAAGAATCAAATCATAGATAGAACCCCAACCCCATAGGATGAAGTGAGAACAACAAAAAGAGATTGACAAGAATAATATACCACATACCTTAGTAGTAGTTAGATGCCTTTGTAGTTATTGGCTCTAGAAAACCCTTAAATCTAATAAACAACTAAAAAATATTTAGAAATTAGTACCGACCAGATAAGATGAGGTCAATAACATTAGTTCAACCCAAGCATACTTAATTATATGGGTCACACCGTTGACTATTAAAAATTTCCTAATGAGGACAAAGTCAAGATATATACATGGGTCCTTCAATCATTTCAATGTTAAATATATGTACTATGAACGTAAGGTTAATTTGTGGCTTGGAAAAAGCAACACAAAAACTACACAATGGCATTGAAGTGGTCCAATTTGATTGCTTTTCAAATTGTGTATAGACTATTAGTGTTTAAAGAAAGGTTCAGCCATTAAATAAGAAATTAAGAGCGGTTGAAGAACTACTGAGTCTTATATGCTCCATTTTTGAAAAACTTAGACAGGTTCACTGACTCCTCCCTATAAATAGACATATTCCCATATACTTTGTTCCCATCTCTCACCCAAGCAAGAATACGCGGAGTATAAGATATGATAGAGATAACATAACCTCAAATATGATGAAAGGTGTTCCTTTCCTTGTTACTGTGGCCATTTTGGCTTTGACATTTTCCTTTGCTTCTGCCTATGACCCTTGTACGTTTTTAGACCCCTTAAAATACAAGTTGTTTAATCTAGTTAATTAGCCAAGTGATTACTTAGATAAATTATTCAGATCTAGGTTAACACATTCAAATTATATCATGTAAATAATGCGGAAAAGTAAATAATATAACAATATGATAACCTAGGAAAACAAAACTGGTAAAAAACCTGTGGAGGATTTAACCTAGCTATCCACAAGTTAAAATAGATCCACTATGAAAGAACTGAAGTTTTTACAATAAGACTTAGACCACTAACATCCTATTACTGCCTCGAGTAGAAAACTTACTACCACAACCATGTGATAGCTCCGAGTCTATGGACTACTTCTTTCCTTGATCCATTGCAACCACAAGTACTCCCACTTGTGACTTTGAGACTCCACTCAAAGGTTTCAGATCTCCTTTAAATTCTTTATGCAGCAATTGACACGATCACCAAGTTCTTAACATGAATCTTGATAACCCTAAGTGTGTATGAAGGTAAACACCTTTAGATCTCACAAGAGATTCAACACAAAACATATCCACAACATCTATAACGTGGCTAGGGTTTTTCCTTTTATACTTGGAGTAAAATATAAAACCTTACACGTCAAACCGGGCTTGGGCCGAGTTGGAAAAATTTGCAGAAAATTAATCTGGACGAGGTTCGATTGATTGAACCTTGCAGATTTAGCCAATAAACCTTGCAATTCACTCGATTCCAACTTTACAAATAAACACACTTTGAGCAGCCTAAATCTAGACTCTAAGTTTTGATCATGGTTTGCCAGTACATTACACATTGAATTTCTAATACATTTAGTTTCTAAAATCTTAGAACCTAACAAACTACCCCTTTGACAATCCGTGATAAAACACATCACAAAACTGAAATGCTCAAAGTTACAAATAGCCTTTTTAAAAAATAACATGCCCAAAAACAATTCAACCTAACTACTATCTATCAGTTGCCAGTGTAGATAGTAGTATGACTGAATAAACCTGTATATTCCTGAAACACTCAACAAACACATAAACGCATGTGTGGAAAATACAAGTAAAACAAAAATAAATTCTTGATTTTACAATGCAGAAAATAAAAGATATATATCATGAATAACCTCATAATATAAATCAATAACCAATGTATCATATGTGAAACAAGAAACAATAAAACATAAACTATAAAAGAAAAGTGTCTCCCCCTAACATATACAACTCATAAACAATACATCATCACCAAAACAAATACATCATGAGCCAAAATATTAAGCTCCTAGATACAATCTAAAAAAAACTCCCCCTATCTCCTTGCATAAACCAATATGTACTCCCCCTTTTTGTGATGAATTGCTAAAGGGAAATCAGGATTCATCATCAAAATGAGGTGGTGGAGAAGACCGTCGAGCACCAGCCAATTCAGCACGTAAAGCCTGAAGCTCCGTGAGCACATCCAACAAAATCTGTCCATGTGCTGCCTGAACGGTCATTACAGTATCCAACATAGTCCGAAGGGATAAATCACTCGAAGAAGAAGGTGGAGGATTAATAGCGGTGGTGGGATCGACATACTCCTCAGCAGTAGGGTCACCTAAAGAAGGGGGCTGAGATGCATCACTTGTGGAAGACTCTACTCTAAGGCGTTTAGAGCTAGCTTTCATCTGAACCGCTCTTTGCCTAAGGAAGGTGGCACTTATAGGAGCAATAATATGGATAGGCTCGGATACAGGAAAATCCTCTAAACCTAAGTCTAATAAAATCTGATGAATGAAAACAGGAAAGAAAAGACCATGAGATTTAGCACTACTCCTATTGGTTCTAGAAAACCATTAAGGGTCCGTTTGGATACAGCTGAAAACTGAAAACTGAAATTGAAAACTGAAAAACATTGTAGCAAAATAATTTTTAAATGTGTGAATAGTACCGTGTGACTCATTTTTAATGAAAAAGTTGTTGAAAAGTGAAATTTGTGGGTCCTTGAACAGTACACGATGTGCACTGATTGGCTGAAAAAAATTTGAAAAGTCAAACTTTGCGGCTACTGTTCATTGAACAGTGCATGAATAGTAGCCGCAAGTCTAAAAAACGCATGAAAAAAAAAAGGGAAAAATGTAGACGCGCTGGAAATCAGCACAATCCAAACGTACTCTAAATCTAACAAACAACTAAAAAATATTTAGTAATTAATACCCACCGGATAAGATGAGGTCAAAAGATTAGTTCAACCCAAGCATACTTAGTTATATGGGTCACACCATTGACTATTAAACATTCCCTAATGAGGACAAAGTCAAGATATATACATGGGTCCTTCAATCATTTCAATGTTAAATATACGTACTATGAACGTAAGGTTAATTTGGGGCTTGGAAAAAGCAACATAAAAACTGCACAATGGCATTGAAGTGGTCCAATTTGATTGCTTTTTAAATTGTGTACAGACTATTAGTGTTTAAAGAAAGGTTTAGCCATTAAACAAGAAATTGAGAGCGGTTGAAGAATGACCAAGTCTTATATGCTCTGTTTGCGAAAAACTTAGACAGGTTCACTGACTGCTCTCTATAAATAGATATATTCCCCATATGCTATATCCCCATCCCTCACCTAAGCAAGAAAAATACTACACAATAAGAGAAAGAACATAAAAAAATATGATGAAAGTTGTAATTGTGGCCATTTTGGCTTTGGCAACCACCCTTGTTTCAGCTTATGACCCTAGTCCATTGCAAGACTTTTGTGTCGCAATTAACAACACCGATTCTGCTGGTATGCACATGCTCTCTCCTTTTTAATTTTTATTTTGATGAACTGCAAATCTACATGCTCTCTCATTATTAGCAGTACGTAGTAATGTTATCGTCACCTACGTTCTTTCGAGATCATTATAGTGAAGTTCTACACATTAATGAAATTATTATCATCACCTACGTTATATCATCTACATTAGATTTTTTTTCTCCTACATGACATGTTATTGTCCATTGTTACAGAACTATCTACTTTGTGACAATAACAAACTTTTCTTTGTGTAGTATTTGTGAATGGAAAATTTTGTAAGGACCCAGCGACTGTCACAGCCAATGATTTTTTCTTTCCTGGACTCAATATTCCTGGAAACACAGCTGCAAGTAAACTCGGATCAAGTGTCAATCTTGTGAATGTCGATAAATTACCAGGTCTCAACACTCTAGGCATATCTTTGGCTCGTCTCGACTTTGCACCATATGGCCTGAATCCTCCTCACACTCACCCTCGTGGCACTGAGCTTTTGGTAGTCATGGAGGGTACTCTCTTGGTTGGATTTGTCACATCCAACCCAAACAAACTCTTCACCAAAGTTCTAAACAAGGGAGACGTCTTTGTATTCCCAATTGGTCTTATTCACTTCCAATTCAACATTGGGCAGACCAATGCTGTTGCCTTTGCTGGTCTCAGCAGTCAAAATCCTGGGTTGATCACCATAGCAAACGCAGTCTTTGGGTCTAGTCCTCCAATCAATCCTGATGTTCTCGCCAAGGCCTTCCAGTTGGACAAGAATGTAGTTGATTATCTTCAGAAACAATTCTAAGTCAACTACAATTTAAGAAAATATTTGTAATAGGAATAATTTACCGCTATATAGTTTGAATAAAGTTTACATTGTTTCCCTTGATGTAATGCCATAGAAATAATTATTTTCAAATAAAATGATTTATGATTATTTAATTTTTTTAGTGCAAGCCATTGTATAATAGGAAAGGCATAGCAATTAGTGCACGAATAAATCTTGATTCTTCCTTGGATCCACAATGTTTGAAATTACTAGCACCTAACTATTATATATAAAAAGATTTTTTTTTTTTTTTTGGAAAAAATTATACAAGTAAGAAAAAAAATAATACTTAAAGGGTTAAATATTGTGGACCTTCATATATTTATATTATACTTCTTATGTAAATTTACATTGTAGACACACAAAAAGTGTAGTGGTAAATATTGTGTACTTTTTGCAAATGCGTACAATATTTACTACTTTTTGTATCTTTGCAAGGTAAATTTATATTGTACCGGACAATGTAAAATAAGAATTTCTCAAATATTGTTAAAGATGCATGGTCCAAGAAGTCCAAACCATTGTAAGTTCATGTGTTTGTAGAACAAACAAACTAATTGTGAGTTAGTCTAGGGCTAACCTAGAGTAGTTCTCTAGTACATAAACGTACCCTACTTTTGATCAATTGTAAATTAATACAAGAGTTTAATGGTGAAGATCTCAGGTTAAAATATTGCTTTTGCTCTTTCCTTTTTCTATATTGTTGTTTTTCAGTTAAATTTGATCTTGACCAAGCCGTGATATACCAAAATACACAACCCAAAATTTTGAAATCTCACAACCTTCTTAGCGATGCCATCACTAGCCGGCAGCATGCAAGGCTGCAAGATTGCCTCTGATCACAGCCGCCAAGTTCATCACCTATAGCCACCGCCAGCAACTTTTTTCACCTCTGCAAGCACGCTGTTCTTCATGTGGCACCTCTCAATAATGTGCCATACACCTACACCGGTCTACTATACTGCTTCATTACCTGTACGTGCTAGCAAAACAAAACAAGGTGAGAACACCCGAGCATGTGTTGCATCTGAAGTAGAACCTGAATATTTGAATACCCAAATACGTGTCACCCTTGACATTCTCCTTGCCGGAATTGAACCATAGGGGGTTGCGAAACACACGGGTAGTTAAAAAAAAAAAAAAAACGAAATGCCATATGGCATCACAAGGTGCTACCATGTTAGTCCCGACCACATATCTACCATGTCAAGCTATGCTATGCGTTGATAGTTGACACATGATCCTATATATTGCCACATCAACAGCCATACGTCTGTCCAACCCACTACGTCAAAATTTATATGACTATTTATGTTATTATTTAAAAGTCAAGTGATTAAAATTAAAATTGTATGATCTCTTCAATCACCACATAAATTGGTGGAAGATAACTCCAAACCGATATAAAACAAAACTTTTTCCATCCAACTTTTTATGGAATGGTTGATACTTGCTGTTGGTTTGTTATATCGGCGGTTGGTTTGGGTTTTTTTCAATGCAATTTGGGTTTGGACTTGTGGGTTGCAGTGTGAGTTGCGACGTGGGTTGTGGTGTGGTGTGATGGCTAGTCAAGCAGAGCAAGTTGTTATTTTCTGCCTGGACACCATTAGTGGCTTTTTTGGTAAAGATGCTGAGGAACAAATTGCACTCTAGGAGAGAATCCCATAAGTTAAAGCTGTTCCTGATGGATGGGAGAGAGTAATGGGTATTAAATATTAATTGTGTTTGTTATGTACATGGATTAGATTACCACTACTACTACTTATTTGTTTTGGTTTTGTGTATAAATTAATCATATAAAGAATACAAAGATATATGGTATATTTACAACTTGGAGAACTTTATATATATATATATATATATATTCATTAGCTACAATGGGAGAGGAGGAGTTTGAACTACAAATGTCTTTGTTGGAAATATTAAAAAATGTCAACTGAACGAAAAAATTTGTATAGTATGATATAGACAGCTTAAATGGCATAATATGATTATATATGTATAAAATAAAACAAAAACTTATAGTTTATACACTTCCCTAGCATTTATTCTAAATAAAGTTTTCTTTTCTATTGTTTAGTTGACTAATGTAAACAACTCATGTTTTCCTAGGAGCCCCTAATAACTAAGAAAATAATTCTCTCCTTTTGAAATGGACTGATTTCACGGTTCAATTAAAGCCGTACATAATATGATTTTATTTAAAATGGAGGCATTTCATGTTTCAGTTTAAAAGTTATGAACCTAAACTAGTTGTGGATCCATGCATAGCATGGAAGAATTTCATATAATTATTTTTTTTTGAATTCACTATGGTCAATATCTAACCTGTTTCTTTTATTTTTTATTTTTGTAAAATGTTTTTAACTTTACTTCTCTAGTTCTCATACAACAACTTCAATAATCGTTTCGATGTAAGAGATCTTGCCATGAATTGTAACAAATATGAGTTAACTATGGTATTGACAATACATTCATAAAAATTACATCATAGATAGAACACCATAGCATGAAGTGAGGACTGAGAACAACAAAAAGGGATGACAAGAATAATATAACACATTCCTTGGTAGTCAGTTGCCTACGTAGTTATTGGTTCTAGAATACAGAGTCAAGATAAGATGGGGTCAATAAGATTAGTACAGCCCAAGAATTCTAATATGGGTCACACCGTTGACTATATCTTAAACATTCCTTAATGAGGACAGAGTCAAGATATATGCATGGGTTCTTCAATTATTTTAACTAGAAAGTATATTAAAAAACAATTTAGACCTTTCAGTGGTAATAAAGTAATAACATTTTATCTATGTTTGCCAAGGTCAAATACTGATCCGGTTTTGGCTGTCATAGTTACTAAAATAAAAAAAGAGAACCAATATGTGAAAGAGTTATGATATTCTTAGAAGATTTAGTTACTCGTATCCTTTAGAATTTAAAAATTAATAGCTAAAAAGCATCAAATTATTGTAGCAATATTACTTGGTGAACCACTATGTTGAAAACTTGATACTACTGAAAGTTTTAAGATCCTTTACATACTGGAGTTGCTAGAAACCACAACAATGCACATCTTTATAGACACTCTAAGCCAAAGGAATGAAAGAATTGCCTTCTATAAAGAGCATTTGAAGCACTTAGAAGATTCATTATCTTGTGAACCATCAAAAGACCTTTCAAGAGTAACACCAGCTAAATTAGAGCATTCGATGTCTTTAACTATAGAGCCATCAACACAATTAACGCTATTTCTAGTACCTGTATGAAATAGCAAAATCAATATCAGCATACAACATTTTTTTTTATATATAAGTAATATCAGCATCTAACTTTGAGGCATAAATGTGAATAAAATAATATTAAAAAAGGAACACGTTTATACATTACAACAATTTCTGCAAATGCACATTAGTGATAGTCTGGAACCTAATTTGGAGTATATTAGCCACATGATTGTAGTACCTTATGAATAAGGACTATCCTAACCATACATATATAATCGCATTAGATGGCTTCAAGTCTTCCACAACAAACACAATGGCAAAAAATGAATTACAATAATTACAATCTTAGAATTTCACTGTCCTCTTATTATTCATCAAGCTTTAGCTTTAGTAGTCTAAGAGTATAGAGAAAATTGAATTCATTAGAGCAGATTGCTCTATCTAATACCATGTACATTTAAATTAGGATGATCAGTTCATCCAACAATCTGGCCTTGAATCTTAGTCTCACAATTTCAAACTCTATATATGTCCATGACCATGGGTGTCATCTTCTCAGGAGAATAAGGAAGATATGAAGCATTCTTATTAACTTCCTCAAAAAGTAACAAATACCATCCACCATTGTTAAATTTGATCTTCCTCAAAACAGTCTCATAAAGATACTAATGAATGAAATCTCATTAACTCTATAACCCATTGCTCATTCTATAACTCATTGCAAGATACCTTAAAAGTTGAGTCAGTATAATACCAAGATTAAAGGTAAGACATTATTTTATTTCTATAATACCAAGATTGTACCATATATGATTAATTGGCAATAAAAATGAACTCAACAAAATATGACCTATACCCTCTGAATTCATCACCTTATCCTTTCATTCTTTAACAGGATAAAAAAATTGAAGAAATTGAAAAGCCTTCCCTCCACAGAGATTCACGTTACTACTTCTATAGGATTTGCATTAAGGGAAAACTCTCAATTTACTTTTTCCTTTGTCTAGAATAATCTCCTGCTCTATTTCAACATTCAAATTGTCCAAAAGAGACTGAGACTCGAAGTTCTTTAAATCCGTTCCCCTGTGTTTTAACCCAGACAACATAGATAGATAAACATGAACAAATTTAACCCAAATAACTTAATCATAACCAAATATAACATAAAGACCTAAACTGAAACCAATCCAAACAAATTTAAAAAGATTGATCCTATTTAATGCACAAACTGAAAAGCTAATAGAAAAACATAACTTCAAGTTAAAGACCTAAATCAAAACCACTCCAAATAAAATATCAGTTTCTGATCATATTTAATGAACAAACTGGAAAAAAGAAACACATATTAGTATTGGTTCTGGCATGATGATGGCAGGAGGAAATTCATTTAAAAATAAACACCTCATATTGACTTTGATCTTTGGTTTTTTTATTTGTAGTTAGGCAGTAAAAAACAAAAAGGAAATTCATTTAAAAATAAATGCAATAGAGGATAAAGTGGGAATCACAACTTTGCATCAATCCAACATGAGATCAAAACATGCATGAAAGGAAATAAAAATAATACATGAAGAAAAAATAACTATAGTTTCTATTATATGACAAATTGACAATCGTAATCAAAATCAATTCAATTGAGTACCAAAACTTAAGCCTAAATCAAATCAAACGTTTAAAGCAATATTTACTTAAATAATACCTATAAAGGTTTTAGGCGGCCTGACCCAAGATGTCAGATTGCTCTCTTTCCAACTTTTTTCACATGCCCTTACCAACACTCTCTTCGAATAGCAAACGTTAAAGAAACAAAAAATAGAGACTACATCAATGGAGGTACGGTTTGATTGGGGCAAAGGGTGGATGTACTACAGCACAGTTTAACCCAAACAATCAAAACAGAACCACTTATAACTCAAATACCATAATGAGAACCAAATATAACATAAGGACCCAAACAAATCCAAACCAATCCAAACAAAATATCAAAACCTACTCATAATTAATAAACAAACTTAAAGCGAAGATAAAATCTCACCAGTAGTGGTTCCAGCCTCTCTCTATCTTACCCTGCGTGAATAGGAAAAAAAGGGGGGGAGGGGGGGGGGGGGGGGAAGAAGAACCCTAGAAACGTAATTGAATAGGAAAAAAAGGGGAAAAAAAAATCAACATCTAATTTCCTGTTTCTATTGAAATGAATTTGTTATATAAATGGAAAAAAAAAATGGAATAACTTTCAAAAATATGATCTGTTTAAACAATGCAAAGAAATTTAATAGTGATGGTTGTATTTGCACTATACATTTATTTTAATTCCTTTCTAACCTCGATTACCCAAATACTCAAATCAACGTATCTAACAAAAATATGCAAAACCAAACCAATTCTAACCCAAATACCTTAACATATAAACCAAAATCTAAAATCAAACCTGAATTAAAACCAATCTGGCCAAAATACTCAAAGCCAAAACCTAACGAAGAAAGAGAAAACTTTACCAATAGTGACCCTCTGATCTCTCTATTCGCACCTTGTGGAGTTTATGTATAGTGGTTTTGGTCGTCTGATAGGGGCGTTAGGGCGGTATAATCTCTCTTTGAGTAGAATTTGTCATTCCATTTTATTTTCAGTATTTTATTTTTTAAAATAACCTTACCCATAATGGCTCCAGAGGTATGACGGTTAGGGAAAGCCAGTTTTTCGGTGGCTGCAGATGAACGGCGGCACCGGCGGCGGCACCCTGAGATGTCTCTCAATCCCTCTCTGCGCCTTACAAACCCTCAAACTCTCTGTATCTCAAGAACCCTAGAAAATTAAGGGGAACTGCTGGTTTTGAATTAAAAAACATAGAAATATTAAAGATTTAAGATTCTAATTCGAATAGGAAAAGCCATGGTGAGGAGTTTCAATCTTTCAAACTACAAAAACAGTATTTGAAGAGGAAGGAAGTACGCTGACCTTCGGTACAAAAAAAATAGAGACCATACCGGTGGAGGGTACGGTGGTCTGATGGTGGCTAAGCATGACTTTCTTCTCAGATTTTTCTCTCTCCACCATCGATGACAGATTGAAGTTCTTTCTCTATCGTTCTCTTTCTCGGTTCTCCTTTTCTTTCTGCAGCGTATGTCTGTTTTGGGTTTTTATGTTTTTTTTTTTTGTTAATAAGCGCGTTGGGTTTTTATAAGACTCTCCCAAAACATTGCACCGTACGGGTCATTTAATTGTAAAGGTGAGTCTCCAAACGCAACGTACGGTTTTTTAAAGAAAAAATTGTAAACGTGGCAGTATTTTAAGGGGTCATTTTTCCTAACGTGGCAACACCTCCTTAAAGGCTTCTACTATTATATATACTAGTGTTTAACCCGCGCGATGCGCGGGATCATTTAAAATCTCATAAGTAGAAGAAAATACAGGTAATTGCCTTACACATATATTATACATTGTTAAGACTCTTAGTCATTACAACTCTACTATGTATAGCTATAAAAATGGTTTCATTAGAAGTAATAAAGTTGTAAGAATTAGATATTTTTATATTTCTTTTAAAATAAAAAGGAAGAGAGGAAAAGAAATGGAAAGAGAAATTATTTAATTTTTTATATTTCTTAGGTAAAACTCCATAGTGTTTTATTAAGCAATTGAGAAGGAAAAATAGCACAATTGACATTATAAGGGAAATTTTGATGTATTCAAGTAGATATATAACTGATCGAAACAGCCATAGTACAATTACATACACTATATTGACACACGTAACTTTTTACTTTACAATAACAGAACAATAGGGCAAAATCTATTTATTTTAATAAAGCAAATCCTGTTGTCTACATTCTTCATTCAGCTTATACACTTTGAAATCAACCATTTTGGGCCATCACAGTGTCTAACATACCAAATTGTGAAATATAATTACATTTTATAGTAACATTGTTCTAATTTGTCAGCTTTAGTCAGTACATTCAGTTTACTCTTCTAAAGGCAAAAAAATAAAAATTAACAATACTATGAAATACGTAAAGATTCCTAGAGTAAGGTAGTATATACAATAGAGTTCAGTTTTTTTTCTTCTTTGTAGCAATTTGCTTAGTACTTTTTTGACGTTTTTGAAGCATTTGGAGCGGCATTCTTTCAGGTCTTTGAACAGATGTTTCTCCTATTTCTATTTTTTGATTGGCTGTGTACTTGTCCTTCCTTGATTTTCTTACAATTTCCTCCATTGTTTCCTGCAATAATTTGCATTGTTATGTATCAGTTAGATATGTAATGTAGATTATGTGTAGACTAATCTTTGAATCATATAGTAAGCAAGTTGAAGTAAGTTTGTTTTAATCACCTGATGTTCTTCAACTTTACTTGAGTCTTTTTGCTTATGTAAAACTTCCATCTCCAAAATTTTTGAGACCGTGTAATTTTCTTTTCCATACTTCAAATTATATTCATCAAGATGCAGTTGGAACAAATATTCATTGCCAATTATTTTTTGAATCTCTTTTGGTAAAGTATTCTCATTTAATTTCAACATCTGTATAAACAAAGTATCATTCTATTAGCAATATATATAAATATACATGCAACATTGGTAAGAAACACCTTAGGAGGCTTGATGTCAAAGTTTTCATATAGTTCATTGCAGAGAGTTCATCTGCCTCTCAAATCTCTTGTAAACCACTTATGCTAGTGTATGATTCTAATAGAGCCATCTCAATCGACTTGGACATAACTAAGACACTAAAACACTAATCAGCCTTAACATTGCAAGTAAAGTTGTGGCCCACTCTTAGAAGATATTTCTTCAGGGAGTAAGAAAATCAATTATGACTGTTCTGCCTATTAGAGTTTCTCAACAAAGCAACAAAATAAAAGCATGAGATGTTTCAATATTAATGGTTTGAAAGTATATTTACGTTTTTGGTGAGCTAACAATAAAGAATTAGATAAAGGAAACTAAATGTTACATACCTATTTCTACACCCCCTGTTCTGCAAAATGCCAGAATAGCCATTAAGATTGCAAATTGTTCACTTTAAAATGGCTGGCTTTGCAAAGTAACCCACAATTCAACCAATAATAGTCAAATTCACAAATTCTTGGGAGCATATCACACTCTTAAAATACAAATTGACTTTAGAAACCAATAATAGACAAACTAAAAGCCAAATATCTAATGTTGAATTGACTTTACAAATTTACATTAGAAGTCAAATTGATTTTAAAACTGAATAAAGGTTAAAACGATTCAAAAAAAAAATCTAATGTTGGCCTTGCCATTGCCATCTACCCCATCAATCTCTGCTAAGCATTTAAAACAAAAGCACACCCAAACATAACTCTAAATGTTAACAAAAAGAATATATCAAGTATTGAGCACACACTTCACACTTAAATTTTTTTGATGATATTATTCTTTCTTGAAACTTGATTATCCAATCAGTAGCTGTATTTTCTAAATTTGTCATAGTTCTATTTTCTCCTAGGCCTTTCCTAAACACATCTATTTTCAATAGGGCGATACTCCCAGTGCTATTAAAAAAAAAAAAAAAGAAGTAATGATGATATTTTGAGACCAAAGAATTCAAAGAAAAATACTAAAACCCATCTTTTTTTAAACTGCTTTTGTTTAAAGTTTTTTTTAATCAAACATTAACGAATGATAAAGAGATACAAATTAAAAAAAAGCAACAAAGGAAAATTAGGCTGGCCTGACCTTTATATTTAATCAAGTAGCTCTTCTTGAATAGATACCAACTGTCTTATAAGCCAGAGCAGAGATGATAGATCTACATTAGCACGTGAGGGAAAAAAAGTCATTGAAAATACAAAATTACTGAGAAGCAACAATGTAAATGAGGCCCTCGAAAATTTGGCATATTTATGAATTATTAGTACTTGACAGGAAAAACTCAGCGAATCTGAATTTCAACAAAGAATGAAAGGGTAAGAAGGTTTTTTAAACTGACAGAAGAGAAAGATGAAAGATAGACACACACCAAACAAATAACCAAAAAAAACGATGAAGATGTGAAATAAGAACTGAAATTAATGATTACATAATATTCACAAGTAGAAATTCAAATCCTTCAAAACCAACATAATGTAATCATTGAGCTACACTGAATAGTAAAATTTCACAAAAACAAATAAGCCAAAATTAATTGCAAAGGAAGATGAAGAGAGACTATAAAAGAAGCGGATGCAAACATTGTAATATGGTTTGAGTTGCAAAAATTTTAAAGATTGTTTTACTTTTTAATAAGCTATTGCCTATTTCCAATATGATGATGGTAAAGAATTTGGCTTCCATTAGCCAAGGATATATATAAATAAATATTTAAAGCACATCAAACCGTAAAACTTAAAGCAAAATTTACATTATATTTTGTAAATAAAACATAATAGTTCAATGTCATATGACCAGTGACTTTTATGAATAAGTAAACTTAGTATATATTTACACCCATTCAAAATAACAGAAACAACCAGTAGCCTAAGGTAAATTGTAATTGCCAACTTCTAAATTTTAGTATGTATTTACTGCTTCAAATTAATTCCATGAGCTTACAGATAAATATAGTCACTATTTTACTAACAAACGTGCAATTAAACAATTAGGAAGCAAAAACATTAATACATCAAAACAAAGAACCATAAACTTTGCATATGAAAAAGAATCCAACAAATTTAGACAATATTTATACATTTTGGTGAAAACAGATTCAGTACTTCGGAAATATAATCTTGAACAACATTGAACAAACAATTTTAATTTCAATCAAATGTTTGATACCCCTTTGCAGCTTCAGTTTTGTGGTCATGCCACATTGGCTGCTGCACATACAATCTTTGTAAGTATTCTGCACTATGAAACTCAAAGAAAAAGAGGTGTGCTCCAACCAAACATGATCTACTAAATGAATTACAAACAATTTCTGTCAATTTAATAGTAATTACATTCATTGTTTTATAAATGAAAATTCACCTACCAGCAACCATAAAGTTACAACAACAAAAATACATTACACTTTCAGATTTCAAAGTCTTACAATCCAATCTAACCAACAATACAAATATACATCAGAATTGAATCTCACACCAAATCCACAAAACAAAATCAATTATAACCCAAACACCTTAGGTTTTACGAATTAAGTTTGTACCCATATAAAATTATATATATGGCAAGCCACAGTATCTGAAACTTGAATTAATATATCACATTCATCAATCACAGCACACAGATTTATCGAACAATAGTTCTTAAACAAAATTATGCAGGAAAATTCCTGCAGAAATTTGAACAATCAAACCTCACAACAAAGCACCAAAAGGGGAAAAATGAACACAGAGAATTAATGCACTCAGTATTTCGTCCAATTTTCACAACAAAGCACTCAGAAAAGGTAGAATGAACAAACAGAAATGATGCGTACCTTTCGTCAGAATATCGCCAATCTCTAACTCCGTATCTCAAAACGTATGAGGCGTTTGATCGTATTTAGCTTTGACGGATGCCGATTGTGATGCTCTAAGTCCGGCAGAGTATGGCAGTGGCCGGCCGTACGAATATCCACTAGTTCGCAGAGTCTGAAGAGAAGATCGATAGGGTTTTAATCGCTAAACAGATCTACAATATTCCGTAAATTGACGGAAACAGGAGAAACTTATCCCGAAATCACAGAAAAGTTTCAAAACCGAATCAAAACAACAAAAAATCATAGAGAGAAGGAGAGGGAGAGGGAGAGAGAGAAGAACGTACCTGGAAAACTCAAAAGGGGATAGCGATGATCACTCGAATCTCCACTGTGGCGCAAATCTTTTTTTTTTTTTTTCTTTTCTCGTAGCGGAGTTTGATGTGAAAAGATCGCCTCTATCGTAGTATGGCTAGGGTTTTTTTTAGAGAGGAAAAAAGTTAAGAAGACTGATGTGCAGAGAGTAGGTTTTTCCCCTTTTTCCCTTTCTCTTTCTCTGTATCGCAATATTGGCAGGGTTTTTTTATTTTTTTATTTTTTTATTTTAAAGAAAGAGAAAATGTTAAGTAGTCTGAAGAGATAGGCAGATATTTTAAAATTTCTGCGTTTTTTTTTTCTTTTAACAGGTTTTTTTTTTTTTTTGGTTAATATAAAAAAGTACAGCCAAATGGTATTAATATTTTGAAACAATATAATGTATCGCTTTTTAAAGTTACACATGTCTGAATTTTAAGTAGAGACTTTTCCTATTTGTCATTACCTCCTTAATTCTAGGAACTCATTTTCTCTCAGCTTCTGCAATTATATATATATAGATATATAGATATAGATATAGATGTTAAATATACTATGAAAGTAAGGTTATTTTGTGGTTCGGCCCAACACGCAAACTGCACAATGGCATTGAAGTGGTCCAATTTGATTGTTTTCAAATGTGTACAGACAAGTACTGGTTAAAGAATGTTTCAGCCACTAAACAAGAAATTCAGAACTGTGGAAGAATTACCAAGTCTTATATGCTCCGTTTGCGAAAAACTTAGACAGGTTCACTGACTCCGCTCTATAAATAGGCATATCACCGTATACTTTGTTCCCATCTCTCACCCAAGCAAGAATACGAAGAGTACTATACCATACGATAGAGATAACATAACCTCAAACACGATGAAAGGTGTTCCTTACCTCGTTACAGTTGCCATTTTGGCTTTGGCATTTACCCTTGCTTCAGCCTATGACCCTAGTCCTTTGCAAGATTTCTGTGTTGCAATTAACAACACTGATTCTGCTGGTATGTACATGCTCTCTCCTTTCTTTATTTTAATTTTGATGAAACTGCAAATCTACATGCTCTGTCATTATTAGCAGTACGTAGTAGTGTTGTCATCACTTACGTTCTTTCGAGATCATTATAATGAAGTTCTACACATTAATGAAATTATTATCATCACCTACGTTATATCATCGACAATAGATTTTTTTTTTCTCCTACATGACAAATTATTTTCCATTATTACAGAACTGTCTTCTTTTTGACAATAACAAACTTTTCTTTGTGTAGTATTTGTGAATGGAAAATTTTGCAAGGACCCAGCAACTATCACAACTAGCGATTTTTTCTTTCCTGGACTCAATATTCCTGGAAACACAGCTGCAAGTAAACTTGGGTCAAGTGTCAATCTTGTGAACATCGATAAATTACCAGGTCTCAACACTCTAGGCATATCTTTGGCTCGTCTTGACTTTGCACCATATGGCCTGAATCCTCCCCACATTCACCCACGTGGCACTGAGCTTTTGGTAGTTATGGAGGGTACTCTATTGGTTGGATTTGTCACATCCAACCCAAACAAACTCTTTACCAAAGTTCTAAATAAGGGAGATGTCTTTGTATTCCCAATTGCTCTCATTCACTTCCAATTCAACATAGGACAAACCAATGCGGTTGCATTTGCCGGTCTCAGCAGTCAAAATCCTGGGTTGATCACTATAGCAAATGCAGTTTTTGGATCTAAACCTCCAATCAATCCTGATGTTCTCGCCAAGGCCTTACAGTTGGACAAGAATGTAGTTGATTATCTTCAGAAACAATTCTAGTCAAACCACAATTAGTAAAAATATTTGTAACAGGAATGATGAACCATTACAAAGCAGAGTTTGAACAAAGTATGCCATGATTCCTTATATGTAATGCCTTAAAAATAATTATTATCAAATAAAATTTTCATATGATTTTTTTTTATGTGTCATGGTGTCCAAGTAAATGCAGTGCAATTAGTGGATTACTGAATCTTGATTACATGTTGGATCCACAATGATTGAAATCACAAGCACCTAATACAAAAGTTATATTAAAAATAGATAGCTAACCACTGCACACCCTGGGTGTGATGGTCACTCCACAAGTATAAGTACTTGTAGGGTGTAGGGGCCCAGGGCTAGAGTTCAAGTCTTTAGGAGGGAGCTTCACACACATATACACTTAGATTAGGTTAGAATAGAATTTCTATCTTGTATTAAAAAAAAAGAAAAGAAAAAGATGGCTAAATTAAATTGTGGGCTCAATAACACTAAGTTATGTTGAAAAAAAAGTCCTATAGGTAATTAGGGGAAGAAGTTGAGAAACATAATACTTTTTTATCTTTTTATTTTGGATAATTTGACTTTATGGGTGGAGAGATTCGAACCTTAGATGTTTTCGCTGGAAACACTAGAAAGTGACAACCAATTGAGCCATAAAGCTCTTAGTGAGAAATGTAATACTTAAGTGGTTATATATGATTATTTGTGAAATTTCACAAAAGTCCCAAAGTTTATCTCCTATTTCAAATTAGGTATGTTTGGAAAATTTAGACCCTTGATTGATCATTTTACCGCAAAATTAATCAACTTGTTAAATTAACTAGTTTTGAAGCCATTTTGATTTCTAGGTTAGTTACCATAGTAGTAACATAGACCATTTGGAAAACAATAAACAAAAAAATAGCACATCATATGGTGATGCAATGGAAAATTGATGGAAAAATTATTTTGAAGGAAAAACCACCGTGAGATTGCGAAACCCTAAGAAGAAATCCACTAATAGAATTGAAAAACTTACAATTAATTGAAACAAACCCATGTTCCTGATTGCTACCTTCATTAATAATTTACTCATGTCACCACATGTAGCTTGAACTTGATTAGACTCTTATTTTGAATTCCTTCACATGAACCATCCAGTCGGCGACTTCAAGTACCATCTTGAAAATTCTTCAGAACAAGTTGACTATATAGGCTTTGTGGCTTCAAACTTGATATGCACTATTGCAACAACACATCACAAAAAAACTAAATTTGCAATTGTTGATCGACTGACTACTCTAAGGCTTTCATTTGAGCTTATTTCAATTGATCAAAAAGATATCAAGCTTGGTGTCGAGATTCCAGAAATTTCTTTTCCTACAACTGATTTTGGGTCTCTATCTTGGAATTAAAAAAAAAAAAAAAAAACACCTCATAACTATACAAGATTCAAAGCTTCGTTCATAGTTTGCCAACAGTCAATCTATTGATCCTAACAAGATTTAAGTTTCTAATTATGTCAATTAAAGTTCCAAACTTATAGAGCATTTTTTTTTCTTCAATTTGAATCCCCCTGCCCATCCCTGTTATTCATTTATGTTATTCTAGATAGTAATAGAGTAGTAAAAAATTGAAAATTGTTGAAATTTATTTATTTTTTGTTTTATTTTAATCAATTTTGATATTCTAGCAATCATATTCTCCCTTTAAATGAAATTTTCTCAATCTAAACAAAGCGTTTTCTCTTTGTTCAATGATAGAAAAAATCGATTTATAACAATGCCTCAGGTGAAACATAGAGTTTAACTTTAATCAATAGTTTTGTGCTTTTATATGTTCTGTTATTGCTCAGAATTTCAAAAATGAATAAGGAGATTGAATTTAGCCCCTTAAATTGAAACAATTAAAAACTTTTGGTCTTTAATTGAATAAATTAAAAACTTTTGGTCTTTAATTGATTAAATTAAAAACTTTAAATCTAAAATGAAACATGGTAAATTCTATAAGATTAAATACCCTCATCAATTTTTATCTAATTTTCCCTTTTTTATTTTGTATATACTACACTAATTGTTTAATTAAATCGAAAGCTACTTAAAAAAAAGGTTGAAAGTTGAACAAATCATGATGAAAAAGCATTATATACTTCACGTTTCTACCACACATGAGAATGTGATACTAATGATCTGTTTGGACTGAGGTGGAGGAAAGGAAAGTAAAGTAGAACTAGCTAAAAATTAGCGTATTATTGACCAATTCTAAACAACAATTTCAACAAGAGTTTCGATGTAAGAATTCTTGCCATGCATGAATTGTAACAAATATGAGTTAACTATGGTATTGACCAAACATTCTTAAGAAATACGTATCATATGAGTCAAAAAAAAATTTACATCATAGATAGAACACCATAGCATGAAGTGAGAACAACTAAAAGAGACCGACAAGAATAATGTACCACATTCCTCGGTAGTCAGATGCCTTCGAAGTTATTGGTTCTAGAAAACCAATAAGATTATTTCAACCCAAGTATATATACTTAATTATATAGGTCACACCATTGACTATATCTTAAACATTCCCTAATGAGGACAAAGTCAAGATATATGCATGGGTAATGGGTGCTTCAATTAATTCAATGTTTTTTTTTATTATTATTGAGAAACCAATTATTTCAACGTAAGGATAATTTGTGCAACACGAAAACTGCACAATGGTATTGAAATGGTCCAATTTGATTGCTTTTCTAATGTGTACAGACTAGTAGTGGTAGAATAGTTCATCCATTACGCAAGAAATTGAGAATGGTTGAAGAATTACCAAGTCTTATATGCTCCATTTGTGAAAAACAAAGACCAGTTCACTGACTCCTATCCATAAATAGACATATCCCCATATGCTATATTCCCATCCCTCACCCAAGCAAGAATACACAGAGTACTAGTTATACCATAAGATAGAGATAACATAACCTCAAAAAATGATGAAAGGTGTTCCTTACCTTGTTACTATGGCCATTTTGGCTTTGGCATTTTCTCTTGCTTCTGCTTATGACCCTAGTCCTTTGCAAGACTTTTGTGTCGCAATTAACAACACCGATTCTGCTGGTACGTACATGCTCTCTTCATTTTTTTTTTTTTTTTGATGAACTGCAAATCTACATGCCGCTCATTATTAGCTGTACGTAGTAGTGTTATTATCACCTACTTTTTTTTTGAGATCATTTTAATGAAGTTCTACACATTGATGAAATTATTATCATCACCTATATTATATCAAAATTAGATTTTTTTCCCTACATGACATGTTATTGTCCATTGTTACAGAACTGTCTTCTTTGCGACAATAACAAAGTTTTCTTTGTGTAGTATTTGTGAATGGAAAATTTTGCAAGGACCCAGCATATGTCACAGCAAACTATTTTTTCTTTCCCGGACTCAATATTCCTGGAAACACAGCTGCAAATAAACTTGGATCAAGTGTCAATCTTGTGAACGTTGATAAATTACCAGGTCTCAACACTCTTGGCATATCTTTGGCTCGTCTCGACTTTGCCCCATATGGCCTGAATCCTCCTCACATTCACCCACGTGGCACTGAGCTTTTGGTAGTCATGGAGGGTACTCTCCTGGTTGGATTTGTCACATCCAACCCAAACAAACTCTTTACCAAAGTTCTAAACAAGGGAGATGTCTTTGTATTCCCAATTGGTCTCATTCACTTCCAATTCAACATAGGGCAAACCAATGCCGTTGCAATTGCCGGTCTCAGCAGTCAAAATCCTGGGTTGATCACCATAGCAAATGCGGTCTTTGGATCTAATCCTCCAATCAACACTGATGTTCTTGCTAAGGCCTTCCAGTTGGACAAGAATGTTGTTGATTATCTTCAAAAACAATTCTAGTCAAACAGCCATTGGTAAATTATTTGTAATAGGAATGATGACCATTACAAAGCAGAGTTTGAATAAAGTTTACCTTGATTCCTTATATGTAATTTCATAAAAATAATTAGTATCAAATAAAATTGTCTTATGATTCTTTTATTTATTTATTATTTTTTTTTTTTTTAACATGTCATGGTGTCCAAGTAAATGCTGAGGAATTAGTGCATTACTAAATCTTGAATATACATTGGATCCACAACTATTAAAATCACAAGCACCTATTAAAACTAACAAAAATTGTATTAATAGCTACTTAAAAAAAAAAGAAAAAAGGCAAAAACACTATTTTGGTTCTTACGTTTTGGGATCACAGTCAATTTAGTCCCTATATTTTTGTAGCAGTCGATTTAGTCCCTATTATTTTCAACACTTGTGATCAATTTAGTCTTTGTCGTTATCTCGCTAACAAAATATGCTTACATGGCAAACGGATTGTACACTTGACACACTTAAGTTTACGTGGCAAATAAAATAATACTAAAAAAATTTATATCAAATTTAAATAATGCCATGTCACCATTTAAATTAAAAAGAATTTAATTTCTTAATTTTAAAGGAGAAAAGAAAGGAAAATTTGAACAAAAAGGAAAAATCATATTCCATTAAAAAAAATCACAAAAAAAAATAAAGAATAGAAGAACCTGAACCCAAAAGAACAATGAACCCAGAAAAATTAATTTCTTAAATTAAAATTAAAATTAGAATTGAAGATTTGAGGTTAGAAAGTATCAACTTTATTGGGTTTGCTAGTAACTCATAGCTTCTTGGATTGACTTTGCTTACTATTGTGATTGAAAAAATAAGAAGGAAAAAAGCAAAATTATCCAAAAAGGAAATCCGAAGAAACGGAAAAAATCGAAGAGACCACAAGTCAAATAGCTCAAGTGGGTCCTCAAATTTCAGTGGAAATGGTTGATTTTCAAAAAGAAATATTTGCAATCAATGAAAGAAGTAAATCAGAACCAAATACCTATAGCATGTAGCAAAGTGATGCATCTTTGACATACTGAATTTATTTGCTTAACTTTGTGGACCTATGTTTTCCTGTCTCGTAAATTAACAACAACAAAAAGGTAAGGTTTAATCAATTTGATGGACGAAGGGATTCAAAACATTTCATCAAATGGTTTTCTTCTTCCTAGTTTATGGTTCAATTTGGTGAGCTGGCTTCCAAGGTAAAGGTTTTGTTTTGCTCTAAGTGGGTATGGGTGAATCAAAAGAGAGAGAGAGAGAGAGAGAGAGAGAGAGAGAGAGAGCATGTTCTTACAAAGATGATGATTGGTGAATATGATTTTGTGTTTTGGTGTTGGTGTGTTTGGTTGCTACAAAAATGCTAGAAAAGTTGGGAGCATTTTTACAAAATTTTTTCTTTCTTTAAAATTGAAATTTTAATTAATTAAAATTAATTTTTAAATTTTTAAAATTTAATTAATTCATTTTTACAATCCTTTTGCCATGTAGGCATATTTAGTTAGTGAGATAATGACAAGGACTAAATTGACTGCAAGTTAAAAATAACAGGAATCAAATTGACTGCTATAAAAATATGGGACTAAATTGATTGTGACCCCAAAGGGACCAAAATAGTGTTTTCACTTAAAAAAAAAGTTGAAAGTTCAACAATTCATTGCAAAAATGCATTATATCTTTCACGTTTCTACCCTGCATGATCAGTATGTGACAGTAATGGAGAAACAATTGTGCCTAAATTTAAGCTTTATTGATAGTTGAATACTCAGGAAAAACACCTTTTTTTTTGGAGAAACAAACAAACACATATAAGATAGAGTGTTCGAAGTACTTCTAACACAAAGACACACATATGAAATGAACTTATTGTTAGGTTCTATATGTGTATACGATAATTGGTAAACATGTGACCACAAACTTTTCTATGTATAGATCATAATGTCTACAAGATGGATTAATCAATGCTCAAGAAATTGCCAAGATAGTGTACAAGAACATGAAACTGTAAATTCAAGGAATCAAAATATGGCAGTTTCGATTAATTGAAGCTGTTATTCGGCCAATTGAAACTCGATTCTACAAATTTTGTTTTTTAGTCCATTAAGCCAAGTAAGTGATTAGGTTTTCAATCTAGTTTCAATTAATACTTAAGGGAAACCCTATGTTTTCAAGACTTGGAGAGCCACTCTTTTGAGATCTGAAGGGTTTTGTGCCTTCTACTATTTTAAGCTTCTACTAGAGATCACACTCACACACTTAGTATTGGTGGAATCAAGTAGCAACCCAAGCTTCAGCAATCAAGTGTACATGAGATCTAAAGCGTGAATTGGAGGTTCATGTTGAAACAGATCTATATCAAAGAAGTCTGTGGGATTCAAAGCTAAGTTTGTTAACTTTATTTAGGTTTACTATAAATTGATTTTTTGACTGTAAATCTCTATCTAATAATGGATTGTTCTTCTTGGGATTAGTCCCCCCAGGTTTATCCTTTGGAAAAGGTTATTTTATAAGGTTTCCTAGGATTTTTTTAGAAAATAACTATAAAATCTAAACAATATCATTAGTTAGCAAACGTTTCAAACTATTTTGGTTTCTAACAATTCGAGTTTATTGGAGTCGATTTGTGGGTTGTAAAATCGAGTTTAGGATACTCGATTTTCCTTTTTTGCAGTGACTGGCGTGGGAAATGGGCGTACAGAAATCGAGTTAAATAAACTCGATTTCCATGCTTACAAACCGAGTCCAACGAACTCGGTTTTTACACATGGAAATCAAGTTAAATAAACTCGATTTCCATGCATACAAACCGAGTCCAATACACTCGGTTTTTACACATAGAAATCGAGTCCATTGGACTCGATTTCTGTGTTTAAAAAACGAGTCTATTAGACTCGGTTTGTATAAAATCCGAATCTAAGTTGGTTTTTGCCACACGTGTCTCTCAACAAAACTGAAAAAAAAAACTCTCATTCAAAAACAGTCTCAAAAAAACTCAGTCCTCCCCACACTTACAGTACTCTCAAAAAAAACTCTTTAGTTCAAAAAACTCTCTCATTCCCTCCCACACTCACAGTGCATCACTCAAAAAACTCAGTCTCTCTCTCTCTCTCACTCTCAGTCCTCTTCAGCTCCGTCCTTCTCCGTCGCCGTTCCGTCGCACTCATCCCTCTCTTCAGCTCCGTCGCCGTTCCGTCGCACTCATCCCTCTCTCCGTCGCCGTCGGCCCTCCATCTCGCTCCGGTCTCTCACTTCCCGTCGCCGTCGCCGTCTGGTTTTCACAAACAATTTCCATTTAGGTACGTTTCTATTACTTCACCGATTTCTTATTTTCTAACTTTTTAATGTCAAGTATTGGGCTTTCCCTCTGTTTGGCAGCCGAGAAACTGCAGGAAAGCAAAAGAAAATTAGTAAGAAAAGTTTGAGTCTTATGTTAAAGTATTTTTTTTTTTTGGAGTTTTTATCTCAGCGAAAGCATTGGTTGAGTGGTGAGTTTTGCTTTTTGTTGTGTACCAAAATAATGAATAGCCTTGGATCATGTTTCTACTACGATCTATCATCAAATTAATATGGGGTTTCATTATGTTGATTTGTCATGTGTTAGAAACGATTCATGCTTGAGAAAATTATCTGTGTATTCTTGTATAAAGTATGAGTACTATATGTTTGAAGAAATGTTTAAATGAATAGAATCTATTTTATTATGACTTGTACCTCAGAGAGCATGATTTAAGTATTTGTATATGTGTGTACTTTTGCGATTCCTTTATTATGTTTTTATATGGTGGTTGAAGTAATTTGCCTGATAGAGGTGCTGAATGCTGATATTGTCATCCTAAACATTCAAACTGGTTGGCATCTTCTAAGATGGATGTTGGCTCCAAGTATAGCATAATATGTTGTTAAGTTTAAACGTCTTGTAAAATGGAAAATTGGGTTGGAAACATTAGATAGTGTTATGAATGTAGACGTGTTAGATGTTTAATTGGTGTCATGTAGTTACCTTGTGCATCAATTTATTATACTGTTTATAATAGTATTGTTTTGGCTGCTTTGTGCTTTTTGTATGTAGTCTTTTTTTCTATAAAATTATTCTTATAAAAAAAAGGCTCTCCTAAATATTACAATATGAAATTCATCATATATATTAAAATGTCTGTCTAGAAATTTATTTTCCTTTCTTCCTTCTTTATATAAGCATAGAAATGATGTTCATCCATATATATACATATTTGAGGTGCTAATTGCATTTTATACCTTGCAGGAATAGGCTTGAAAAGGCTTCACAACATAAGCTTTTAGAGAGGTAGTTGCATAGTGATATTGCAGGTAATGATTCTACTATGTTGCTGCATTTCAAATCTTGGCTGCCATGTTTGCTTTGTTACCTTTGTTCATTTGCTTTACTATATACATTGCTGTTATTGAAGATTTTTTATTTATTTATTTATTTATTTTTTGTCCTGGTATTTAAATTTTGCATTATATTGTCTTATTTTTAACATCTGGTTCTTCACTTCTTCTGCATAGTTTTCACATGAATCTACACAGGCAATGCTGCAATGTTGAAATGATTTTATGATTTCTTACATTATGTTTGGTAGGATGAAGTGTAGAAATGAGATTTTTCGTACCTACTTGTGTTGGGGTGGTAGGGTAAAGGCTTTGTTCACCATTGTACCCTGGTTTGGATGTTTTGTTGTGAGTTCAGACAATCAATTTTAGAAAGTCTTTTCAGAACTCACCCCACAAACTCCTCCCCCCTTTTTAATTTTTTCAGATCTTTTATGTAGCACGTAACTGTAGGGTCCATTTGGTAGGAGGGAAAATAGTAGGGCCAACTATGTGGGTAGCCCAAATTAATCAACGCGGATATGATTTTCCTTCATTCTTTTTGTCACCTTTTGTAAAACTTCATTGTAGCCCAAATTAATTTTATGAGTAACGAGGACCATCTGCTTGTTGTCAAAATAAACTGAATCATTTTCTTGTTCATCACTTTCCTTGCCAATTTAACATGTGATTATATTACTCTTGACTCCCTAAACTTCGTGCAGTATGGCTGCTGTTCCTGCTCAGCTCCCTGATGAGTTTGGTCCTGGGCCCACTGACGATTCGGTGTTAAGGTTTATAAAAACACATCGAGCGTGCGCTGTTTGGGAAGGCAAGGTAAAAATTAAAACCGACCACCTGCTGAATATTCTCTTCTTATCCTTCTACATTATGTTGATTTTTTTTTCTTCCCATTTCTGAAATTTTAAGTGTCAATGGTATTACTAGCTTTCAATGCATGGTCATGCGCATTAGTTGGGTTAAGTTAGATTGGTTGATTGTTAGTGTGGGTGTACATGAACAAAGCAATCCTAGGTTCATAAGAGTTATTTTTGTTTGAAGCAATGTGACCTGTGATAATTTTATTGTTGCTTGGCAAGAAGTTGTTCAGGTTGTGGTTGTTGCAGTAATTTTTATTGTTATTATTGAGAACGCTAGCCTTTGCCTCTAGTTTCTTTTACTTTCCTCTATTTAGGTTGTTTATTTTCCATATCATGTCAAACAGATATGATCCTTAGGTTCCAAAAGCAAAACATAGAAGTTTATATTTAGGAATCCATTTGGAATTACAACTTGTGTAACAAACCTAGCTTAATGAATCATATTGAAGACAAGCTTTTGTCATAAATCAAATAAAATCCTTAAGGACCCTTTTCACTTGAGTTTCTTACTTGCATTAAAATACTTAGTTAAGTAAATTCAAGGGTTGGACAACAACAGAGCTTAAGGGAAAACAAACACAAATCAGCAACTATGACAACGAAATACAACCAAATTCCAAGATAGTTACTTAAAGCTTCTTAAATTAATGAAATAGCTTTAAGAAGCCTTTTGACTTTTCCTGGTTTAGAGGCAGCAATAGACTGGTCGCATGGGAAGCCTTTCATTACTAGACAAATGTATAAAATGCATTGCATCCTTTTATTTTTCTCCCGTTGTTGCTTTTTTTTTTGTTTTTATTTTTTCTTTTTGGGGTTGATATTTTAAGGTCCCTTCATAACTGCTTTATTTTTGTTTTTTGGGATCAATAACTACAATCATATATACAAAGGTTATGGCATATTGCATCTCATCACCATAGTTCTATCATGTGCAGGATCCAGGGCCACTGAAATGCCACGGTCGTAATGACGAGTTCCGAAAACGACGCCGGATAGTGGTGGATGCTGTTGTGGGGATGCTATTGGATGGGAGTGCTGCTGTTTGATGGAACTGATGCTGGCAGTTTTAAAAGGAAATCAAGTGCAAAGGACTCGGTTCCTAAGCCTGAAAATTAAGTTTGATGAACTCGTTTTCAAAGAGTGGAAATCGAGTCCAATGAACTCGATTTCCAGGCTTTGAAACTGAGTGCAAAGGACTCGGTTTCCATGCTTTAAAACCGAGTCCTTTGAACTCGTTTTCCTTTTAAATTTTAAAATGAGAACAATTTCGTTCTTCCATTTATTTTCTATTTAAAAGAAATTTATTTACACGTTCTGGATCAATTTGATTTATGTATTTCTCTCAAATAGTTTTTATTTCAATTTGGTTGTAGTGAGATAGCTCAACATTTGTTGTTGACTTGTTGACCAACGTAAATAAATTCTGAACAAAAAAATAGATGAAATTATTATATGTTAAACATTAAAAGACAAAGATAGGATAGGATTACATGTCTAAATGGAGTGTGTACGGATTACATGTCAGATTCACGTTTATGTTGCTGCTGTGGGGATGCTGTTGGATGGGAGTGTTGCTGTTTGATGGAACTGATGCTGGCACTTTTAAAAGGAAATCGAGTGCAAAGGACTTGGTTCCTAAGCCTGAAAATTGAGTTTGGTGAACTCGTTTTCAAAGAGTGGAAATCGAGTCCAATGGACTCGATTTCCAGGCTTTGAAACCGAGTGCAAGGGACTCGGTTTCCATGCTTTAAAACCGAGTCCTTTGGACTCGTTTTCCAGGCTCAGAAGTCGACTTCTTTCAACTTGATTTCTCGCAATAATAAAATAAAAAACCCAGGAAATCGTCCCCTCTGAACTCGAGTTGTTATATTCCAAATTAGTTTCAAACGTTTCCTAACTAATGAAATAGTTTGAGTTTTGTAGTTATTTTCTGAAAAATCCCGGTTTCCTAGGTCATCATATCTTTTGTTATTTATTTTTTCACTGTGCATGATATATTTGATTATTTCTTTAACTTAAGGCTCGCATAATTAATCTAATTAACAACTTGGAGCTAAAATTGGTTAAACACTTTTTGTTTAGAGGTCTAAATCTAACAATTACCTGTTAAGATAATGGAAAATTTGATATCAATTTGTTGTGTGGACAGTGGAGTTATTTATAGTGGACTCATGCAAAATAGAAATAGAATATATAACCATCTAGAGAAAACAAAGATATGGAAAATTAACTGCATTGACAACTTTTTTTCTAAAAAAAATAAAAAAATCAATCGCTACAATAGGGGAGTGGGAGTTTGAACTCTAAACATCTCCGTTGGAAACACTAAGAAATGTGAATTGATCTACAAAACTCCTAGGTACAATATGTATATATATATATATATATATATATATAAATTGTTAGCATTTATTCTACATAAACTTGTCTTTTTTATTTTGAGTTTTTTTTTTTTTTTAGAGGATTTTTATTGTTGAGTTGACTAATCTAAAAAATTCATGTTTTCCTAAAAGTTCCTAATAAATAAGAAAATAATTATCTTTATTTGAAATAGACCTATTAGGTTATAAATTGACTTCGGTTAATTATTTCAATTATCCCAGTTGATTAATAATTTAAATTTCATGCAAATAATGTGGAGGCACAATCAAATCAACCAAACTAAATTAGATGCAATGGAAAATAGATTTGATCATGATGAGGAAAATCTTTGCAAAAAAAAACCTCATCGAGTGAATTTTAGGTCACCACTCTAAAAAAAATCCACTAATAAAAAAACAAGTGGTTACAACTTACAAGTAAAATGAATCTTACCCCATTAGTCTATCCAAAATACCAACCTATAGTTGAACCTATTGACCTATACCAGTATCAGCTCCAAACCCAACTGGAATTGTTCTTGTAGAGACTTTCCTTTGCATGGATCCTAGTACGTGACTAACAAAACAACAACTTGATTGTTGTTGTTTGATGCAAAGTTCTTCAATATCCAAACTTATTGATCTGGAAGTAGCTTGGTACATAAACCTAATGTGCACAAAAAGTCGCAGCAGCTCTTGTAAAGCGTGTATCTCAATATGAGTCTCTTTGTCTTTGAAAAAGGCTATAAAATATTGCTTTTATATCCCCTAGAAACCTAGAGCCAAAAACCTGAGAAAAGCCTAGTCATCATGGGATCGAAAACAGATCTAGAATTTTAAAATTAAAGAATCTCGATAGATCGAGATGTATCAAGGTTCATTTAATCTTAATAGATTGAAGGTATCGAGCTAGGTATTGAGATCTTCTGTTCCATCTTTTCTTGTATTGTTTCTTGAGTATTTTTTATGTCTTCAATAATATCACTTGTTACCACTTGTAAAAGTACATCATCATGTTTATGATGTTCTTGAACACGCTAGAACAAATATCCAAATAGAAATAAAATGCATTTTGTCAAAAGACATGCCAATTACATAAAATGTGACCCTAACTGGACCAATTGCATGGTTCAATTAAAGGGATATATACATAATATGATGTCATTTAAAATGAATCCATTTCAAGTTTTCGCTTGAATATTATAAATCTAAACTAGTCGTGGTTCCGTGTTATGCACGGAATAATTTCATATAATTATGTTTTTGAATTCATTGTGGTTTATGCCTAACTTTTTTTTTTTTTTTAACAATGTTTTTTACTTTACTTCTCATGCAAAACTTCAATAAGCGTTTCGATGGAAGAGATCATGCCATGAATTGTAACAAATATCATTTAACTATGGTGTTGACCAAACATTCATAAGAATTACATCATAGAACACCATAGCATGAAATGAGAACAAAAAGGGACCGACAAGAGTATGTATATCTCATGCCTTGGTAGTCAAATGCCATGATAGTTATTGGTTCTAGAAAACCATTAAATCTAAAAAAACAACTAAAACATATTTAGTAATTAGTACCCGCCAAATAAGATGAGGTCAATAAGATTAGTTCAACAAAAGCATACTTAATTATATGGGTCACACCGTTGACAATTACACATTTCCTAATGAGCACAGAGTCAAGAAATATGCATGGGTTCTTCAATTATTTCAATGTTAAATATACTACGAACGTAAGGTTAATTTGTGGTTCGGCCAAAGCAACACGAAAACTGCACAATGGCATTGAAGTGGTCCAATTTGATTGCTTTTCAAATGTGTAAAGAGTAGTAGTGGTTAAAGAATGGTTCAGCCATTATTAAATAATTTTTTTTTTTTTTTGATAGACATTAAAATAAGAACTTGAGAACGGATGAAGTATTACCAAGTCTTATATGCACCGTTTGTGAAAAAATATGACATGTTCACTGACTCCTCTCTATAAGTAGACATATCCCCATATGCTTTGTTCCCATCCCTCACCCAAGCAAGAATACCTAGAGTACTAGTTGTACCATAAGATAGAGATAGCATAACCTCAAATATGATGAAAGGTGTTCCTTACCTTTTTACTGTGGCCATTTTGGCTTTGGCAACCACCCTTGTTTCAGCTTATGACCCAAGTCCTTTGCAAGACTTTTGTGTCGCAATCAACAACACCGATTCTGCTGGTATGGACATGCTCCCTCCTTTTTTCTTTTTCTCTTTTTTTTTTTTTGACGAACTGCAAATCTACATGCCCGCTCATTATTAGCAGAACGTAGAAGTGTCATAATCACCTACGTTCTTTCAAGATCATTTTCATGAAGTTCAACACATTAATTAAATTATTATCATCACCTACGTTATATCATCTACATTAGACTCTTTTCTTTTTTTTTTTGCTGACAAGACATGCTATTGCCCATTGTTAATTACAGAACTTTCTTATTTGTGACAATAACAAACTTTTCTTTGTGTAGTATTTGTGAATGGAAAATTTTGCAAGGACCCAGCAACTGTCACAGCCAACGATTTTTTCTTTCCCGGACTCAATATTCCTGGAAACACAGCTGCAAGTAAACTTGGATCAAGTGTCAATCTTGTGAATGTCGATAAATTACCTGGTCTCAACACTCTAGGCATATCTTTGGCTCGTCTCGACTTTGCCCCAAATGGCCTGAATCCTCCTCACACTCACCCTCGCGGCACTGAGCTTTTGATAGTCATGGAGGGTACTCTCTTGGTTGGATTTGTCACATCCAACCCAAACAAACTCTTCACCAAAGTTCTAAACAAGGGAGATGTCTTTGTCTTCCCAATTGGTCTCATTCACTTCCAATTCAACATAGGGCAGACCAATGCTGTTGCCTTTGCTGGTCTTAGCAGTCAAAATCCTGGGTTGATCACCATAGCAAACGCGGTCTTTGGATCTAATCCTCCAATCAATCCTGATGTTCTTGCCAAGGCCTTCCAGCTGGACAAGAATGTAGTTGATTATCTTCAGAAACAATTTTAAGTCAACTACATTTTGGAAAAATATTTGTAATAGCAATGATGGACCACTATATAGTTTGAATAAAGTTTACATTGTTTCCCTTGATGTAATTCCATTGAAATAATTATTATCAAATTAAATGATTTGTTATTATTATTTTTTTTTTAAGTGCAAATCATTGTGTAATAGGAAATGCAAAGCAAGTCATTTTGTAATAGGAAAGGCAAAGCAATCAGTTCACGAATAAATCTTGATTACACCTTGGATCCACAATGTTTGAGACTATTAGCACCTAACTATTAAATATAAAAAGATCTAAATTTGTATTTAAAATAGGCAGAGAATTTATTTTCGTTTATGCAAATGGGAGGTCAAATTTAATTAGGGCTTAGTAGCATCTACTCTATGTCAAACATTTCTGCATGTAAGATTGAAGCAACATTTTTTGGGTGTTGAAATAGCAAATGTATTGAGCTTTTACAACACTATGTATTGATACCGTTGTAACATGGAAAAATTATAAGAGGAAGAAAAGCATAATACTTAAGGGTTTAAATATTGTTAAAGATATATGGTCTATGTGCTTGTAGAACAAACAAACAAATTATGAGTTAGTTTAGGGCTAACTTAGAGTAGTTCTCTAGTATATATAAACCATACTTTTGTTCATTGCAAACACAAGAGTCCAATAGTAAGGATGTAAAGTCCATATTTTTAGGTTGGCAACCACAAACAAATTGTAATCTTTAGAACTTAGTTTTTGTCTAATTGTTTACTCTAGAAATATTCAGAAACAAGACAAATGAAGTTCTACACAATTGAAGACTCAAGAAAGTAGGAAAAGATAAGTGCAGAAATAGTCCCACTTATCTCGACCGATTGAGATTTGTGCAAATCTGATTTCTCACTTTCTTTCTCAGCCATTGGATCTAGGGTTTTGATGGATCTTAAGGATATTTAAATACAAATCCTAGAGCACGTTTTTACATATTCAAGAGAAGGGCAGTGCACAAAATTGGAGTTCTTCCAAACCCTTTTGAAGCTACGACTGGAAACCTTGTGCAAATAACAGATCTGGCTATAGAGTAAAGTTGATACAATCAAATCAACCACAGTTGATGACATTAACCTTTGAGTGGAGTCTCAAAGTCCCAAACAAGAGCGTTTATGTGCAACAGTTTCACGAAGAGTCCATGGATTCGAAGCTGTGTGTGGTCATGTGAGTAAGTACTACGTGACGTAGCATTAGATTTAGAGCTAAGTCTATTGTATAAACCTCCATTCTATTAGTGAAATATTGCCTTGAGGATTGTTTAGGTTAAATTCTCCCTAGGTCTTTTACTTTGAAACCATAGTTTCAAAAGTTTTCCTAGGTCATCATTCTTGGTATTCTTGTGATTTGTGATTGTGTGATGTTTGTTTTAAGTCAAATCTAATTATATATTTAATCACTTTAATTAATTGATTAGAAATCTGATTGAGTCTAACTCAACTAGGGTCTAAAACCCTAAAAAAAGAGTTTCTACTGTGGACATATGAATCAAGTTAAAATCCTGCTTTTGTGCTTTCTTTTGTGTTTTGTCTTTTGTCTTTTCTCTTTCCTTTCCTTCAAACACTCAACAACTTTTAACTAATATTAGGGATTTTGTTTTTCAAAATAATATTGATTTTCAAACAATTTTGTTAGTTAGCACGTTTTCAAAACTATTTAGGAAACTAACATCTCGAGTGCAATAAACTCGATTTCGGTGTTCTAAATTGAGCACAATGAAGTCGATTTCAACATAGAGCTTGAGCCTATTGGACTCGATTTTGTTATTCAAGCAAAAATCAACTCCAACAAAACCCAGGTCCGATCTGATCTGAGCAAAACCTAGGTGAGCTTTGGTGGGGAACGAGAGCATGGGCGGCGTTACATTAAGGCCAGGGGGTTCAAATGAACCCCATGACCTAGCCCAAACAAAATTTTTATATATAAATTTTTTAAAATTTTTTCATTTTGACCCCGTAAAATAAAAATTTGAACACCCTAATCCTAAATTTTGTTTAATCCTAGTTGAAATAAGCTTGAAGTTAGATTATGATCATCTTAATTTTAATTTCACAATATTTTTACAATAATATGTGGCAAGGTGTAACCGCTTTTTATCTAGACCCACAACTAACAAGATTTTTTTTATCTACCTTTAACAATTGGTTATCGAGATTTTGTTGTGGAAATTTTTTGAAAGTATTGTGTTAGTTCCAAAAATTTTGCTCATTCATTAAAAAATATATATATATATATATATATATATTCTTTCTAGGATTCTAGCTTACTTTGCAATTGACAATGAAATGAAGTTGTTTTTCCTTGCATTTTTCTCCTTCATTAACAAAAAAATTACATCACTGTTATAACCAACAAATCTGTATCCATATCTGTAATTTTTTCCTCATTCTTTCTATCTTTGTTTCTCCCATCTATTTTTTTTTCTAAGTTTTTCTATCTTCAATTCCAAGAGAGTGACTATGTCTATGTGTATGGTTAAGAAGTCATCCACTTCAAAAGCAAAAACTTATATGAGTTACTATTTTTTTCTTTAGTTCACATTTACTCCTAGTCCTACTCCTATGTGTGTTACTAGTCTTCTCCTTCTTTATCATATATTTTTATATAATTTATATTACATATAAATATAATAAGTTATTATTAATTTGACAAAAATTTATGATTAGTAATTTAATTATATTAGTTTATGTATTCTATAGTTGTTGTCTTACCTATTTTATAATGGTTTTAGACTATTGTATAATATAGTTGTATTGTATACTAAATTGTATTTAGAATATTATTTTAGATTATTGTATACAATATGGAAGTTATATCTATAGAAAAAAAAAGATTAATCATTTAATTTTTTTACTTGCCCCTCATGACAAATGACAAATTCTTAGCTCTGTCATTACTGACCCCTCTAGAAAAAATCCTAGAGCCGCCATTGAATGAGAGATATGGAACAAGACAAAGTGAGAGAGAACCACCAATCCGATCCAATCAACTCCAGAAACTCCGATCTGATCTGATCCGATCCTAGCAACTCCAGCAAAACCTGTGCGATCTGATTCGAGCAAAACCCTAGGTGGGTCTTGGGTTTGTTAATTTTGTTGTTTCTCTATGGTTGTTGTGTTTGATTGTTGAAGAAGAAGAGTTTTTGGAAATGGGTTGTGTTTGAATGTTTGAGAAGAAGATTGTTTAATTGTTTGATTGTTTCTCTTTGTTGTTTTCGTTTTTGTTGTGAGTACTGAAATTGAGTCTGAACGGCTCGATTTCAATTTGATGGAAAATGAGTCTGATGGACTCAAGTTTGGTATTCCAAAATTGAGTTTATAACACTCAAGATGTTAGTTTCCTAAATAGTTTTGAAAACGTGCTAATGAAATTGTTTGAAAATCAGTGTTATTTTTGAAAAAAAAAAAAAAAACCCTGATATTAGAGCCAACGAGCCAACGAGTTCATCACTACAGGCATCGCCAACAACTTTGGCACTGGTTGAAATGTTCACCTCAGCAAGCGATAATGTGTCATACACCTACACCGCACAGCTATTCTGCTTCATTGGCTGTACGTGCTAGCAAAACAAAGCAAGATGAGAACACGAGAGCTTGTGCTGCATTTGAAGTGGAACCTGCATATTTGAATACCCAAATACGTGTCACTCATGACATTCTCCTTGCAGGAATTGAACCCTGTGCCTTTGTATCTATAGTTATTGATCAGCTAGTCAAGTAAACAAGTTGATGTGAATCGTAGGGGTTGCAAAACACACGGGTTGTTAAACAAAGTGCCACACACATTACACATAAGTGAATGAAGACTCCATCGATAGGTCAAGTCTCATACAAGCAAATTGTTTAGAAACAAAAGAAAAAAACGAAAAACCATATGGCATCACATGTTGATATATAGTTGACACCGGATCCTATATTAGGCCTGTGCAAAAAATACCCATGACCCGCCTACCTGCCCATATGTATAGATATACTTCGTCATGTTTCTTTTTATTTTAAGTCATTCTTATAAAATAACAATGCAGTGTTTCCTTTTTTTTTTTTTTAAAGAATTTTATTTGAGTGAGCAAACAATTATCCAATTTTATTGAAATAATTTCATTTAGTCAACTGAATTTGCCAACCCATCCAACCCACTCAACTTGTTGAGTTGAAACCATTAAGATTTTTAACCAACTTGTCGAATTTATAGATTGATGGGTTGGTAGAGAATTAGAATTTTCCCGATAGGCTATTGGCGGGTTGGTTAAAAATATTGTCCTCCACTTGCATGCCCAACCCGACCTGTGGACACTCCTATCCTATATTTTGCCACAACAGCAACTAGACCTCAGTTCAACCCATTACGTTGCAATTTATTGTATTATTTATGTGTATTATTTAAACATGTCATATGACTAATTAAAAAAAGTCATGTGATTAAAATTACACATAGATAATCTCTTTAATCACCACATGGACCTCACATGCGCGAGATGCTATGGGATGGCACACATGAATGTGATATAGATAAAACCTTAGTCCTCACTAAGCCCACTTTTTTAGCATATCAATGGTGACTTACAATTGTTTATAAAAAAAATAAATGATCTAACTCCTTAGAACAATGTGGGACTCAAAAAATACTATCTACCAAACACTTCTCTTAAACACCGTAAATGTGAGAGCTTTGTGTATTAAGTACGTTATTAATTTAATTTATTGTAAGAAAGATCTGCATTTTTTTTTTTTGACATGTGAAATTTTTAGGTTCTAAGGATTTAGGATCTAAATGTTTTAGAATTTCAATATGTAATGTTAGAAAACCATAATCAAAACTTAGAGTCTAGATTTAGGCTGCACAAAGTATGTTTTGTGAAGTTGGAATTGAGTAATTGCAGAAAATTACTATTCACTTTTTGCAAGGCTCGATTGATCGAAAATTAGAGTCGATCGATCGAAGCTCATGCAGAATGTTTTTCTACACAATTTTCCAACTCTGCCCAAGCCCATATAACGTGTAGGGTTTTATGTTTTACCTTAAGTATAAAAGGAAAAACCCTAGTCACATTCTCAGGTTGTTGTTTATGCTGTGTGTATGAATCTCTTGTGAGATATAGAGGTGTTTACTTTCATACACACTTAGGATTATCAAGATCAAGATTGATGTCGAGTGCTTGGTGATCGCTTCAGTTGCTGCACAAAGAGCTTAAAGAAAAACACATGTGGGAGTACTTGAGGTTGCTGTGAATCCAAGAAAAAAATAGTCCGTGGACTCGAAGCTGTCACATGATCATGGTAGTAAGTTTTCTACTTGAGGTAGCAATAGGATGTTAGTGGTCTAAGTCACTATTGTAAAACTTCAATTCTTTCATAGTAGATCTGTTTTACTTTGAGGATAGCTAGGTTAAATCCTCCACAGGTTTTTTACCGGTTTGGTTTTCCTAAGTTATCATATCGTTGTATTCTTTATTTTCTGCATTGTTTACATGATATGATTTACTTATTGTTGGTGCAAACACAATAATAATGGAAATAATACACAAAGAGAAATACCTCCACTCTTCACCTCCCCCTTGCGCACGTATCTAGCCCAATATCTGAGACAATTCATGTTAGCCCATTAATCACCACAATTAAAAAGAATAAAAAAGTTTCACTCCTTTTCAATGTGGGATTAAACATTTTTCACAACTCTTCATCTTCCATATTCACTCCACATCTTTACATTTATTTTATAACATTTACTCATTTTAATTATTTAATATTAAAATGTTCCAACACTTGTGTTAACCTAGATTTGAATAATTTACCTAAATAATCATTTGGCTAAATAACTAGCTTAATCAACTTGTGTTTTAAGGGGTCTAAAAATGTATAGAAAAATTACTTGATAATTTTTGAATATTTGATACTATTTCCGAATCTAACTATTTAACGTTGATCCCAACTCTTAAATACCAGCTCTTCCTTGCGGTGTTTGCCACAGAAGTTGAAAATGGCTGTTCCTTTCACAGAAAGATAAATGTTCAGAAAACCGAAGTCATAATAAGGTGGTTCTGATATTTTAATTTGTCGGAAGAGAAACTGGAATACATTCTATGGGAATTCATTAACACGTAACATCAAAAATGGTTGTGTCATTCAGTACTTCTTGTTTACTTTACATCTATAGATAATAGATTAATCCTGAAATGTTGTTCTAGTCCAACAAATTTCACTTTCTATCTCTTTCAAAAAATTATTTTGTAAGATGTAAGCAATGAGAATTCGTCTGTAATATTCTGTTAAAAATCTTCGATTTTAAACGAAATGCACCAAAAATATAGGGTCAACATAAAGAGAGAACAAAAAAGGTAAACGGCAACAATATAAAAACATTAAAAATCTAATTAAACCATTAAGAAGTATTTAGTACCCATCAATCAAGATAAAGTCAATAAAATCATGCAAGATAAGAAAATAAGATAGTAAGTTTAAAATATTCGGCTTAAAGAGTTTACGCCACGCATTGCAATGAGGACACAGTCAACATGCATGGAAGCTTCAGTCATTTCATTTTTAAATATACCATCAACATATATAAGGCGCATTATTGGGTTGGCCAAAAAACAGTATGAAAACTATACAATAGCATTGAAGTGGTCAGGTTTCATTGGTTTTTAAACACGTGCAGACATGGTTAAAGAATGGTTCAATTCATAAATTAAAAATTGATAAAGGTTTAAGAAGTACCAAGCAAGAATGGTTCACCCCATAAACTAAAAAATGATATAAATTCAAATAATTTATATGCCTTTATTTATTTTTTATTTTTATTTTTTTTTGTGAAAAACATGGACCGGTTCACTGACTCCTCTCTATAAATAGACATTTCCACATATGCTAAATTCTCATCCCTCATCCAAGCAAAGAATACTCAGAAGATAGAGATAACAAAACCTCAAACATGATTAAAGGTGTTACTTACCTTATAACTGTGGCCCTTTTGGTTTTGGCATCCTCTCTTGTTTCTGCCTATGACCCTAGTCCTCTGCAAGACTTTTGTGTCGCAATCAACAACACCAATTCTGCTGGTATGTACATACTCTCATTATTATTTGCAGTAGTAGTAATTTTCATCAAGTTCATTTGAAATCATTAGAAGTTTTACACATTAATGAAATTATGCCTTCAATTAAAAAAAAATAATAATAATGAAAACATGCCTTATGGTTGTATCATCATCTACGTCATTTTTTTTTTTTTTTACTTGACTTGTTATTGTCCATTGTTACAGAAGTTTCTTGTTATTTATATATTTATTTATTTATTCTGACAATGAAAAACTTTTCTTTGTGTAGTATTTGTGAATGGAAAATTTTGTAAGGATCCAGCAGCAGTCACAGCCGATGATTTTTTCTTCTCCGGACTCAATATTCCTGCAAACACTGCAAATAAAGTCGGATTCAATGTCACTCTTGTGAACGTCGATATGCTACCAGGTTTGAACACTCTAGGCATATCTTTGGCCCGTCTTGACTTTGCACCATATGGCTTGGATCCTCCACACACTCACCCTCGTGCCTCTGAGATTCTAGTAGTTGCAGAGGGTACTCTCTTAGTTGGATTTGTCACATCCAACCCAAACAAACTCTTCACCAAAGTTTTAAACAAGGGAGACGTCTTTACATTCCCAATTGGTCTCATTCACTTCCAATTCAACATAGGGCAGACCAATGTTGTTGCTTATGCTGGTCTCAATAGCCAAAATCCCGGGGTGATCACCATTGCAAACACAGTCTTTGGATCTAATCCTCCCATCAATTCAGATGTTCTCATCAAAGCCTTCCAAGTTGACAAGAATGTAGTTGATTATCTTCAGAAACAATTCTAGTCAAACCACAATTTGGAAAAATAAATGTAATAGGAATGATGAACAATTAGAAAGTAGAGTTTGAATAAAGTTTTCCTTGATTTTTTATATGTAATGCAATAAAAATAATTATAATAAAATAAAATTACCTTATGATTTTTTTATGTGCCATGGTGTCCAAGCAAATGTAGAGCAATTAATGCATTACTAAACAGACAAAAATTGTATTAAAGATAGAATTTTTACTTCAATGTTACAACATGGCCAAATTGAGGGCTCAGTAGCACTTACCTATGTTGAAGAACATTCCTACAGGTAATTAGGGAAAGAAGTAATACTTTTTATTTGTGAAATTCAACGGTTATATCTTATACCATCTACATTAGATTTTTTTTTTTTTTCTTTCCCCTACATGACATCCTATTGTCCGTTGTTATAGAATTTTCTTATTTGTGACAATAACAAACTTTTCTTTGCGTAGTATTTGTGAATGAAAAATTTTCCAAGGACCCAGCAACTATCATAGCCAATGATTTTTTTCTTTCCTAGACTCCATATTCCTAGAAACACAACTGCAAGTAAACTCGAATCAAGTGTACACTTGACATGTCAATCTTGTGAACATTGATAAATTACCAGGTCTCAATTACACTCTAGGTATATCTTTGGCTCGTCTTGACTTTGCACCATATGGCGTAAATCCTCCTCACACTCACCCTCGTGGCATTGAGCTTTTGGTAGTCATGGAGGGAACTCTCTTTGTTGGATTTGTCACATCAAACCCAAACAAACTCTTCACCAAAGTTCTAAACAAGGGAGACGTCTTTGTATTCCCAATTGGTCTCATTCACTTCCAATCCAACATAGGGCAGACCAACGCTTTTGCCTTTGCTAGTCTTAGCAATCAAAATCTTAGGTTGATCACCATAGCAAACATGGTCTTTGGATAATCCTCCAATCAATCCTGATGTTCTTGCAAGGCCTTCTAGTTGGACAAGAATGTAGTTGATTATCTTAAAAAAAAATTCTATGTCAACCGCAATTTGGAAAAATATTCGTAATAGAAATTGTAAGGACCAAATTGAGTTCTTGGCCCAAAAGATGGATGGACTCAGGTCCAACAAGCTCAAAACTATGAATTTGTAAAGAGTGGGTTGGAAAACTGGGCTTAAATGAGTTGGATTATAAATAAAGTAGGCTCAAATGACAAGAGCAGGAAGATATATTGATTTAAAGTAAAGAAAATCATCCTTGGCACAGTCTGAGGAGATCAGTTTTTATATACTTCTCACAAGTTTGATTACAACTTTGGTTCTTGATTGCTATAGTGTTTCTCTCTTTTTCTTGATCCCCTTCTCTCAGTGCCTCTCTCTCCTTTTATATTCCCTTCCCCTTTCACCTTTACCTTCCACATGCAGGCCAAATAGTTGGTGTTGATACTTGTCCCATCAACGCCTTCTTGAAGTCTATATGTAGTAGCTGTAAGGCTGAAAACCACTGTTCAGGTATCACCTCCACATTAATGCGGTCAGAAGGTTAGCTGCAGAGCATTCAATGCGGTGGTAACAGCTTTCTCCTTATATATTTTAAGACTTCTCTCTGTCCTATGTTTCTATAATGTTTATCCGTATCAACAGAGTTTCCTAGAACATTCCCCTGGACGGCAGACCACCACTTTGAACCTCAGCTTTAGTTAGCTGAAGAGGCATTCATCCTCGGACCACCCTTATGGGTTCTTATAACCAAAACTAACTTCTTCATTTACCAACACGAACTCCCCTAGCAATGTTTACTCCTCCTCGGACAACTTCACGTCCCCGTATTGGGCCTCAGGCCCAATATATACATAGGTGATGAGCTCCTGGGTCCAATACCCCTACAAAAATAATAAACCAATATATAGTTTGAATAAAGTTTGCATTGTTTCCCTTGATGTAATGCCATGGAAATAATTATTATCAAATAAAATGATTTGTTATGATTTTTTTTTTTTTTTTTTTGTGCGAGTCACTATGTCATAGGTGATGTAGGACACAATTTACTATTTAATTATTGTAATTTATTATTTTTGGTATTTTTATGTAAAAAACGTTATTTTAGGTTTAGGTGATTTATTTCCTTGTTTTTAGGTGCATTTAATGCTTTTTAGGTCAAACTTTATTCCTGATATGGTTAGGTATCAATTAGGAGTTATTTTAGAATATATTTTCTTGTCTGTCAAGTTTTATGGAGCCCTTAAATAGTCATCTAAGTCTGTAAACTTTGTTCATATATAAATTATTGAATAAAAATCAGAAAAGGTGAGGCTTTGCTCTTCTTTTGGTTCTTCAAGAACTGTGAACTTATCAGGGATTCTTCCTTGTGGCATTCAAACTTTATACCTTTGGTTCGTGATTCAATTATAATCATTGGGTCAAAGTGTTACTTATACCATTGGTTCGCGTTTCACTTATAAACGTTGGGTCAAGGTTTTCTATCAAAATATGAATTTTAGCTTTCTTGGGCAAGTATTCCAATATTTTTGTTGGGTCTCAAAGCATGTTGATTGAGGTTCGCAACATATTCCGATATTTTTGTTGGGTCTCAAAGCATGTCTATTGAGGTTCGCATCATTTGGTATCAGAGCATAGGTTCTAAAATCAGTTTTCTATCCCTTTTATCTTTTGTTTCCTGTTATCATCCTATCTTGTTCCTTTTGTGTTCTTTATTCCTTGTTCTTATTTTGTGACGTGCACTAGGTCAAAATAGTGCATCAAGCTCAAAAAAAAGTGAAAAAAAAAAGAAAAAAAAGAAGAGATGGTAATTATTGAGAACATTGTGGAAGATTCAATTGAGGTCAAATATGAGGATGAGTCCACAACTCACAATCCTCAAGTCTCAGTTGATTTGTTGAAGATGACTATACAATATGTTGATTTTCTTGGAGTAGAAAATTTTAATTTTATTATCAACCCTTTGTTGATTGATGTTACAAATAAATTGAAAATAGATGAGAAGAAATTTTATGCTACACTTTATGAAGGATTCAAGTTTCAGAACCAGATCAAGTTATTAAAGCATTCGAAGTATTTGTTTATTTGGAGTGGAAGATTTCAAATTTCAAAGATGAACTCGAGGACGAGTTTGTTTCAAGAGGAGGGGTTTGATGTAGGACACAATTTACTATTTAATTATTGTAATTTATTATTTTTGGTATTTTTATGTAAAAAACGTTATTTTAAGTTTAGGTGATTTATTTCCTTGTTTTTAGGTGCATTTAATACTTTTTAAGTCAAACTTTATTCCTGATATGGTTAGGTATCAATTAGGAGTTATTTTAGAATATATTTTCTTGTCTGTCAAGTTTTATGGAGCCCTTAAATAGTCATCTAAGTCTGTAAACGTTTTTCATATATAAATTATTGAATAAAAATCAGAAAATGTGAGGCTTTGCTCTTCTTTTGGTTTTTCAAGAACTGTGAACTTATCAGGGATTCTTCCTTGTGGCGTTCAAACTTTATACCTTTGGTTCGTGATTCAATTATAATCATTGGGTCAAGGTGTTACTTATACCTTTGGTTTGCGTTTCACTTATAAACGTTGGGTCAGGGTTTTCTATCAAAATCTGAATTTTAGCTTTCTTGGGCAAGTATTCCAATATTTTTGTTGGGTCTCAAAGCGTGTCGATTGAGGTTCGCAACATATTCCAATATTTTTGTTGGGTCTCAAAGCGTGTCTATTGAGGTTCGCATCAATAGATAAAACAAACATGACAAATTAGCCAAACAGAATGTTTCGCAAGTATTTCTGCGTGAATGACTTACCTGCGGGACACTTGCGAAAACTCCAAGCTAACATGACTCTTTGCCTTCCAATCATGTGCTCTACACATGGCTATTTTGCGGGATAACTTCTCGCGAGCTTCTCACAAAATCCACTTGTTATTCATTTTAAGCTTGAGTCTTCATACTCTCTCATACTCATCCCTTACAATTAAAACCACATAAATACAGGAAAAAATGATTGACTAAAATTACAATCAAATTTGACACGAAATTAAAGCCAACACAAAATAATTGTAAATCACAACTTTACAAATTATAACACTTTTTGTCATGGAATAAAGCCAACATAAAACATAGTTGTAAATCACAACTTTACACCTTTTATTTTGTTAACATTGAATGAATATTGGTTTTGTTTTTTCTAGTATATTTAGCATGTTTCCATTCTTGAATTTCGAAGTTTAGAATCCTGGTTTTGTCCTGCTTATAGTGGATCAATCTCTTCTCAACCTCATAAACTCTACACTTTCTCCCTTAGAATTTTCACTTGTGATTGGGCAAAGTATTGCTTAAAGAATGTGAAAAATCTTTGAGAGCTAATACTATTAAGGTCTAACATCTTGAAACTAAAGATTGAACTTCATGATATAAAAAAAGAGAGCAATCCAATGGTTATGTACCTACAAAAAATCAAGAAAGTAAGAGATAAACTTGTTGTATCAGTCATGATCGATGATGAGGAACTACTCCATGTTATTCTCCAAGGAATGCGTAGTTAGTATGTCGCTTTTTTGTTCCGCAATGAACGAGGACATATGAAGAACTTCATGTTTTTTACTTGCAAAAAAAACAATCTGCTAAAGATTCTAAAGGTTAAAAGGATCTAAACTCAATGACAATGTCTATAGTAGTTTCCTCAAACAGTAAGTTTGGCTCTCACTCAGTTCATTCTTCATAACATGGGAATCAAACCGTTGGCAGAAGACATGGTAGAGAATTCAAACCACAGAGGAAGAGGCAAAATCAATTACAGTACAGTCATAATTTCCAATAAGTGAACAATTCTCAAGCTAGAACAAACTTTAAACAACGTAGGCAAGACGGTTCAAGTCCTATTTGCCAAATTTGTTACAGTCATAATTTCCAGCAAATGAACAATTCTTAAGCTGGAACAAACTTTGGACAAGATAAGCAAGATGGTTCAAGACCTATTTGCCAGATTTGTTTGCCAGATTTGTGGCTAGAACGGACATTTAGCACTAGATTTCTACCACCATATGGAATTTTCTTACAAAGGAAAGCATTCGCCTTTAAAGTTTGTTGCAATGATCACTTGATCCCCAATCTTTCTATTCTTTTTATCCAAACCAAAGCAAATCCTTGCTAATACTTGGTCACTGTTACTTATGGACAGGAACGTTAGTGAAAATTGTAGATGTTATTCTATTGTGAAACTAAGAAAACTGTAGAAGTCAATTTATTGTGAAGCCATTGTATCAATGTTAAAATACATAAACTTCCATTTAATAAAACTGAGATGTCCTCAAATTCTTCACTTTGTTAGGACATATGTGAATCATGTTAGGAACATATGTCAATATAGAATTAGCTAATCCTTTGACAAAACACACTTTACTTGTAATTGGGTGGATCTAGGATATGTTTAATGCTTCAGAGAACAAGGTTTCAAGTTCAAGTGTTAAAACCATGCAAGTCTGTCAAAGAATCAAGTAAAGAAGTGCTGGATTTTAAAGCTCGATAGCTAGTATCTATTGGGGTTTACAAGGCTATTTAAGCCTGATGCTCGATAGCTGCTTAATAGATAGGGCATCTGTCGAGATTTAAGAAAATCAATTTTTCAGATCTGGTTTCACTCCAATCTGTGAATAGATATTTGGGCTTTCTTTTCTCACAACCCTAAACATATATAAGTATTGTTTTAAGGGCCGTCACAACTGATGCACCTCAATGCAAAAGTTTTTCACAAGCATATTGTGAATCGGAGACATATGCCCTAGTTCATCTTTCTATTTAAAAAGTTGCTGTGTTTGTACACCGTAGGGTTTTGTAACCAAGGAGCTTCGTGATCTTCATCGTGTTGATGAACTAAAGGACTTTGCAGCCAACATCCTTCTCAAATTGGTGAGTAAGCCGCATACTAGGATTTGCTCATCGAATTGGTTAGTCATATATTGGGAGTCGTGCACAGAAATGAGAGATTGTCACTACAGAACAAGTCCAATTAGGTATTAGGGTAAATGTTCAACTATAGGTTGGTATAAGATATTGGGATTCCTTTACTTGTAACCGCTTGTTGTAATAATAGTGAATTCTCAAGAGTGGTAACCTTAAAATCACCCGATAGGTTTTTTGTTGTGTAGGTTTTCCCCATTCAAAAACAAATTACCGTGTCAATTTATTTTCTGCTGCATTTTAACTTAGTTGGTGATTTATTTGTGCTACCATGCCTAATTAATTGGTTAATTCATCACAAAGGGTCAATACATTCTTGGCCTATCACACTTCATATCGATTATAGTGATGTACGTGATCCAGAATTTAGGTATTGCATAAATTTTGTGGATGATTTCACATGTTTTACATGGTTCTCTCTTAAAGAAAAGACCAGAAATTCTAAATGTTTTCATTCATTTCAAAAACATGGTTGAGAATCAGTTATCTCCCAAGATTAAGATTCTTAGGATTGATGGTTGGGGGGGGGGGGGGGGGGGGGGGGGGGGGCGAGAGTGAGGGTGCAGTGACGGTCAGTCTACTCGCGGGCAAGGGGGGGAGGCACTGCAGAGTAAACTAGGAATGAGTTTCCTTAATATTTTTCTTCTATGGCATTATTCACTACTTACCTTGCCCCCACACACCTCAACAAAAAGGTATTTCTAAAAAAAGAAAGCATAGACGTATGGTCAAAAGTGGGTTATCTTTAATTTTAAAAAGCTGGTTTACCTCATTTATGTTGGTCTTATGCCTTTTGCACCTCAATCCACCTTATAAATTGACTACCCTCCTTAGTTTTGCAATTTGTGTCCCCATGGGAAAAATTGTTTCTGCATAAACCAAATCTATCAGCACTAAAGACCTTGGGTTGTACTTGTTATCCTCTTCTATGGCCTTACTCCAAGCACAAACTTCAACCTAGATAGGTAACATATGTATTCATAGGTTATCCTCCTAATTCAAAAGAATACCTTTGCCTCAACAGAACCACAAGCAGAATTTTCTATAATTTTCCATGTTCTTTTTAATGAATCCCTGTTTCCTTTCTATTTTAATTTAAATTATTCTTTATCTTCAAATTCTAATGTCTCACAAAATGGTATATGCCTCTTGGCTCTCCCCAGTTATTTAGTTGCATTCCTATGCTATTCATGGAAAAAAAAATTTTGCCTTCCTATTCTCAGCCATCTATCTTAGGCCCTCTAACATCACTCAATCCAACGTTGCCTTCAATAGCATCTCCTATTCAACCTCACCTTCTGTCCGTCCCTTCCTATTATCTTCCTGTGAATACACAGCCTTCTTCGCTTGTTGCCACATCTCTTCCAACTTCTGATTGTTCTCTTCTGCTATCAACTTATCCTTTGTTCACTATATAGAACACTTCATCTGACATTTTCTCATCAGAAACTCAACCTAAGTTTAATGTTCTTCCACATACTACAGCTCTTCCTTCAAACACTCATTCTATGCAAACACGATCCAAAGGTGGAATTTTCTAGCCAAAATTATGTTTTAAAGCCACCATTTACTATTCTTTCATTGAGCCTCCAACCTATCACATTGCTTCCAAGTATTTTCAATTTAGTGCAGCCATGGATGCTGAATTTCAAACACTTTGAGGCAACAGAACTGGACCTTGGTCCCAGCTTCTACTAACAAGAACGTTGTGGGTTGTAAATGGGTGTATTAGCTCAAGCACAAGATTGATGGGGGTCGATTGCAAGGTACAATTCTCGGTTATTAGTTAAAGGTTATCTTCAACAATATGGCATTGACTAAAATGAAAATTTCAGTCCAGTAGTCAAACTTGCCACTATAAGAATTATACTTGGTCTTGTTTCATAAGTCTGGTCCTTCAAGCAACTGGACACTAGTCAGAACCCCAATAATATGTGTATCCTTCATTTCCTCATAATGTTTGTCACCTCCATAAGTCAATTTATGGCCTTAAACAGACCCCAAGAGCATGGTTCAAACGTTCAACCATCCAACCACTTGACATTTGTTTTGAAGCTTGAGATGCAAAATGCGTACAAATACCTGTTTATCTTTCGAAGCTTCAACCACCTAACTTTCACAAGGCCTGATCTCTCCTTTGCAGTCCATCAAACATGTCAATTCATGAATCAATCTACTCAATACCATTTAATTGCTGCTAAAAGTATCTTCAATAGATTTTGCCTTGGGCTATCCTTTGCCCTGGCTCACTTGCTCTCTCTGCATTTACAGACGCAGATTAACCCAAGAATCCCATTGATCAACTGGCGCTCAACCACAGGCTTTGTCATTTTCTTAGGCAACACTCCTGTTACTTGGTTTGCAAAGAGATAAGCAACCGTAACTCACTCGTTAACAGAAGCTGAATATGGAACTTTGGCAACATTGGCTAAAGATGATACTAAAAGACGTTGGTGACTTTCTTTCTCATATTCCTGCTCTATGGTGCGATAATATCTCCACCTTAGCCATTGCTTCTAATCTTATTTTCACATAAGAACAAACCATATTGAGGTTAATTATCACTTAATGAGGGAAAAGGAAAGTTCATGTCTAGGCTCGATCTGTTAGCAGATCTCTTTACGAAGGCATGCATTCTCCTCGTTTTCAAGACCTGGCATCCAAACTCATGGCTGAATCCCCCATTTGTTTGAGGGCGGGCTAACTTCATCTCTAAGCAGGAAAAAATCTTCAACACTAACTAAATATGAAGAGAGAACAAAAGAGGGGAAATGGCAAGAATATACCAGAAGGTTTGGTAGTCATGGTTCTAGAAAACCATTAAATCAAACTAATCATTAAAATTATTTAGTACTCACCAATTAAGATGAGGTCAATACAAGATAAGTTCAAACCATTCGACTTACGCAATGCATAGTTGTATTGCATTTCCCCAGCTGCAGCCTACAATGGTGGACCACTTCATTGATGAGGACAGAGTCAACATACTTGGGAGCTTCAGTCATTCCATTTCAAAGATACTTTCAACATAAACTTTAGTTGTGGGTTGCCCAAAGCAACGTTAAAACTTCAAAATGGCATTGAAGAGGTCCAATTTGATTGCTTTTAGCAAATACATAGGCTCCTTACTTCTCTTTTCAATATTGTACAAGCTCTTTTTTCTTAAATAAATATCTGCCATTTTTTAATAAACAAAAATATACGACTAGTAGTGGTTAAAGAATGGATAACCCATTAAACAAAAAATTGTGATTAAGGTTGAATAATTGCGAAGTCCTTTATGCTCCGTTTATTAAAAATCAATTGACCAGTTCACTGACTCCTATCAATAAATAGACATATCCCCATATGCTATGCTTCCCACCCCTCACCAAAGCAAGAATACACAGAGTACTCTACTAGAATCTCAAATATGAAGAAAGTTGTTTCTTACCTTGTAACTGTGGCCCTTTTGGCTTTGGCATCCTCCCTTGCTTCTGCCTATGACCCTAGTCCTTTGCAAGACTTTTGTGTTGCAATTAACAACACCAATTCTGCTGGTATGTACATAATCTTGTTATTATTAGCTGTAGTAGTATTATTATCACTTTCTTTTGAAATCATTAAAAGTTCTACTCATTGATGAATTTATGCCCGCCGGTTATATCATCTCTATCACATTTTTCCCCCTACATGACATGTTGTCAATTGTTACAGAACTGTCTAATTTGTGACAATAACAAACTTCTCTTTGTGCAGTTTTCGTGAATGGAAAATTTTGCAAGGACCCAACACTTGTCACAGCCAATGATTTTTTCTTCTCTGGACTCAATATTCCTGGAAACACAGCTGCAAATAAAGTCGGATCAAGTGTCAATCTTGTGAACGTCGATAAAGTACCAGGTCTCAACACTCTAGGCATATCTTTGGCTCGCCTTGACTTTGCACCATATGGTTTGAATCCACCTCACACTCACCCTCGGGGCACTGAGCTTTTGGTAGTCATAGAGGGTACTCTCTTAGTTGGATTTGTCACATCCAATCCAAACAAACTCTTCACCAAAGTTCTAAACAAGGGAGACGTCTTTGTATTCCCAATTGGTCTCATTCACTTCCAATTCAACGTAGGGCAGACCAATGTTGTTGCCTTTGCTGGTCTTAGCAGTCAGAATCCTGGGTTGATCACTATAGCAAACGCTGTCTTTGGATCTAATCCTCCAATCAATCCCGATGTTCTTGCCAAGGCCTTCCAATTGGACAAGAATGTTGTCGAATATCTTCAAAAACAATTCTAGTCAAACCACAATTAGGAAAAATATTTGTAATAGGAATGATTAACCATTACATAGCAGAGTTTGATTAAAATTTGCCTTGTTTCCCAAACTGTATTGCCATTAAAATATTTATTATCAAATAAAATTCTCTTATGATTTTTTTTTTTTTTTTTTGTGTGTGTCATGGTGTCATAGCAAATACAGAGAAATTAGCGTACAACTAAATCTTGATTACACCTTTGATCCACAGTGATTGAAATTACAAGAACTTATATATAAAACTGATCAAAATCGTGTTAAAAATAGACAGAAGTTTATAAATGGCATATCAAATTTAGGGCTCAGTAGTACCTATCTATGTAGAAACAGTCCTAAATGTAACATTTAAGCAACATTTTCGATGTTAAAATAGTGAGAGTATTGAAGTTCTACAACACTACGGTCTATATATATTCATATTGAGGAAACATGGAAAATATTACACTAGGGAAAGAAGTTAACAAATGAAATATTAAAGCATTTAAATACGATTATTTGGGGAAATTACATAACAAGGCTAGAGTTTACATCTTGTTTCAAATAAGGTCTCAAGTTTTTAATTTTGTCAATTAAAGTCCCAAACTTATAAAACATTTTGTCAATTGATTTTCTATTTTACTTTAATCAATTTTGATTTTCTAACAATCATTTTCTCACTTACAAAGAAATTTTCTCTCTAAAGAAAGAGTTTTCTCTCTACACACTCTGTTCAATGACAACCATGTTGATTTATAAGCAAGCCTTAGTTGAACACAAAGTTTAATCCATGGTTTTCTCTTTTTATTTTTTCTCTGATATTGCCCAGAACAACATAAAAAAATAATGGAGACTGAAATGGGCCTTAAATTGAAACAATTTCATAACTTTGGATCTTTAATTGATCAATTTAAAGACTTGAGCCCTAATCTAAAACATGGTATACATTGTGAGTTTTTTATGTAATTTTCCCCTTATTATTTTGTATGTAGAATACTACTAATTCTTTAATTAATTTAAAAGTTGTTTTAAAAAAATTAAGTAGAAAGTTCAACAATTCATTTGTGAAAAAGCATTATATCTTTCACATTTCTACCCCGGCATAAGTATGGTGATGGTAATAGAGAGAATTTTGTATTGCCGAAAGCTATCCATGGCAACCAAATGAGTTTCGGCTAAAATTTTGAGCATGGTGATGGTGATAGAGAAAATTTAATTACATAAAAGACCCAAAATTTACCATATTTCAAATTTGATCCTATATTGCCAATTTTGTGAATTAAAATCTCAAATTCATGAAATTGTTTCAATTTAAGGTCCTTTTCCATCTTAGTTATCCATTTTCGTTATTCAGGGCATTAATAGAGCAAATAAAAGAAAAAACCATTAATTAAACTCTGTGTTTCACATAAGGTTTCCTTATAAATATGTTAGTTCCTTTAGACCTCAGATATGCAATTTAACCAATTTTAAGCCAAGTAGTTAATTAGTCAAATTATGATTTGGCTTTGGCTAAAGACTACACCAATATTGTGCAACAAAACAAATAACAATGAAAATAAATAATGCACAATATGGTGATGTAGGGAAAAACCAATGGGAAATTATCCAAAGGAAAAAAACGACTACGGGGGCTTCTCCACCGACCCGATAACCAAAATAAATCCACTAATTGAATTGAATTTTTTACAATATCAGAATAGCCATATTCTAAATTGATACAACCCATTAGTATTTACTAATGTTACCCACTTGAATAGTAGGCTTTGTTCCACATGAACCTCCCTTCTAAAACTTCAAGTACCCACTTGAAGATTTTGTTCTAGAAACTTGATCTTCTGGAAAGGCAGTATCTTCTACACCACGAAATCTGAAAATACTTTACGCTAGATCACCGGTAGAGGCTTTTAAGAGCAGGGGGTTATAGACACCTCATTTTGTATCCCTTATGACTCGGGCCCCTGTTCCCTAGTGAAGACATTACTCTGAGGCCCAAGGTTGATTTGGGGCCCATTCATGTGAAATCTAGACTTGAGGAAATATTTATGGACAAAATAAAATTATTTTTGGAAAAGAAAAGGCACAGGAAACCCTAAGTGTGCATATGCGCATGCACATACTTACGTATGCGCATGCACACTCAAGCCGTGCGTACGCATGCTTAGGGCATGTGCATGCATACCCTAAGTATGTGTATGCAACTAGGGTTCCAAAATTATATGAAAGGAAAGGTTTTTTTTTTTTTTTTTCATTTAAATTTGTGTGGTACGAATCCCACATCATCTGAGAACCGCCCCACACCCCTATTTTACCACTATATAAATCCATAAAAGGCACTATTCAAAGAGGGGTGAATATACGCAAGATTTACTATAAAATAGTGAATCAAAGAGAGAGTTTTTCACAAAACATCCTCAAGTCAAGTTTTGCTTGCTTGGGTCCTATTTTGATCTCGGCCTTTGAGTTCTAAATTAAGCTTACTAACCTACTCGTTTTCTTGTTGATTAGATTGATTGAAGGGAAGTCAAATCAAGCTCTAAAAAATTCTTGTGTTGAGGTAAAGGTTCTAACTTTGGGTCTCCAATCTCTTTGTTTGTGTGTGTGTGTGTGTGTGTGTGTTGTTTATATGTTTTATTACTTTCATAGTGTTTATGTTAACTTAGGCTTGTTTTGTGTTTATATCCGAAGCATAATAGGTTGCTAGTTTTCGTGTTTTTGTTTAGTTTCTGTTCTATTTGCTGAGGTTTAGGTTTTTGGGTTTGTATGTGTGCGCATGCTTTATGCATGCATACACATACTTGAGGTGTTATGCGCACGCACACCCTTGCCCAAGAACCCAGATCTAGTTTCTTTGTTTTCTTTCACAGGTTTAGTCTCTGTTTAGTCCTGTTTCCTTTGTTTTAGGCTCTATTTTAGGTTTTTAACATGTTTTTTTTTCCTTGTTTATTGCTTAGATCTTGATTATGGTTCTTGTTTGGTTGAATATCATGAACATGCATATGAACATGAACATGCATTGATGCATAAGTGTTGTGGTGCAATGAGGTAAGTCATGCATAGATCACATGAACATGCATTTGTTTGATTGAACATGAGTTGCTTAAATATTTGATAATATGCTTGGTTGAATGTCATCATGCTATGTTTGAATATAATTGCTAAATCTGCCTTGTGATGTTTGCTACCCTTGGTGATATATGTTTAATGTCACGATAGATGAATGCTAGGCTTAAAGGATGATATGCCATGTTTGTTTGCATTAGACGCATGCTAGAGTGTAGGTGATTTTAGAATAACATATTAAATAACCCTTTAATGAGATTAAGATTTGGAACACATTGAGTGGAAGTTGACCCATGGGTCAGGTGGGGTTGGGTGTCTAACACCTTTCCATCCCTATACCTAAACTCCAGACACGTGCTCTGGTAAAGATTAGTCCTTCCACAAGGGTGCTATATTTATGGTTCCTATACCTATTCTAAGTGGCAACTCCATTTACACCATCTGCCATGGTCCACCCGCCAAGGTGTACATCCCATGAAGGATAACCAAAACTCATTGCGTGCACTTGTGCCCATAAGGATACAAGAACCGTAGATATACAATTAGTGGCTCTCCAAGTCTTTTCCACGTTCTCTAGGGTTTTCTATTATTGTTAAGCCTTGGTTGCACAAAATTGTAGAGGCTTGATGGGATGAATTTGGATTATGACTAGTACCTGTCTTCACTTCAAACACATTGAAACTCGATCAATCCAAATTTGTTGAATAGGCTGCAAGTTGAATATGATCTATAGAACCTAGGTAGCTATCTTGACTTCAAAAACAGGCTTCCAAGGGTGCTACATTTATGGTTCCTATACCTAATCTAGGTGGCGACTCCATTTACACCCTCCCACATGGTCCACCCTAGGCCAAGGTGTACTTCCCACAAAGGAGAACCAAAAATTGTCGCGGGCACTTGTGCCCAAAGGGGCACAAGAACCGTAGATATACAATTAGTGGCTCTCTAAGTCTTTTACATGTTCTCTAGGGTTTTCTATTATTGTTAAGCCTTGGTTGCATGAAATTGTAGAGGCTTAACGAGATGAATTTTCATTTTGACTAGTACCTGTCTTCACTTCAAACACATTAAAACTCGATCAATCCAAATTTATTGAATAGGCTACAAGTTGAATATGATCTATAGAACCTAGGTAGCTATCTTGACTTCAAAAACATGCTTCCAAGATACATAGCAGAAACATTTTTGTTTAGGGTTTGCCAACCTAAATTATGGAGCTAAGAAAATCAATTTGACATTCATTGAACAAAGATAGTAGAAAGAGAAAAACCTTTCTAGAGAGAGAAAGTTTTGTTTAGGGGAAAAATATTTGCCAAAAATTGAAAATGGTTACTTAAGTGAAATGCAATATTTTATCATCAATTTTCTCTTTTTTTGTGCTCTATTTCAGCCTAGAAATAGAATAATGTAAATGAATAACAGAGATGGGCATGGGCTTCAAATTGAAATAAAATTCATAAGTCTAGGACTTCAACTAACAAAATCAAAAACTTGAGACTTAATTTAAAATAGGAAATAAACTCTGGTTCTCTTTATGTAATTTCCCTGAATAATTTTTTTAACTGCTTAGGTATTACATTTCCTTACCTTGTATTAATTTTTCTTTCCATGTTTCCTCTATATGTATACATCGAGTTATAGATTCTCAATAGTAAATACTCTTACTATTTCAACACTGTGAAAATTTTACATCGAGTTTAGGACTATTGTTTGACATAGAATATGTGCTATGTACTAAGGAGGTGGTATACATGCATCGGGCGCATTTATCCTCCGTTTCACATAGAAGGGATACATGCACCTGACGCGTGGTAGATTTTCTTGCAACAGAGACCTCAATTTGAAATGTCATTTTGTAAAAATGAGAATAATAATTCTGTCTATTTTTATTACAATTTTGATCACTTTATCAATGTTTGTGTTTTTCTTTTAAAAAAAAAAGTGCTTGTGATTTCAAACATTGTGGATCCATGTTGTAATCAAGATTTAGTCGTGAACTAAATGGTCTGCCTTTGTTATCACACCATGAGTCCATGACACAAAAAAACAATCATAAGAAACCATTTTATTTGATAGTAATTATCTCTGCGGTGTTACAGTGAGGGAAACCAAACAAAATTTATTCAAACAATTTAGTGGTTCACCATCCCAATTTACACATATTTTTCCTATTTGTGGTTTGACTAGAATTGTTTTTGAAGATATTCAACTACATTCTTGTCTAATAGGAAGGCCTTGGCAAGAACATCAAGATTGATTGGAGGATTAGATCCGAAGACAGCATTTGCTATGGTGATCACTCTAGGATTTTGACTACTGAGACCAGCAAAGGCAACAGCATTAGTTTGCCCTATGTTGAATTGGAAGTGAATGAGACCAATTGGGAATACAAAGACGTCGCCCAAATTTAGAACTTTGGTGAAGAGTTTGCTTGTTTGGGTTGGAGGTGACAAATCCAACTAAGATAGTACCCTCTATGACAACCAAAAGCTCAGTGCTGTGAGGGTGAGTGTGAGGAGGATTCAAGCCATATGGAGCAAAGTCAAGGCGAGCCAAAGATACGCCTAGAGTGTTAAGACCTGGTAATTTATCGACGTTCACAAGAGTGACATTTGATTCGACTTTATTTGCAGCTATGTTTTCAGGAATATTAAGTCCAGAGAAGAAAAAATCATTGGCTGTGACAAGCGTTGGGTCCTTGCAAAATTTTCCATTCACAAAAACTGCACAAAGAAAAGTCTGTTATTGACATAAATAAGACACTTCTGTAACAATGGACAAGAACATGTCTTGCAGAAGAAATAAAATAAATCTAAGGTAGGTGGTATAAGTGTTGGACATAATTCAAAGGAATGTGTCAAACTTATAATGATTTCAAAGGAACGTTATGATAATTCTACTAATAAGAATGAGAGTATGTACATACCAGCAGAATCGGTGTTGTTAATTGCTACACAAAAGTCTTGCAAAGGACTAGGGTCATAAGCTGAAACAAGGGTGGTTGCCAAAGCCAAAATGGCCACAATTACAACTTTCATCATATTTGAGGTTCTTTCTCTTGTTGTGTAGTATTTTGCGTATTCTTGCTTTGGGTGAGGGATGGGAAACAATGCATATGGGAATGTCTATATATTGAGAGGAGTCACAGAAGCGGTCTATGTTTTTGCACAAACAGAGAGCATATAAGACTTGGTAATTCTTCAAAGGTTATCACATTGTTTTTATTTAATGAATGAACCATTCTTTAACTACTACTAGTCGCAGACCCATGCATTGCGCGATATAATTTTTTTTTAGGGTGATCTTATTAAATATATTTGGGGTAATAAGTAATAACACTCTCCGATTCTGTTTATATTAATAACAAAATATTTTAACTTTATTTAAGAATCCATTTATAAATGTTTAACCATGGTTAGTAAAGACATTACTCATAATTTTAGAATTAAGATACAAATTTATAAAATACCAAAACATTTGAAATGACAAATCTCTCTATAACTCATTGGAAAAAGAAAAGGAAAAGACATTACTTAATATTTTGAAATACACTTTAATTTAAAATTTTAAAATAAGAGAATTTAATTTTAAAATTAAGGTTAATTTTGGAACCTACCTTAAGCACATGCAAGTTAGTACACAATATTTTAATATTAATTTAACAAAGTTTGGTCAAACAAATGTAAAAGGTGAAAATATTTTTTCCTTTCGAGTTTGAGGTAGAGTGTCATTTCTTCAAACCTCAAGAAAGAGGAATGTAATTACCTCTATATTATTATTATTGTTGTCGTTGTTGTTGTTGTTGTTGCTGCTGTTATTAATAATTGATTTTTCATTTTCTTCTAAGTTAATAAAAACCTTACATATACCTTTTTATTTATTTATAGAATATTCATTTTTTAACCTTTACATATCTTTTTTTTTAATGTCAATCTTTACATATACCTTAAGTAAACTCTATATATTCCACTTCTTTAGATGTGCAAAATCATAGACTACTACTTCATAATGATAGTAGCTAATTAGTTTTATCACTTTTTTTCATAATTTCATTTATAACTTTTTTTACTATTATCATAATTTCATTTCTTATGTAATTTCTATTATTATATGAGAACATCTCCTTTTAGTTATGAATTAGAGTTTGATTAGTTTTAAGTTTAAAAATATTGCTATGATTGTGTTTAATTATTGATTATTGATTCAATTTTTTAAGTGAATGTAACAGTTGATTTTATTGCACTGTAAAGTTTTTAATGTTCTTCATATTGGTCATATTTATTTTTTATTTTTACTTCTTCTTACAACCTCATTGTTTTCCAATTAATAGTTACTAATTGACATTTGATTTTTTTTTTCTTTAACATCTCTCTCTCTCTCTCTCTCTCTCTCTCTCTCTCTCTCTCTCTCTCTCTCTCCATAGGCAACCTATTGTTTTCCAAAACTTGATGATTATTTTATTATTAAATATGCATTGTAGTTTTTTTTTTTTTTTCATTTAATTTTGCTACCCTTAAGTTAGTATATCCATAACTATTAGTTTCTTTATATTATATTTGGTTTGATATCCTCATTATTATTATTATTATTTTAATTTAGTGTTTCCCAATTGGCATTTGTTTTGTATTATATTTTTTCTTTGATGTATTGGGTTTGAGAATGAGTGTGTCCCTAGACCCCCAAATTACAACTTAATCAATTCAAGCAATATGTCAAACAACTAGTGTGCGGAAACTTAACATATGCTATCATATGAAATTGATTAAATACTATCTAAGCCATAACAGATTAAAATCCACAGCAGATAAATAAAAAGGCAAAGATAGAGAGGAAGGAAGATGCAAACACAAAGACAACACGCGATGTGTTATCGAAGAGGAAACCGAAGCCCTCGGCGAAAAACCTCTCCGCCGCCCTCCAAGCGATAATCAATCCACTAGAAAATATAGTTGGGATATAAGGACAGCAATAGACCCTCCAAGCCTAATCTACCCAGTGCACCTAAGCCCTCCAAGCTTCTTGCTCCAACGAGGTTGCGCCGAACCTTTTTCTTTTCTAGCTTCCCGGATTCCGCTACTAGACCGTAGCATCAACCAATGAAGATTGGTTCCTTCCTAACTGCTTCCCAGAAATCCAAACAGCAGTCTCACAATGATGATGATGGTGAGAACCTGGTTTGGTATAAAGCCTCTCAAGGATTTAACAATGGAGAGGAAGAGAGTTGAGGAATTTGAAGAGTCTCTAAGGTATAGATTGTGTGTGAATCAATCTAGTTTTTCTTTAGGGTTTCTCTCTCAAAATTCTCTCTGGAAGCTCTCTTTCAATCGTGGGTAATAGGGGTATTTATACTGGAGTGGAGAGGAATGTGAAACGTCAGAATTCTACAAAACAGGGGTGGCTCGCGGCTTGACTAAGTCGCGAGATCCAGTCGCGAGATAACCGTATGGCCAGTTGTCCTGTTTTGTCCTGTAGTGCTCCAGCTAGCAGACTGTTCACCTTCCAGCATGCTTGGCACGTGAGGTTGCTTCTGGCGGCTTGAAGCCGCGAGTCACCCGCGAGACCCAGCCGCGACACTCTGTTTTCTTGCACACTCTTGAGCAAACTTCACTTTATCTCACTCACTACCCTTACATCAAACCCACCTAAATACAGGGTTACTAAATGCTGAATTACAAGCAAATTTGGCACGGAATAAAGCCAATAAGATGGTTGAATAAATTCAACCTTACAATCTCCCCCTTTGGCTATTCCGTGACAAAACCCTAAAACAGACTCTAGACTTAACATGTGAGTTGGGAACAGTTGAACAAAAACTCACTCACACCTAACTCTAGAAGCTGTGAAGCACTTGAATCATATGAACATAATACTCCTGAAACACAACAATACACCATGATCATTGTAAGCAGAAAATTATACAATGCATATGAAACAGGCAATAAGTGATCAAGCAAAGATGGAGTTATGAAACAAACCATGGCTTGATCAACCAAGTGAACACCACAAGGTAGTGATCACAGTGCTCATTCACACTTGGAATGAACACAAGAACATACAAGTTAACAAGCACAAGGCAAGACACTTGTATGCACAACACTCAACCAATGCATATCACACAAGGCATATGCATCTAGGAACAATCCTACAAGGGCACAAGAGTGACAGTACATAAACCAAAATGCATAACATTTAGATTAAAGTACTGATTTCAACATAGCATAAAGGCTGCACTAGGCAAGGTACAAACCATAAAGCCTACAAACATGCATAAAAACATAACCCTAAAAGCTTACATAAGCACATGGGTACAAACACATTATATTGAATAAAAACTTAAACAATATAAACTAAAAGTGCTTAAAATTTCTCCCCTTCAAAGTGATGAGAAGCTGTGATGCACTTGGAACATATATATACTTGTACCCTGAAACACTTGCACAAAACACATTAGACCCTCAAGGTAAAGCAAGTAATAAATGACAAGTATAATATAACAAGTATAGAAATGACTACAATGATCACATAGCAAAGCAAATGATCATCTGAACATGCATTCAATGAAGCATAATAACATAGGGATATATGCATGTCCAAAGCACAAACATGATGCAATGAGAACACCAAAGCATAACACAAAGCACCATAAAGCCAACAAGAAAACAAACAGAATAAGGTTTTCTAGTTAACACAATGTCTTCTCCCCCTTGGTATATGCATCTCCCCTATGGAATATCTCTCCCCCTACAAATGTGCATGAGAAATAGAATTTCTCCCCCTAAGGATGTGCACAAGAGTCATATAGAAATGACAAAATACTCCGAAACATTCTCTAGAGTATACTCTCCCCCTTTTTGTCAGGAATAGACAAAGGGTCAAGAAGAAACGAGGGCAAGAGATGAAGGTATGAACAGTGCTAATGATGCATGAGGGGTGCAAGATGAATGAGAAAATGAAGCTCAAACCCAAGATAAAGTAACATGCTACAAAACATAAGGTAAGCATGACATGCTAGGATGAAGAAATAAGGTAAAGACCAATGCGTGACAAGGGTAACAAAAGTGTGTGCAAGAGGTGGCTAAGTGCAATGCATGTCCAATGCATGAAAAATGCACATGTGGGGCAAAGTGTGCAAAATACACAACTAATGAACCAAACATGTTCCTAATGAGGAAACATGAGAAACCCCAAAGTTTGGTACTCATCGGAGTCCAAACAAGCGAGAAAATGTCTAAGAGGCATTTTATCAAACACCTAGCATGCACACTATGAACAAAAATGTGAAACAATGCATGAACATCATGAAATCCACCCTTAATACATGTTCTTTCTGCCACAAGGGGCCAACATCCAATGCATATCAACAAAAGAAACCAATCCCATGAAGAAAATTGACAAAAAATAAGTTTTCCCAACCCCTATGATGAAAATCCCAACCAAGAGCACAAAACTCTCCAAAACATAATCTAAGGATCAAAATCAATGAAAAGAGTTTATAATTACCTTAGAGATGTTAATGGATTGAAAAACCATTCAAATTGGTTGGGTTTTGATGTAAAAATATTGAAAGAGAGGTTTTAGAGAGGATGGGAGAGGTTTAAAACAAGTTTCCCACGAAAAAGCTGTTTAAAAAGCTGATTCTGGGCGACTCGCGACTGGCGAGTCGCGAGACAAGTCGCGAGTGAGCCGCGAAACCTCTCTGTCTGAACTCGCGGCTTAGACTCGCGGCTTGCAAGCCGCCAAACCGAGTAGCCAAAACTGGCAGCTTGTTGGCAGCTCGCGCAAGTAGCCAAAATGAGTGGCCAAAAATTCTGATACTTGTTTTTCAAAACAGAACATGTTTAAACATAGAAAAACAAAGTAAGCACTAAACATAAACACAAAAAATGATAAAAATCACTTCCAAAAACATATAAAATGATCAAAAATCTTTTTGGATTAATCCATATAAGATTGAGCACACACACATCACATTTAGACAAGTACACTCTAACAAATGAATAAGACATTCATTGAACATTAGGCAAGTGTGTTATGTGTGTGTATCAAATGTGGAATAGTCCTTAGTCTAGAGTGAAGCTTCAATGATCAATTCAATCAAGTCATACACAACTAGTGCTAAGTCTAGTGGTCTATCTCAATTATAGAAATGAACATATATGACCTCCCACAAGAAAATGATTACATATGATGAAGCTTTTCATTTGGTTTCTTTACAATTCATAACATTTGATCATTTTGAATCAAAGCATCTCATTTTGAGATCGATGCCTGAAATTTGTGATATTTCAATTTGATGAACAAGCCTTTGGCTTTTTGGGCATCATACAATTTCATTTAAGTCGCTTTCCCTTTTTCCTAGTCAAATACTAGTATGTGCGACGGCTTTTGCAGCTCATTATCTCTTTTCATTTTGAGATTTACATTTATTGAGCTCTTTAAGCAATAAAAATAAAAGAGTGGGAAGAGATATAAGTACAAGTCTACGCATGTATCAAAACCAACATGACTATTGACTAATCATTCATGACAAGCTTGAAGATCGATTTACAACAATCACACAAAGATGTCAAGATTTTTCCCACAAAGATATAAGTGCAAAAATAACAAGCTAAGCTCGTAAATGCACAAAGCCATTTGTACAAAGGTACAAGGCCAAACTCACATGAGATATGTGCTCAAACATATACGATCAAACTTTTTGAATTTTTCACTTTTTATGTGGTTTTGGATTTTTTACTCACACAAAACTGAAATATAAAAGAAGGATAAAAAACAAAACAATGCATACAAATAAATGCAAGATGCACAAAATGCATGATGATATGACATTTAATGCATGAAGGGTCCTACAAAGATCGAAAGAATTAGATCAAGGACCAAAAAGAGCAAAAGCTCAACCATAGGAACCCTTCCTCGTCCAAACGGAACGATTGTTTTGAATGAGTGTCTCAAGAGAAGCGAGACGAGGGTTGGAAGAATGAGAACTGGAGATGCACATAGTCAAGGAGTTAAGAGCATTAAACATTTTCTTTAACAACATGCTATTTTCACTCAAATCCAGTTTACTCTTTTTAGCACAACTTCCAAAAAGCTCAAGTTTCTCTTTTATTTTGATTCTTTTAAGAGCTTGAAACTTAGAACAATGAGGTCTTAGATGACCAAAGGCACCACAATGGTGACAAACAATGTGTTTAGGTCCACTAGGCTTTTTGGGAATAGATCTAGCAACATGGTTTTGTTCCCTCTTCAACTTATGACATTGAGGTCTTATATGACCAATCACACCACAATGGTGGCAAGTTGGAACAAACTTAGATCCATTCAAAGCCTTAGGTTGAGACCTAAACGAAGGTTTTGACTTAACAGCCTTTCTCTCCACCTTTTGATTTCTTTTATGTGGAGGAATGTACACCGATTTGTCCTTTAAGGTAGAACACACACTAGGCACAAAATCGGGTACCACAACATGATTGCAACAAATATTATCATCCATTTTATTAATGGGTTCAGCAATCAAACACTTGGCATGCATCTTAAGAGATTCATTTTCACATTTAAGATCATCAACAAGTTTGTTAGACAAAACAAGTTTAGCATCCAAGTCCATATTCAAACATTCAAACTCTTTCAGCTTTTCAAGAGAAATTTCAGCAAATTTTTTATATTTCTCAACCAATTTGTTGGATTCATTGAGCTTAGCAATCAAATCATCCTTTTCACAAAATAACTTGCTCAAATTCTTTTGAAACTTCTTAGCATTTTTCTTCAAGAGTTTGTCAACAACACCCATGGATTCAAATAACATGTCATCACACTTATGAGGATTAACACTCATAGAGGCATTTTCACAAACATGTGGCATGTTACATTCATCACCAACCAAATCATGCAAAGAGGCATACAAAGCACAATCCATGGCAAATAAACACAAGGGGTCAAGGATCACACTTAGGTATTTAAACCACAACAAGTGTACCCGCTCTGATACCAATTGAAAGTTCAAAAACGTGTACAAAAACACCTTTGAACGTTTAGACCCCCAAATTACAACTTAATCAATTCAAGCAATATGTCAAACAACTAGTGTGCAGAAACTTAACATATGCTATCATATGAAATTGATTAAATACTATCTAAGCCATAACAGATTAAAATCCACAGCAGATAAATAAAAAGGCAAAGATAGAGAGGAAGGAAGATGCAAACACAAAGACAACACGCGATGTGTTATCGAAGAGGAAACCGAAGCCCTCGGCGAAAAACCTCTCCGCCGCCCTCCAAGCGGTAATCAATCCACTAGAAAATATAGTTGGGATACAAGGACAGCAATAGACCCTCCAAGCCTAATCTACCCTAGTGCACCTAAGCCCTCCAAGCTTCTTGCTCCAACGAGGTTGCGCCGAACCTTTTTCTTTTCTAGCTTCCCGGATTCCGCTACTAGACCGTAGCATCAACCAATGAAGATTGGTTCCTTCCTAACTGCTTCCCAGAAATCCAAACAGCAGTCTCACAATGATGATGATGGTGAGAACCTGGTTTGGTATAAAGCCTCTCAAGGATTTAACAATGGAGAGGAAGAGAGTTGAGGAATTTGAAGAGTCTCTAAGGTATAGATTGTGTGTGAATCAATCTAATTTTTCTTTAGGGTTTCTCTCTCAAAATTCTCTCTGGAAGCTCTCTTTCAATCGTGGGTAATAGGGGTATTTATACTGGAGTGGAGAGGAATGTGAAACGTCAGAATTCTACAAAACAGGGGTGGCTCACGGCTTGACTAAGTCGCGAGATCCAGTCGCGAGATAACCGTATGGCCAGTTGTCCTGTTTTGTCCTGTAGTGCTCCAGCTAGCAGACTGTTCACCTTCCAGCATGCTTGGCACGTGAGGTTGCTTCTGGCGGCTTGAAGCCGCGAGTCACCCGCGAGACCCAGCCGCGACACTCTGTTTTCTTGCACACTCTTGAGCAAACTTCACTCTATCTCACTCACTACCCTTACATCAAACCCACCTAAATACAGGGTTACTAAATGCTGAATTACAAGCAAATTTGGCACGGAATAAAGCCAATAAGATGATTGAATAAATTCAACCTTACAGAAAGGATTCCCAAAGATTAGTAATTTGGCATAAATAGAAGAATGTATAAAAAAATTCATCGAAAAATTGAGAGAGAGAGAGAGAGAGAGAGAGAGAGAACCTCTTTTTTGTGAGAGAAAACCATACATAGAATGAAATAGATAGTTACAAATTTATAGTAAGAGAATGTGAATAGGAAAAGACAAAATAAAGGAAGATGAAGAGAAAGAAAAAGAAAATATTTATGTGGAGAGTAGTGGAGAGATAAAAAAAGAATAATAATATTTATGTAGAAGGTAGTGGGAAGATGAAAAGGTAAGGGTGGAGAAAGTGTGGAAACTGTAAATATTAAAATAAAATAAAAAGTAAATGTTAAAAACAATTATAGGAAAATTGGAAAAAAAATGATAATAAGGTGGACGATGATGTGGTTCAACTAGAGCGTAGCAACGATAAATGCTACGTTTCAGCTTTTAGATATATATAGAATATAGATTTGTTGTACATTGTTAAAAACCAATCAAATGGGACCTCTTCAATGCCATTGTGCAGTTTTAAAGTTGCTTTGGTCCAATCCTATCTTATCAAAAATAATGTTTCTTTGTCCTATACCCACAAATAAACCTTATGTTGATTGATTGTGTATTAAAAATTGAAATGTCTGAAGCTTCCATGAATGTTGACTCTGTCCGAATCATTAATTAGTGAAAGTTTTACCGTTGTAGGCTGCGTGCAATATAACAATACTTGGCTTAAATTCTCCAAGTCCAGTGGTTTGAAATTATCTCGTTGACCTTATCTTAATTGGTGGGTACTTGCGGGGGCATGTACCAAGCTCCACATCAACTTGAGTACTAGGTTTTTTTTTTTTTTTGAGGAGTACTAGATCAATCTAGATTATATAACCGATTACAATGACCCCCAATTATGATTAGTCCATGAGTCTTACATCAGACGCGTGCTAAGTCAATTTGCGTTATATATAAGCAACTAAAAAAATAAAACTAGTACAATTAGAGCATAATAAAAATGTGGATAATTTTTTTCTCGAGTTGTGACATGGTATCATTCTAATTCTACTCATTGCCTCCAATACCTTTGTAAATTTTTCATCACTTAAATAATAATAATAATAATAATAATAATAATAATATTATTATTATTATTATTATTATTATTATTATTATTTTCTATCAAAAATATTAATATTTTATTTCAACCAACATGTTCTCTCTTTGTTGAAGTTTCAATTTTTGAATATTTTTGCACCCATTTGGATTTTGGACTCCCTTGGACACATCCGATCGAATCCAATTTGGGCAATCCATTGAGTCATAACTTGGTAGCTTTGTCCAAGGAAGATATTCTGCGAAAACAATTTCCATCAGGGTATGAAAGAGACAAAGAACCTTTCACTTTGCCCCTGCATGAAGTGACCAACTCTACGTGAATAAGGGATATTTCGTTTCTAAAACAAAAGGAAACGTGAAAACGTAATGAAAGCTAGGAAGAAAAGGAATAAACTGAATCCAAAGAAAGCACAGAAGCCTGAATTTCCTTCCAAACGTCAATCTCCCACTTCTGTGTATAAAACCAATATACTTCATCCATCATTTCCATCTGGAAATTATAATCACCTAAAACCCAACACACGAAACCAAAACACAAAAAAGAAACAAAAGCTAGAGCTAAGATGGAATCCAAGTCACAATCCGATAATCGTGTTTATGAGGAATTTGAAGCACAATTTGAGTGGGCAATTGAGGAGGGATTGGACACTCTCTTGGTCCATGTACCAGGTTTGTTTCTGATTTAATTTCCTTTGGTGTTTGTTAATTGTCAATATTGGTCTGTCCAGTTGATTTAGTGTCATTTTAGAGCTAGCTAGACAATATGTATTATGGCTTCAATTTTGTTGTTCAGGTTTATTAATTAGAATAGCAGATCATGACGCTTATAGTATGATAATATGGCTTTATAGATATGTATATATGGGTACCAATTGTTAATGAGTTTGCAGATCATCTTTCTTGACATTCTTTAAATAAAAATTTGTAAACAATTTTAAAAAAGCTCTTTAATATCTTAATATAACCAGGATAACAAGCCAATTTTCTTTTCTTTTTTTCTTCTTTTTCTTTTCCCCTCTACCAATATGCAAACTGCAAAACTATCTCACAAAACTCATTCGATTTTAATATTGGTTGAACAAAAAATAAAATTCTAGTTTAATATAGAACTAGTTTAAATTTATTTTTTATTTGTCTGGATTTAGGTTATATGTAAAATTGTCAAATTTTAGGTTATAAGTAAAATTTTCAAAATTTAAAATTGGTTTTGGGTGGAAAATGCAAGTACAAAAAAATAATAATTTACAAACTCAACTTTTAAGGGAATGTGCATTTTGAAAAGAATCAAATTTAATACTTTTTTTAATAGAAATATATATGGTTCGAACTAGTTTTTTAAATAAAAAAATTTACCAACTTGAAAACAATTAAGCCGGTTATATTTTCTTCCTAATTGGCAATGTTTTATGACCTGCCAACCGACCTCTTAAGTTGTCAAATGCCTTGTAGCTGAATTAACACCTCTCCATGCACAAAGTGCTTGAGGGTTTAGAGGAGAAGGGGTTCGAACTGCAAGGTTAGCAGCATGTTGTAATTATTTCTCAAAAGAAAAAACCCTTTAGGTTGTGATTGAAGGACCCATGGATTCCAAAAAAAAAAAAAAAAGGTTAAATTGCATATTTGGTCCTCAAGCATTAACATTTGTTTTCAAAATTATTTTATAGTTTAAAACATTTCACTTTAATTTTTATATTTTCAAAATTGTTTCTATAAAAGTCTTTATTGTTATATGATAAAAGGAAAATTATGATGTGGCAAGTGAAAATCACGCAATATCATAAAGGCATTTGCCTTCTAAAGTATATGACAATAAAGGCATTTTTTTGGAATATTTTAAAGTAAATTGTCAATTTTAAAATAAAGGTCAAAATTTGCAAATTAATCATGAAATTTAATTGTCAAGATAAAAAGTAATAGTTTTGATGAATGGTAAATATGTTTTTCTTGTCAACAATAATAATTATAATACATATATTTTTCTGATTATTGTTTTTTATCATAAGTTCAAAATACTAATAAATTAGTCTTTAATGTAATTTGTATAAACAATAAAAAAAGAAAATTTAAAATCCCATTACCGATTATTTACCTTAAGCAGTCTAGGATGATGGTTTTGAGTCTCTTAAAATCTCTTTAGTGAAAATTACTCCATATATATTTGACAATGTCTTTAAAGATCCATCTAGTCAAAAGCTCATTTCTCTTTTATTTTTTATTTTTTATTTTTTTTTGAAAAAACAAATTCTTCCACATTATGAAACATTGAAAACCCCACAAGATTCTGAGGAAATAATATATATATATATATATATCGTGTTCCTTTTACCATTTTATCTTTCAAAAGAATTGTATAGAACAACTACTTTTTATCCTAAACTGGTCTGTGCCTAGGCAGGCATAGTGCTCAGAAAGGGAATATCTTTATCTTTACCTTTTCTTTTTACATTTTACTTGTTCTTTTCTCCTTTTTTTTTTTTTTTTTTTAATTTTAATTTTTAGTACCAGCTTGAGAAGTGTTTAAGAAAAGCATTATACCTAGATGACTAGGAAAATCCACTAAAAATGGGAAAGGTAACTATTCATAATTAAAACGAAAAAAAAAATTAATAAACAAAATAATAAATAAATTTCTTAATTATATTTTTATTATGTATTTAAAAAATTAACATATAATAAAATTTGTTCAATCTCTTACACTACTCAACTTATTATGAGTTTTATTATAAATTTTTTTTTAGAAGAATTATTATAAAAAACTTATAAATTGACTAAATAATAAATGTGATTAGTCCACACCAACAATATGATAAATAAATTATTTAATTAATTTTCTTTGTAATTTTGAAAGTTAAAACAATAATTAATAAGATTTATATTATAAAATTTGTAGTATTTAGTATTTACATAAGTGTATCTCTTTATAATTGCAGGTTTTAGAAGGGAAGAATTAAAGGTTCAAATAACTTCAGCAGGCAACCTCAGGGTCAGTGGTCAACGTTCGCTTGGTAAAAACAAATGGAAGCGTTTTGACAAAGAATTCACCATCCCACCAAATGCGGACACCGATGCAATCTCTGCAAAATATGATGAACACGTAATCTATGTTAAACTACCCAAAAAAATGATTGCCCCAGCTGAACTACGTGAGGAGCAACATTCAAAACCACATTTATTAGGACATTCAAAGCCTCAACAAAATCCCAAAGTTGGTGATCAGCCAAAATCTCAGAAGTATAATTTTGAAGAACTTGAAAGAAAAAAGGCTGCTGATGCTACTGAAGTTATCCAAGAACAAAAGGAACAGCAGGCTGCTGAAAACAAGGTTCCACCAAAGGCAATTGTGCAAGAAACTGCTAAGTATGTTGCGCCGCAAAAGAGAACCAAGAAGGAGGAAGAAGCAAGCAGTGCAAGAGGGCAGAGTGAAGATGTTTCAAAAAAGACAACAGAGAAGGCAAAGGAAGTAACAAGTTATGCAGATGGAAAGAGTAGTACTAGTACAGCAGCTGATGATACTACTAATTACAAGTTTTCGCAAAGGCCACCAGAGAAGAAGAAGAAGAGCACAGAAACTGATATTGCTAGCAATTATGTTTCCCAAATGGAATTAGAGAAGGAAAGGAGTGGTGGATTGGAGAAAGCAGGAAAAGCTATTACCAGCACAACAAATGAAATGCATGAAACTCTTGACTCATTTAAGGAGGCAGCAGAGAGGAAGTACAAAGAAACAGCTAGAAATGCGGATGGAATTGGTAGATCTGGTCTAAACGGTTATAGGGAAGTGGCAGGTGGTTTGGCCACGGAGATGAAGAAGAAAAATACACTGATGAACTTGGTTGTGGCTTCACTTTTGGTCCTGGTATTTGCGCTTTATCTTAAAAATGCATTAACTAGGTCTGCCTTAATTGAAGAGCAGTAATGTATTTACTATATATGTACAATTGACACTACTTGCATAGACAAGTAAATAAATTGAATAAAGTGGCTTCACAATTATTGATATAGTGAGGGTTTCTTTCAAATTCATTACTATGTGATTCTGCTCCTTTGAAGAAAATAATGGTAAAAATATTAACAGTATAAAGGGGGTACTACTACTTTTTTTACAAAGAACCTGACATAAATCTTAGAGAATGGTGCCAATACCACATCAATGTTTATTCTATAACAAAAAAATAAAAAAATAAAAAAAACTCTGATGTCCGGTAGAAAGAGAGCAAAATTGAATTAGTGAATATAGGAAAATATGAAAAAGAATATAAAGAAGGCAAAGGAAGAAAGAATGAAAAATAGAGAGAAGGCAAGGAAATAACGTGATGCAATCTTAAAGTCCTACATCTATAAGCGGAAAAATTCTTGATGGCTATATCTTTACTGTTAAGTTATCTATTACAAGGAATCCATGGATGGATATGTATAGTAGGCTAAATTTTAAATTAACAACACTTGAACTATAAGTAGGATTAGGATTTCTTTGTTTGCACTCCAAGTAAGTTAAGATTACTTTTCTTGCACTCCAAGTAAGTTAAGATTACTTCTCTTGCATTCCAAGCATTGATATCTTTAATATCCCCCTCAAACTCAAGTTGGAAACTTAAAGACAACTTGAGTTTGTAGAAAAAAATAAGACCTTGAAGGAAATCATGACCGAATTGAATGTGGAGCAGATGTCAAGCTAGAACGAAGGTTAGATGTACGTAATGATTGAGGACAATGGCAATTAGGGTTTTTTGGTTTGGTTTTGGGTAATTTGAATGGTGGTTGAACTAGGCTTAATCTTGGATTGTTTGGGTTTGATGATTTGGGTGTAGTGATTTTGAGGTTCTCTGTGTTGGTCGTCAAGTGTGGTGTAGGGGACTAATCAATTAAATCTAAAACTATTTTCTACTCTCTCTCTCAGCAAACACTAATCTAACATATTTTACAGAACTATTTATATAAGATATATCACACTGAATTATATACACCACTTATAAAATATATGGAAGACAGTACCAAAAAGTCCACCCACTTAATCACACTAAAACCACTTGCAAAGGAATAATGCTATTTGCTACTACATCAGTGATATCATCTGTAACTAGGAGCATGTTCCTACAATCACTTAATATGTAGCTCAGCTGGTGCAATCCAAACCAGCTGCATCAATTAAAAATCCAACTCAACTCTCTGTTAGCTCTCATCCCGCCTACTCTGTACAACAATCTTTTCTGGGAAAAACAACGATGAGTAATTGCATATTAACTAAATGCAAGGGATATGCTACCACTATTTCTAAGAAATGTCAGGCCTTTCGGACTGTGGGGTCGCTTATGCAAAAGGAAAGACAAAATGTAACTAGAACATGATATTTGAGGAACATGTTTAGACTACTTGCTGGCCCCCCCTAATAGTTGTGAGAAACGAGTTCAAACTGTTCAAAAACCGGGTCAGTTCTATCCTCTTGGCCATCAAATTTTTTTTTCTTCTCCAAATCAATAATAAAGAGGTGACTTCGTTTAATGACAAAGTACTTCTTATAACCCTTATTAATCACTCTCTCTAATTAGCCATTTTCATTCACCAAGCCTTTTTATGTACTCTTGTTTCTTCATTTGCAACTGCTTCGCAATTCTATCCATCACCATTTTCTTCTTTTTCTGCTTCTCCATAATTGTGCATTGTGTACCACCATCATTTTCCGAGCTCAAAAGTGACATGGCTGACGTCTCAATGAAGGATTGGATCTATAACAAATTTAAGACATATATGTGGTCAACAACTTTGTGAAAGAGAACTAGTTCACAAAAGTACCTAAAACTAATTGTGATTCAATGGAAGAAAAGGATGAGTATTGTGGTTCATGCAATGAGAAATCAATAGGAGGTTGCCACTTGCCAGTGACAAGATCTATTTTAAGAGGATAAGGTTTAAAAAATTTTAATTTTACAACTTCGATTTTCCTTTGGTTTCTTGGTTCTCAAACAAAGGTTGTTCAATGCTTTTGTTAATTTAAAAGCAGTTTCTAATCTTTGCTATTTAGTTCCTAGCATAGGATGCATTAGGATTTATGCATTTGGATGTTTGTCTGCACCTTCCCATATGTCCAGGAAGTTTCTATTTCCTGTTCTTTTATTTCTCAACGTAATGCACCATCTACGTTTTTAGTATTATTGTGTGCCTGCTGAACACACTCCAGAATCAAATACACCGGATGGAATTGTATAAAACGCATTGCATGAGGATTGATCTGCTCTAAACTAAAAACAAAAGGGAGGAGGGGGGGAAGCCAACTCTTTAAATATTCCATATCTTTAGAGTGTGTTTGTATTTAGAGTAAAACCTAAAATTTTTAATCATCCGTTGAAATTAACCGTACATTATTATATCCCAAGCCAGTTATTTGAAAATATGCTACTATCTTAACTATTGGATAGGGCTCTTACTTTATTCCTAACACAGAAAATTCTTCAGGAAAGCTACTTCTACAATCTGCTAATATGTGCTTGCTTCAGCACTTTTTTATTAGCAGCCTTCCCAATAAAATCCCGAAAGCCACCAAACTTTTCTGCCACATTAATGAAGCAGAAGCCAGAATATTCATGGAAATGGAGGGACTTTGACAACTACTTTTGGTTTTCGAGTAAAATGGTGGTGTAGCAAGAAAACTATGATATGGTGCAATGCTATTGATAATTCATGTCAGGATTTTAGTCAATAGTATTTCTTCCATAGAAGACTTGATGACAGATGAGCTGTAACCTCAAGGCTTCATTTAAGAATGATGAATATATAAGGAAGGTTCACAAGTAGCCATGCTTGATTGTATTAGGATTCAAGAAAGCATCATAAAAGATAATAAAGTGTCAATTGCTTTGACACCTGATTACATGTAACTTGCAAGACAAGTAATACAATTTAAACATAATAAAACTTCTAGTTAACTTTTAGCATATAAGGTCGTTTGGTTGAAGATGTAACATGTCTCAGTGAAAGTAGACCCTAACAAAGAGCAACTTAGCAGAGAAATTGATAAAAGCGACTCCACCAGATCAGTTACCTTCTTCATTTGGGAACTCCAAGCTCACAGCCACCCACTTGTTGTCACCAATTTGAAGCACTGTAATGCCCTTGGGGAATTCAATATTCGGTAAGCTTGTATACACCCTTACTCTGTTGCATAGTAAGTAACTCATTGTTCCTACATTCTTCATGCTTGAGTCTGAATTTGAGAGAGCAGAAAAATTGGGATGTGCCAAATTAGGAGAAGACAATTGGCCTTGTTTGGGTGACGAAGGTACTGAGTCAGGACAAGAAAATGAGTTCCCACTCTCAGTATTCTGGTCTAGTTGCAGCACTGCGGGAGACGAACGTATATTGAATGATCAGCATTTTGGGCTGATACAACTTGGGAAAGTTCTATAACTATGGAAGAAGTGCTATTTTTTTTTTTTTTTTTTTATTGTATTAGGAGTTACTTATCAGAAACATTAGAAAAGGGAAAGGGAAAAAGTATTAAGCACTGGGTCAATATGTAACCTGTACTTTCTTCTTTAAAAGTTTCTTTGTACTTAATGATTGGAGATGGAAGCAGATGATTCTCATCTTCAAGGTTCTGCTGTGATTTCATGGTCTTGGTCAATGTTAAGCTTGTAGTTAGGAGAGCTTCATCCTCACCAAGATTAGGAGAAGCAGCCTCAGAACTCCGACTCAATCCACCTGAACAGGAAATGAACATTCTCAAAGTACAATCATGGACTTATTTCTTTCATGCCAATGCACGAGCAAAGAAGTAAGCATATTACAATGAAGTTTCATACACAACATAGCAGTATGGAATGGTGCATCCCAGTGAGAGAAGTAGGTAACTTTCTACTTTGCAACAAATCATTATTCATTTACCAAGGAAACGTTTTTAATGCCATTAATCATGTGCTAGAGGATAGCATTATAACTTTAAAAATGATGACCATAGCCTATAAGTAGAACTACTTTAACACCCCCCCCCCCCCCACACACCCCAAAATTCAAAATTCAAAATTCAAAAAAAAAATCCTATAAGTATGACACTGAACTACAATGAACTATTTCTAGATCCCATTAGCACAATGGTAGATATTTTATCACCCCTCCCAATTGGCTAAACAGGTGGATAACCTAAAGATAGACCAAGCAGATGCAATGAATATGCATTATTTAACAATTGTGGGACACAAATTTCCAGAAAAAAAAAAAAAAAAAAAAAAAATGGAACATATGGAGGGACAGAGAAAGAAAAAAGGAAATCTAGAGAGTTAAAAAAAAAAATTTGAAATGAAGAGTAGAAAATAGTACAAATATTTCATTTTCTCTGGAAGTGATAGGGTATAAATAGAATTTGTTTAATAATCCAAGTGAAGAAACAAATTTTTTATGAATTTGTTAAAAATTGTACATATATGAGTCCAATCAGTCATTGTGGAACAATATAGACTGCAAATTAAACTAGACCACGGAAGAAAGTCTATATTACGTGTTTGAAAGAAGTTTCTCTAGAACGTATGTGAATGGATGGACACAAATCTATAATTAGTATTATTTTTTTTTTGGATAATTAGTCTTACTTTTTTTTCTTTTTTTTTTGCTAAACATAATTAGTCTTACTTAATGTACACTGTACATGATGTTTTATAATCGCAGTTACAGTACATATTGAAGTAAGAAATGAGTTAAGAGCCACTTATACAATGTTTCAGCAACTTTTTGGAATGATTTATCTCCAACCTAAATTTTCATTTTTCTTTTCTGAATGGCTAACGTTCCAGACATATAGTATCTAAATAATGAATAGATTAGAATCACAATCGATGCCCCGAAGAGAACATATTTAATCAATTCTAGTTGCTCTTCATGCAATATGACCAGAAGAACTTCCTTATGCCTAACATTGAAACCAATGGCATAAATACCATCACAAACAGGAACAAGAGACTTACGCTCTTTTAGAATAGAGTAAGCAACCTTTGCAGCATTCAACTCTGCCTGTTTCTTGGATTTCCCTTCTTTCCCACGAAATATCTCTCCTTCTACTTCCACATTGGAATAGAATGTCGGCAAGTGTAATTCACCAGATTTTGTAGTTTTATATATTGGTATAGAGAAACCTTCCTGCTGAGCTAACTCCTGCAAGAGATTCTTGTATAGACCAAAGTCACCCTGAAAGGGATAAAGGGGTGGAAAATCAATGAAATTGACATCAACATATTATGTGAATTACAACAAGTACTAAGGCTTAGTCCCAAAATTTTGGAGTCGGCTATGGATCATTAACAAATTAATTAGGTTGGCCACATGTATTATTTTCCGTTATTCTATTCTATCCAAAGTCATACTCTCTGATACTTCCTTAATTGGTGTCAACATATTATGTGAATTAGCAACTGTTAATCATCTTCACCTTCATGAAAAAAAAATGGTGCGAGTATTATGGAAGGTATAAGTTCAAGAAACTTGCCTTCTGAAAGCCATCAGGTGACAATGACATTAAAGCAGCCTTTGCAGCAGCCTGCTCTGCCCCCTTTAATGTTTTGAAGAACATTGGGCTCTCAAAGGTTTGACCACCAACTGTAACTGTAGCCTTGAAGCGAATGGCGTGGGATGGGCCATCACTTTCACTCATGTATAATGGCGGATCAAGATTTTTCTGCTGCGCATATTTCTGCAGCAGGCCCTTGTATTGACTTTGAAAATCTATGAGAACAAATCAACTGTTAGACATATGTTCAACAAAAAAAAAAAAAAGAATGCAAGAAGAGCATGTGTAAATAGTCAGGGAGATGAAATATAGATTAAAGATGCTGGCTAATCTTTTTTCACTAGAAAGAAAAGATGAGAAATCCGAAAATTGCATTTTTCGCACAAACATTCTTACATACATTATGTAATTTACATATTAAAACACACACACACACAGAGTCGTATACAAGTCGAATCTAGGATCTAAGATAATCCACGGCCTAAAAGTACAAACTATCATATTTTTAGCATCTCTTGAATGGAGAAAACTTATGTCCATTGAATTGTTAATTGGAAACATAGGTTAAATACTGCCGATGATTTGGAACCAAACCAACTTAATGAATAGGGAAGAAACCGTACAATTTGTCAATTTAAAGAACTTTGCCGTCTTACAATTGAATGGTGGAATCTATAAAGACAGCTGCACCAATAGGCAATAGTTTCTTTTTCTTTTTTTTTAATTTTTTATTATTATTATTATTATGTAAAAAGGGGCGCAATCCAAGTACACGGTAAGTATACAAAGGAACAATAGGTGAAAGCATTTTGCTTGAAATTATTTACTTCAACATTGATCGATTGTCCCATCAAAAAATAAAAAATTGATCGACTGCGTATCATTTACCATTGACTGAGTTACAAATAAAAAAAGGGTCATGCTAATGAGTGCCTTTAGAGCACTTATTAACAATCAATTTTAGGAAAATTTTGACATCATTTTTATGAGAAATGAAAAAAGCTGTCAAAACATTAATTGTTTTTTTTTTCTTTTCCTATAAAAACTTTCTTTAACTGGATTCTTAAGATGCAAAGAATGCCTTTTGCCAGTTGGTCCATTTATTAAGACATGTAATTTCTTCTTTATAACTACAATTACTCTCTCTCTCCTCCCATGTGTGTGTTAAAAATACATAGTATTCTAAAAAGAAAAGAAAAAAATCTCTCTCTCTCTCTTGTTAATTACTCACAGTCTTCTCACTCTAAAAAAAAAAAGAAAAAAAACTCAGTCTGCTTAAAAAACATTTATTATTATAATTATTATCAATTTTGCATGAACACTGTTTCTTTCCCCAAAAAAATAAAAATTCCAAAAACCATGCAGAAATAGGATCTGGGTCAGCTATAATTAACAAAACTTTATTTTGTTCTAACACAATAAAAATAACCATGTTTATAAAGAAAGCAACTACTTCAACAACACAAAAAAAAAAACAGCCATTTTGGAAAGATATAGAAGCATTAGAAATTTATAGAAAAAGTACACAACTTTGGCAAGAAATGTTAATTGTTTAGCTTTGTGAAAACAAACAGTGAAGAAATTGTAGGCCTTGAAATCCCTTACCGTCTGTGAGTGTGACATGTAAGGCGTCTGACTGAATCTGGGGATCATCATCATCATCATGATACGTTTCTGTGGTAGTGTTTGACTCTACATCAATCGGTTCAGTACTAGGCAATGTGGCAGAGGAACCTGATCAAACCATTTTAAAAAAATCAAAATAGTTACATGTTGTAGAATTATACAATCTGTACACACAACACAAGTACATAATGTCACGCGTCACATAATTACATTAAATATGTAAATATTAATTAAACAAAATTATCTAGTACTAATCAAATTTAATATAACACATTAAATATATAATTTGATGACTAATACCGATTAAACTAATGTTAATTTCATATAGAGAACTGAATTTCATAGTTGAACCATAAATTTTAATTAAAAAAAAATATAGGATATCTTTTTTTTTTTTTTTTGAGAAACAAAAAATATAGGATATCGGTTTACAAAAATTAAAGTATCAAGCTATTAGGGGTTATTCATCTATAATTAATGATGTAACTCATTTTCAACATTTTAAAGGTTTCAATTGGGTTAAGTTTCTATTGATCTCGTACTTTGGGAGTCTCGATAGAAATGAGAATGAAAAATGCACTAAAATCACTAATTGATGAGTTTCATCAATCTAATTATTGAATGTTTAAATTACTTTTATTTTATTTTATGAATGGTAATATGTCAATTTGTAGGTTTATAATAAAATTTGTGATATCCTTACCATCACTAATAAAAAAAATGCACAATTATTAATATATATAATTTTATAAAATTTTGGTCCTTTGAGGCCCTATTTTCCTAAAAAAAAAAAAAAAGTGGTAGGGGCTTAGGCCTTGGGCCGGCCCTGTGAATAGTGAAGAGTACCGGTGAAGTGGAGGAAGGCGAGTTTGGCGGCGGCGTTTTGGGCATCCTTGGAGGATTTGGAGGGAAAGGGAGAGTGAAAGAACAGGCCATTGACAGAAACAGAGGAGTTGAAGCGAGGGTGGTGATCAGGTCCGTCTTTCATGGTGGAGTACATGGGTGGCCTCCATTGCTTCTTCTGGCATAACTCCTGCACCTTTGTTTTGTACATTCTCTCTCTCTCTCTCTCTCTCTCTCTCTCTCTCTCTCTCTCTCTCAACTATGAAATGAAATTTGGATTTGAAAGAGGCTGTGACTGTGAGTGTGAGCTTTTATATATATATATATAGATGCTTTTGGCTCTGATTCTGTGACAAGACACACAAATGCAATGCTTCCCGCGTGAGTGTAGTAGTAGTAGTAGTGCACTCCTTTTTGTGAATTTCCAACGGCATGGTTTTTTTTCATGCCGTTGGAAAAAGTACTTAGGAAAATTTTAATGCGGAAAATAAAGAAAAGATATTAAACATTAATTGTTTTATTTCTTTTCCTTTAAATTTTTTTAAAAAAAAAATTATTCACTAATAAATGTCTTTAGCACATCTTAAATTTTCCTAAGAAAAATATTAGAGCAATAAACTTTTTTACCAACTTCTTACCTGGTAATTGGTAATTGATAAGTAAAAAAAAATTATGTCAGTTGTGAGTTCATGCGTGTGAGAATTTGGAAAAATTTGAGGTGTAGCATTGGTTTTTTGTCTCTAGGATAAATCCTGCATGAAATTATTAATTAATTGTAGGGAGGGCGTTAAAAAAGCGTGAGTGAGTATGAATATGGGAAACGGATCCTCTCCATTTCCTTTGAAATGGAGAGGCCTCCAGTACACGGTCAGGATTTTTCTGAAAATGATCCACGCTCAAAAACTGGACACGTCATAAACTTAACCCACATAAACTTAACCCAAACCACATGAACTTAACCCAAGGTTAGATCAGCCTATTCTTTTCTCTCACCAACCCATCTGAAATTTCAAAGTTCAAACTCTCATCTCCAACTCTCATCTCCGAGGATTTTCTCTCATCTCCAACCCAAGGCCTTGCGCAATCTTTTTGAGAGTTGAGGCACAGAGTAACACAGAGATTTTGGAAAGAGAAAAGAGAAGAAAAAAATGAATACCCCTCACGGCACCGATCCAAGCAGAGATTTTGTCGTATCATCCGATCCAAGCAGGAAGCATTGACGGCACTGATATTCTCCCTCACGACAACGCCATTTACAGAGCCCACCTCTGCGCCTCTGCTGGACTCTGTATATATACCCCTCTCTCTCTCCTCCAATTCTCACAATTCCAATTCTACCCATCACTTTTCGCTCTTTTTGCAGATGACCCCTTTGGCGATCGCAAGGTCATCGGAGACCCTTACTGCACCGTCTTCGTCGGCCGCCTCTCTCGCCACACCTCCGAAGACACTCTTCGCGAGGTCTCTTCTCTTTTCAACCCTCTCACACTCTCTTTTTGGTTGCCGAGATAGCTTAAAGGAAAATAAAAAATAAAAAATTTAATAACTGAATTTGAATTTTTTTTGGTGTACTTAGGCGCTGAAGTGTCAATATCATTTCAATTTCATGTTTGTTTGGTTGCTGAGAAAATTTAATGCTCGTATAGAAATTTTAGTTTCTTTTCCTTTGGTTCCGTATATAGTCCGTATCAACTTTCCAAATTCAATTTATTTTCTTTTGCTTCCGTATTATTACTTTACTGATATGTCTAATTTTTCATTATATATATATATATATTTATATATATATATTAAAAAAATTATGTTCTTTTAATGAATTGTTATTTGTTAATGGAAAATATGGTTATTGGTGTTTTAGGCTATGAGCGAGTATGGGCGGGTGAAGAACTTGCACTTGGTCAGGCATATTGGTAATGATTTCATACGTCACTTTCTTAACTGTTGATTTCTGTTATCTATTTTGCAGTTGTCTTAACTTTCTTATTGTAGGTATTGCTGTTTGAGAATTTGGATTGAAATTCGCTTAATTGATGCAAATTATAATTTCTTGGGGTTTTTGATTTTTTTTTTTTTTTTGAATTGGGATTAGATTTTTGGACAGGTTCTGTTATTGGTTTCTTTGTAATTTTGAAGGATTGAGATTTGTTAATATTGCTTGTAGGTTTCATTGATCCTAATCATCAGTAATTTGGAAGGACCTTTGGAGCTATGATACATCCCAAAGCTTTGATACCAAAGCATCATACATTCATACCAAGAGATGGGGCAAGTTGGATGGAATGTATAATTAGCTATTTCTGAAAGCTGGAGTCATGTGATGGTAAAGGGCGACTCAAAAATTTGCTTCGACTCAATTGCGGGCAAGTACCAGTCCGTGGATTGGTCCATTTCTACTTTGACTGATAATATTCGTAGTTTAGCTATGTTGTTTGCTGTTTGCTCGTTTAGCTGGATCAATAGGAGTTGTAATGGCGCAGCTCATGCTGCTGCCAAGTTAGCTTTAGGTTCTTCCTCTCCTTTTTGTTGTAATAATGGCAATCTTCCGGCTGCTTTGCAGTCAGCTTGTAAGGTTGATTGCCCCTCTCTTGTTTTTCCTGTTTTGGTTTAATACTACTATAGCTGATTATCAAAAAAGAAGCAAGAGGTAGAATTCTTGTTAGGGCTCTTGTTCTAATAGTCTTGTAATCAAAGTGTACATTTCAATAAAGTTTTGTTCATTATTAGCTTTATTTATTATTGGATCAAACTCGTGCATCAATTCATGACCATATAGGCAACATCAAAATTGTTCAATTTGAAGCATTACAAGAAATTAGAAATAAAAAGGCGCACAATCAATTACATTGCGTTACACACTCAAACCAATGTAACTAAATTTTGTTACATTTTTCTTGGTTTGTATTCTAAATCCTTGTTAAAGTTTTTGTAAATGAACAATGAAACTACCTAGTATCAAAATAGAAAATACATTTAAAGTTTCAGTTATACTGAAAATAATTAGCCTATTGACAACAAGATATGGTTTCAATACATCATGGAGTGCTTGTAACAGGTTCTATGTTATGACTGGGTTTAATTTCTAACTGAATGGATAGTTATTTGGTCGTATTCAAGATGACCGGTCTCCTGAATAAGAGAATAGAGAAGGAAATTGGGATAATAATTCTCTGCTGCTTTATTAATTGCATTCTACGTTAAATACAAGTCTTAGGAATCCAAATAACAATAGATACTCCTATGAATATTCAGAATACTAACAGATAATCCAAAAGGGACTCAACTTCCTAGAAACTCAAATACAAGTACCAAATCAGGTATAACTTTATCTAAATAACATAATTCAAATATGAATGCAACAGCAACTCCTTAGTAATCCAAATATGAATTTCAAATGCAATAGCTATCCACCCACGGCAATAGCTATCCACAATGCCAAGTCTTCCACGTAATCTTCTCCCTTTCAGCAGTGCACTTCTTTCTTTAGACATCACATTCTACTTTGAAAAAATTCAGTTACAAGTTACAACCAAAGGCCATCTTTGATAGAGCTACTATTTTCCTGGCAGAGTACCAACACTTCATATTCTTAGCAATTTTTATGTCAAGCTTTTCTTTATGTAGCACTGTCATGTAATGTGTCTTAGCTGCTATGCTCTTTTCTGAATGTGTCTTAGATCATGGAATGCTTCAAAACATTTTATCCTGTTAACAACAAGAGACATATAGCTATTAATCCATCTAAAAGCTTTGGCCACAATAAATGGGGAAAATTCATAAAACAAACTCTTGTTCATAAGCTCAATTGTGCCTAAATTTAAATGCAATTTCTGCTTTATTGTATAGATCAGTACCATATTTGTATAACTTAGAAATGCCCAATTAGAATTAGAGTTCATAAATCAGTAACATATCTGTATAACATTGAAATGCCCAAGAATTAAAGTTCATCTAGAAATATTTGAAGATTTATTAAAAGAAAAAACACATCACCAAATTTTCAAACATTCTTTTGAACCAAAAACCCAGAATATTTGAGGGAGGCCTTAACATATAAAAATCTAAATTGACTACTTAAAATTTGGGCTAAACTTGTTAAGTATGATTGGTAACAATTCAAGCAAGCAAAGATTTTCCCCTCAAGTTAGCCTATCAAGAGCCACAGTTTATACCTTTAAAATGAACTACAACACGCAAAATACCCATCTGCAATTTAGGAAAATAACAGGTACCTAAGAAAAATTAGGACAAAAAGAGAAATTTCATAATGATTTTTTTAGCATAGACCAAGCAACACAATTACTTTACTGATGTCAAAGACAATAGCACATTTGGCTGTACCCAAAAACCTCCATTGTTTTATGCAAAAGGAAACTTAGCCACTAATAAAAACTGAAACAAAATGGGGGTTTCGGTCATATCTAAAAAGCAAATAAAAAGAGAATAGACAATAGAGAGAAAAAGAAGGGTACCAGCGGCCACCAATGGTGTAAACACCGTCTATATGCACCGCCGCCGGCAGTAGTGTGGTTACAAGATGAAGCTCGGCCAAGAACAATCTGTATCCAATTACACAAATTCCACATTATTTTTTTCCCATGTACAACAGGGAATTCAATTTCTTTATCAAAAGAAAACGAAATCCTAATACAATACTACAAATTAAAAGATCTTTTTTTTTGTTGAGAAAATTAAAAGAAGGAAAAATCAAAGAGGGAGACAGAGAACTTTACCAGAACCACGGTCGGAATTGGTGGAGCGGAACACGGCGGCTGCTAGCGGTAGCCATGGAGATTGAGCATCAACTTCTCTCTTTCCCGATTTTCCCCAAACCCAAACCCTAACCTTCTCTGATTTGGGTCTGAACCAAATCGGCAAGGCTGGCTCACCGCAACCACCACCTCCGATGGTGGCTTCTTCTCTCCTTCGACCAAAATCTCTTTCTCTGTCTCTCAATCTCATTTCCCTTCATAGATCAAACCTGAAAGATCATCAACTTCTCTCTTTCCCCATTTTCTCCAAACCCAAACCCTAACCTTCTCCGATTTGGGTCTGAAAAGCATCAATGTCTCTCTTTACACCCAATTCTCTCCAAACCCCAACCCTTACTCTCTCTCTGATCTGAGTCTAAAAAGGATGCGTGTATGGGTGTCGGGATCTCTGGTGAGCTAAGGTTTTTTCTTTGTTTTTGCTGATGGGTTTGAGTTGAGTATGCTAGAAATGGAGGTTGAGAGAGTTTGAACTTCGAAATTTGAGAGAGAGAGTTTGAACAGCTGGTGAGAGTTAAGAGTTTAACTTGAGTTTTTTTTTGCCCGGTTGAGTTAAACCCCAGTTAAGTGCGTTGAACTCTAGTTAAGTGTGGTGTTAAAATTTTAAATGACGTGTCCAGTTTTTGAGCGTGGATCATTTTGGACGAAATCCTGACCGTGTACTGGAGCCTCTCCATTTCAAAGGAAATGGAGAGGATCCGTTTCCATGAATATGATATCTTGTTCTTTTGGATAGCATGGACTTTGTACTTCACTGAAATGATATCTTTTTGATCCTTTTAGACTGCGGTATTATTTTATTTTGGTTCCTTAATTTTAAAAAATTTCATTATGGTCAATTAAGATTGATTGATACCATTTTCAAAATTGACCATCCATCCATTTTTGTGACTGATCTAATCGTTAAGTGCCAACAAACGACATTAACCGAAATGAACCGAATGGACCGAACAGTAACTATAAATATTTTTAATGTTTTATATTTAAAAAAATAAAATAGGAAAAAATACTCATACACCCTCTAAACTTTCAACTATTGGCCAAAAGACCCCCTCAATTTTTTTATTGGCCAATTTACACCTTAAATTATTCACAACTGTCAAATCAATACTTCAGTTAGTCACACATTAAAACACTAACAGAATAAGCACGTGTCACTCGCGTGACTTTCAAATACAAACATTAAAAAAAAAAAAAAAACCAAACGTCCAAAACCCAACGGAAAGAGGAGAAGAGAACCAAGTCCGGCAGAGAGAACCTTGTCCCGGCGGCGCCTTGGTGGTTCCGCCGCACAATTCAATCTGGAAACCACCGCACAACCGCAACGCCATCATTATGACCAAAACCCATCAAGAACCAGTGAAGAAGAACAAAAAAAATTGAGCAGAAAAACCAGAAAAAACGAGCAGAAATATGAGCAAAACCCAGATCAGAAAAACAAAAAAAAAAACAAAAAAAAAGTAGAAATATGAACAACCTAAATCAAAACCAACAGATTGAGAACAACCAGCAAAAACCCAGCCCGAAACGCAGAGAGAGGCTAAAACCAACGCCCGAAACACAAACCCAAAATGCAAACAAAGCCCCAAACCCAGCCTGAAATCCACGCCGAAACACAAACACAAACGCCAAAACCCATACCAAAACACAAACACAGCCCGAAATCCACTTTGAAACACAAACATAAACGCCGAAACCCATACCGAAACACAAACACCAACGCCGAAACCCATACCGAAACACAAACACAGCCCGAAATCCACTCTGAAACACAAACATAAATGGCGAAACCCATACCGAAACATAAATACAAACGCCGAAATGGGTCAGCGATGGAGGCTTGGGGCTTGGGGCTTGGGTCGGCGATGAATTGAGGAAGAAAGATGGTTGGAGCTTGGCAGGGGAGAGACATACCCAGATTGAACAGTGCGGCGGAACCACCAAGGCACCGCCGGGACAAGGGCGGCGAGATGGCAGAGAGAAGCTCAGCAATGGCTCTGAACGGCGTGGATTCTCCCTCTGCCGGACCTGGTTCTCTTCTCCTCTTTCCGTTGGGTTTTGGACGTTTGGGTTTTTTTTTTTATGTTTGTATTTGAAAGTCACGTGAGTGACATGTGCTTATTCCGTTAGTGTTTTAACGTGTGACTAACTGAAGTATTGATTTGGCAGTTGTGAATAGTTTAAGGAGTAAATTGGTCAATAAAAAAGTTGAGAGGGTCTTTTGGCCAATAGTTGAAAGTTTAGGGGGTGTATGGGCATTTTTCCCAATAAAATATCCCTAAGTAATCTTCTATTCATTATTCTCACCCTCTCCGTCTCTCTCACTCACAGTTGGCTAGATTATGTTGAATTTATGTTAAGATATAATACACTAATCTTCTATTAGATCAATCCCTTCCCACCCGAATACATATTGCAGTTTGAATGCAAATGAGAAATAACATAATCAAGAGGAAATAATAAATCACAAAATCTACATAATATGTGCAAAACCATCTTAGCAAGCATGTGTGCACATTAATTGCTCTTTCTGTACATGTGTTGCAATCCTTTTTATGTTTGATTGTTGTGTGTTGGACTTTATATTGGTTGGTTATTGATAATAGTGTTATATTTAATTATCAATGATGACTCTTGCAAAGCAACTTTGCTTTTAATTTTCAAGAAAATCACCAAAAAAGCAAGCTGACAATTCAACTTTCCATATTTGCATGATGAGTGCAGCCCTCAGATTATACATTGTGACATCAAGCCTAAAAATATACTAGGGGATGTCTCATATCATATACAACAAGGATTTCTGACTTTGGATTAGCTAAGCTTTAGAAGATACTACAACTGTGATAAGGGAACCAAAGGTTTCATGGCCCTTGAGTGGTTCAGGAACAAACCTATCATACCAAAGGTGGACATTTACAATTTTGGTGTCTTGGTGCTTGAGTTCATTTGCTGTAGGAAGAATGTCGAACCGAGTATAGAGGATGAAAATAAAATAATATTGACTGGTTGGGCTTATGATAAGTACAAAGAAGGGAGCTTGGATCTGCTAATAGAAAATGATAAGGAGGCAAGGAATGACATGAAAAGGGTGGAGAAGTTTGCGATGACTGCTATCTGGTGTATTTGGTAGCATCCATTGCTAAGACCTTCCATAGAGAAGGTCTGCAAATGTTGGAAGGTGCCACTGAAGTTTCAGTGCCCCCATATCCGTTTTCAACTATTTCAGTATAATCAATTACCAATACCAATAGGTATGCATTTTCATCCTTAGTACTTGAACCATGTTTGGCTATAATGCTAGGTTGTACTGATTTAGATACTAGCTTGTCTGTTTTAATGTAGAGATTATGTTAACATGTAATCTCTTCTCAATTCAGTATTTTCTTCATACAGTTGAATAAAAAATTGAGTCCTACTTATGGTTCAAAACAACATTTTCCCTTCTTAATTCTGTTCTAATTTCGTTTTGGAATTTATGTGTAGCACTTAATAAAAAAAATGTCCCCCCGAAAAAAAAAAAAAAAAATCAATCGATAGCTTCTACTAATACACGTGTGTAAAAAAATTCACCTTTGGAGTTATTGAGTTTAGCCGGGAAGATTTAAACTAGTGATCTCCATTTTATAAGGCATAATTTCTTGCAGATTGCACTATGTCTCAGTGTTGCACCCTTTTTTTGGGGGGGTCCATTAAAGAGAAACAAAGATGCTTGCAGAATTTGTGTTACCTTCATATTTTAAAACAAAACAAAATATCATTTTACTAGTATAAATGATGACCAGGAACAAAGACGGCATGATTGTAATTCCATTTCACCATACCATTTTTTCCCTCAATTTTTGTACCTTTTATCCTTCTATACCCCATTTCAGATCCTTATATGGCACTAATGAATACTTACAAATGTCCAGATCATCTCTGTATAACATTTGTCATAAGGCAGTTTTACAAAGGTGTAGGACAGTAGTTTAGGCCTTTGCTAAGTCTAGCTAGATTTCATCTAAGAAGACCTACCTGAAAATAATCTGCATAGAAAAATATGTCAAACATTTCAGCTCCAATTAGTTCTAGAGTCTAGTAGACACTAGTCTTTGTCCTGATCTTGTCGATTGGAGTTTGCTAAAATTGGTGGAGGGATTCTGCAGGTGAGGCAAATTTCTGCCCATAACATGCTACTTGGTTTTCAATCCTTATTTGTGATGGCATTAGCTGTTGAGTTTTGCATTAGTGTTATGGTGGCTCAATACTCAGTAGAAAAGAAACATTTTTTGCAGTACTAAAGGAAAACTTTATCTAGCAAAATACAAATTTCATATAAAGAATTACTTGACAAAGAAAAGTTGTCATTTTATTGAGTCTCGGGACACTGATAATTATCGTACATTCATGAGTATACCATTCCTGAAAGTATTGATTGTTAAACATGAATAATGACTTAATAAAGCTAGAAACTTAATTATATTAAAGGATTTAGATTGAACTAATAAATGAGGATGGATTTGGAGGAACTGAGACTTCAACAGCTCCTTCCATCATCTGTACCACTTTCTTCATTGTTGGCCTTAGCAATGGATCTTCCTAAATGCACCATATTGCAATCATCACATATTTCTTCACTGTCTTCAGGTCATGAATTGCCTCCTCATCATTCTCCACTAACAAATCCAGTTTCCTGTCTGTATAGCAATCATATGCCCAATCAGCCAGTATCATCAAATTCTCATCCTGTTCCTCTGCTTCAAAATGCTTCCTAACACAAACAAGCTCTAGCAACAAAATGCCAAAGCTATAAACATCCACCTTGACGGTAACAGGAATTTTTCTAAACCATTCAGGGGCTACATACCCTTTAGTTCCCCTAATCCCAGTAGTAGTTCGAGTCTGGTCCTTTTTCAAAAGCTTGGCTAATCCAAAGTCAGAAATTCTAGCTGCAAAAGAGTCATCTAGGAGGATGTTCTGTGGCTTGATATCACAATCTATGATTTGGGTGCTGCATTCTTCATGCAAGTAAAAGAGCCCTCTTGCAGTTCCTAATGCTATTTGAATTCTTTGGTACCAATTTGGCCGTGAACCCCCAAAGAGGAAGCTCGCTAAAGAACCATTGCTCATGAATTCATATACGAGAAGCCGGTGCTGCCCCTCGTTGCAGAATCCTAGCAGTTGGACCAAATTTCTGTGGTTTGTTCTGCCGATAGCACTCACTTCAGCATTGAACTCCAAATCACCTTCTCTCACCATATTATTTAACCTTTTAACAGCAATTAATTTTCTATCCTCAAATCCTAGAACCCCTTTATAAACTTTTGCAAAGGCACCCTTCCCCAACTCTTCCTTGAACCCATATGTGGCTTCTGTTAGTTCCTCATAAGTGTAACTTCGCAAATTCATGCCTGGCATGATTGGGTATGGTTGAAGGGCCTTTGGTTTCCAATATTTGAAACGAAAAACGGGCAAAAAGGCAGCCATTATGAAGAGTAAGTTCAGAAACACTGAGCTGCTAAGGAGCACTGACACAATGAGTATCACAGTTGAGTTATCTTTCTTCTTCAATAATGCAGTTGGAGGCTTCAAAGTAGAATTTTCCTTTCTTATTTTGATCAGAGTTGTTCCTTTAAAATTGGAATCTATCCTCCCATTTGAGAGAGGAAATTTCTTCTTCCAACAGTACTGACCATCATAAACTGCAGCAACACAAAAGCAATCACCCAAGCAAGGTATTCTGCACGAATCCTCAGTTTGGCCTGAAAAGTATTCATAATCAGTCCAGCCAGGCCAATCTGTATTCAGCATGGACTTAAAATAAAAAAGATCCGATTCTGGAAATGCTTCATCACAACTTTGTGAAAGAAAGTTCTGTTTGCAACCCTTCAAAACATCATCTGGATCAATGAAGGAGTATCCATCTGGGCATAGGCATTTTGGTCTTAGATCATCTCCTTGTCTGCAGTAGCTATTATACCCACAAGCTCCACCACCATGTTCTGTGATCACAAAATTGCATAAATTTGAAGGTATGAAGCTTGACGGAAAAAGAGACCAAGTCATAGGCCAACTCGCCGAGCTGCTTTTTGGGTAGATATAATGCCTTAAAACACCATCATATTCCATGAGTGCTCTTTGATAGAAGTCCTGCGTAGAAACAGGACTTGACGATATCGTTTTAACTATGCTTCCATTTCTTGCTATAAAGTTTATAGAGCCAGACTTGTTAAAGACCACCTGAAAGCCGCTGCCTACAAATTCTTCTGGCCTGGGCCAATAATCAACATAAGGATGCTCCATGGGGTAAGCTCTAGTTTGAAGCGCAAGATTTCCGTCTGATTTCAGCGTGAACTGGAACCTTCCATTGGAGTAATTCCCTTCCAAGTAACGAGCAACAAGCTTGCTGCCCAGACTCATCTTCTGTGTAGGTAACATTGTGTCAGTTGGATGATCAAAACTCTGCCACAAATGCACAGTGTCCTGGCTTGCCAGCACAAAGTTTCCAGTGTCAAGCATGGCTGCATAAGCAACTCCTAAACGGTCTAACGGAGGCTTCCATATCTCTTTTCCTGTTGGGTCACTGAGTACAAATTGGCCATCTTTGGTAAGTTCAACTTTGGATCCTGTTGGCACAAGATTATCTCTATTGGCTGACCAAACAATGGTTTTTTCAGGTATTTTGTTGAACCAAATGGCTAGTAGATAGCCTCCTTTTCCAATTTGTTGGAAACCAAAAGCAAAGTCACCAGAAGGCGATGCCCAGTAAGAATCTTTTTCTTGTGTAGTAAGAGATGATCCTAGAGATTGGTTTCTGGAAATTTGAGCAGTGGTGGAATATGGTAGCAACAGAACAAGAAGCAGAAAGAAAAGATTTGATAGTGCTAAAGCCATTGTATGAAGAGTGTATAAAATGAATATATCCAATGACACTATATAATGAAAAATCTACTAGTAGGAAGAAATGTGGAACATTTAATTCATGGAAGATTCAAAGTCTACAGGCACGAAAGTTGCATCCAAAACAGACGGTCAAAAACGTTGGCATACTACTGTTTCGGGCAAAAGTTGTATTCACTCATTAAGATTTGTTTTATCAAATTTTTTTTGATATATGTCAAGTATAAGTTATGTAGGATGTAGATTATGTTCCTAATCACTCTGCGAAATAGAATCTTGTAGTAGATGGATCCTTCGTTTTGGCAAAAGTATGAATTAACTTTATTTAGGGATGATTATTCTGTCCCTACGTTTTCAGCACCAGGGTTGCTTGTGGTTAATTCTTGCAATTAGACAGGTCAGACCGATCAGATTCAAGTTCAGTCCAGTCAAACTTGGTCGTTCTATACGGGTTGCAAAATTTCGTCTTTTGCGGTCGAGTCAACCCAACAGAACTCTTATTCTTTTTTTTTTTGAAAATGGACTTGGTTTTCATTAAACCACAAAGAAGGTACAACCATACAAAGATCTGCAGAAGCAGAACCAGACAGATTACATATTAAGCAGCATCCAATTGAATTAACAAAGAAATAAAAGGGGGAGTTACACCCCTCCAAAGTTGGGAATTTCCAGTCCTGCGCGCATAGTGGGCCAGTTCATGTGCCACTTGATTGAAGTCTCGGCTTATGTGCTGAAAGGAGCAGGACTCAAAGGAGCTGCGAATATGCAGAATTTCCAGGATAAGGTGACCCGAGCTGCTGCCTATATACTTGTTATTTATGGCCTGGATTGCTACCAGCGCATCTGACTCCAAAATAACCCGAGGGAGGTGTAAGTCTTGGGCAAGCAAAATGCCTTGAAGCAGGGCCATAATCTCCACCAGTTCTGCAGAATAGCATGCTTTTAGGAGCTTGCAACTAGCTACAACTGTCTGGCCAGTGCAGTCCCTGACTATTACTCCAACGCTTGAATTCCCCCCATGGTCCGAGGTTGCCCCATCAACATTAACTTTGAAGATTCCTAGAGGTGGGGGGGTCCATTTGATAGGTAGAGCCCTTGGTTGAGAGAAGTCCCAATCAACTACATTATTGAAGTCCTCCACCACACTCTTAGCCAATTGCCATACTTGGTGAGAAAGGCAGCCATCCTCATGGACTACCTTATTTCTGTTATACCATATTGCCCAGGCAATTCCAAAGAACAGTTCCAGATCTTGCTGAGAATGGTGGGAGAGGATGAACATGGCTGAGTCAATAAAAGACCACCGAACCTCTTGTGTGCCTAAGGGGTTTTCCGACCATTGATTCCAGACGAGGGTGGGGAAGTCACAACTGAGAAGGGCGTGGTTAATACATTCAGGATCCTTTTTACAGATTGGGCAGCCCCTATTACTGCTGATTCCTCTGTTGCAAATAGCTTCCATGGTGGGGAGACCATTGATACAAGCTCTCCAGGCAAAGATCTTGACCTTGGCAGGAAGATTAAGATGCCAAAGTTTCTTCCAAAGTGATTTATATGGGTCTCCTGAAGAACATTCCCCAACCTTCTTTGTTTCAAATAGATTGAAAGCAATGTGATAAGCACTTTTCACCGTAAATTCTCCTCGGTTATTACCCAACCAGATTAGCTTATCTTCAGGCATGCTATGAGACAAAGGAATCCTTAGAATAGAGTCCGCCTCAAAGGGGAGAAACGTTGCTCTGACCAAGGTGACATTCCACCACTTTGTGAGAGGGTCAATGAGGGCAGAAACCATGGGAAATTCAGGATTATTGTTTCGAGGAGAAATAACCTTGTAAGTGGATGGGGTAGGCAGCCACCTATCCTCCCAAATGTGAATCAGCTTCCCATTGCCAACTCTCCACCTAGAACCCCTCCTTATGACTTCAAGGCTGCTGTGAATACTTCTTCATGAGTATGAAGGCAAACTCCCAAGCTTGGCATTAAGTACATCACCTGTGGGAAAGTATTTTGATTTAAGGACCCGGGTAACTAAGGAAGATGGGTTGGATAGAATTCTCCACGCCTGCTTTGCAAGCATGGCTTGATTAAAGGCTCTCAAATTCCGGAACCCCATGCCTCCATCAGCTTTCGAAAAACACATCCTTTTCCAGCTGACCCAACTCAATTTTGCTTCGTTTTGCTTTTGACCCCACCAGAAATTTCTCATCATACTCTCCAAATCATCGCATAAGCTTTGTGGGAGTTGGAAGCAGCTCATAGTGTATGTCGGGATCGCCTGGGCCACTGCTTTGATGAGAATTTCTTTCCCTCCCATTGAAAGGAGTTTTCCTTTCCAACCAGCTAACTTCTGACCAATCCTCTCTTTTAATATGGAGAAAACCTGTGTTTTAGACCTTCCAATGAAGGAAGGAAGCCCTAAGTATTTAGTATGCTTTGAGTCTTGCATTGGCCCCAGAATGCTAAAAATCTCATTCTTAATACCATGGCTTGTGTTTGGGCTAAAAAACACTGAGGATTTGTCGGTGTTAATTTTTTGGCCCGAGGCTTCTTCATATCTACGGAGGATCAGCTTTAACACTTGGCATTCAGTAGGGTTTGCTTTGCAGAAGAGGATGCTGTCATCCGCAAAGAAGAGATGGGTCACTCTAGGGCAGCCACGAGCAATTGAGATACCAGTTAGGCACTGATTTTGGGCTGCTTCATGGATGAGGGCAGAGAGACCTTCAGCACAAAGGAGGAAGATACTAGGGGAGAGGGGATCACCTTGTCGGATCCCGCGAGTTGGTTTGATATTTCCATATGCAGCACCATTAATAAGGACTGAATATGAAACTGAGCAGATACATTCCATAACCAAATTTATCCACCTAGTACTGAAACCCATTCTTTCCATCACTCTTTGAATGAAACACCATTCAACCCTATCAAAGGCCTTACTCATGTCAAGTTTGGCTGCCATGAAGCCGTCCTTTCCGTCGGGGCCGGGAGCTTTGGTGGGGTGAATCTGTTTAAGAGCAGCAACAACCTCTTCTCTGGTGAAAACCCGGTCTAAGCTCTCATTCATGTCATCCGTTACCCTTGAAGGAATGGCTGCGGTTATTTCCTCAACTTGTGCTGGATGGGTTGTTGTGTAAATGTTCTCAAAATAATTAATGGCTGCATGGGCTATACTTTCCTTTTCATCACACCAGTTACCAACTTCATCCCAAATTCCAGCAATAGTGTTCTGCTTACGCCTCTCCGAAGCCTGAGCATGGAAGAATTTTGTATTCTTGTCCCCTTCCTTGAGCCAATGTGCTTTAGCTCGTTGACCCCAATAGAGTTCCTCATTCTTTTCACATATCAAGAACATAATAAAATCAAAATAAGAAACTTGATAATATTTTCTTTATTGTTCTTTTAATACAAATAAGATAATAAATAAATGTAAAACACTAAAATATAAAATTAAAATATTTACATGGTTCAAGGATTACTAAACTAAAACCTTCAACCTCACAAATACTATGGGAGTGTCTTGTTTTATATATATATATATATATATATTAGAAAAGAGTAAAGAGTGAAAATGTGACAAATTTGGCCGAGTTTGAGTGGTTAATAAACAATTTGGTTTATTTATAGTCCTAAGACCTGAGACAAGTTGTCCTAAACCTTTATCAAACAACAACAACCTGATAATATTGTGTTTCCCCTTCTTTCAATACAAATAAAGAGAATAAATAAATAAAAGCACTCAAAAGTTAAATAATATATAAATTTTTAAGTTTACGTTGTCCAAAGTTCACTAAATTGAAACTTCCAGTCCAGATCAGTGAAGAAAAAAAATCCAAACCATCCCATATTTTTCCTTTGGGTCAGGGTCCAGATCTCTCTATAAGCAACGGTCATTTCAATCTTGCTAAATCTTGCCAGATTTTGACTTAGGAATGCTTGAAAATAACTTCAACTGAAAAAATATCCCACATCGCCCAATTGTATGTTTAATGCCTTCACACAGCATTCAAGAGTTACCAGCTTTTGTATGTTGTGAGTTGTGTGATATTAAACCTTGGTCCCCACTCCCCTGTGTGTGTGATAGTCTAAGTCTTTCTCAAAAAAAGAAAAAGAAAAAATGAATTCCTAAAATCAATAAAAAGAAATTCCCAGGGGTTTTGTTGGCATTAACTGTTGGGTTTGTTTTAGTTTTGTTGTGGACTTGTGGTTCAATACTCTAATAAAAAAGAAAAAAAAATTCAGTACTAAATGAAAAAATTTTGTCTATCACTCCATTTCTGTGAGATACAAATTTTATATAAAGAATTAATTGACCTACAATAGTTGCCATTTTATTGAGATAGTCTTGAGATATACAGAAACTTATTTGACATTCATGAGCACACCATTCCTAGATATTTCTTGACTTACCAATCTGATAATGTCAACAATTTAACGTGCACAAGGCCTTAAACAACCAGAAGAGTACTTTATATTAAAGGATTTACATTGAACTGATAAATGAGGATGGATCTGGAGGAACCGAGACCTCAACAGCTCCTTCCATCATTTGTACCACTTTTTTCATTGTTGGCCTTAGTGATGGATCCTCCTGGATGCACCATAGTGCAATCATCACATATTTCTCCATTCTCTTCTTTTCATTTAATGCCTCCTCATCATTCTCCACTAACAGCTCCAATTTCCTATCTTTAAAGCAATCATAAGCCCAGTCAGCTAGTATCATCTGATCCTCATCCTGTGCCTCTGCTTCGAAACTCCTCCTGCAGCAAATGAGCTCTAGGAACAAAATGCCAAAGCTGTAAACATCTACCTTAACTGTAACAGGCATGTTTCTGAACCATTCTGGGGCAACATACCCTTTAGTGCCCCTGATTCTAGTAGTAGTTCGAGTCTGGTCTGTTTTCAAAAGCTTGGCTAATCCAAAGTCAGAAATTCTAGCTGTAAAAGAGTCGTCCAGGAGGATGTTTTGTGGCTTGATGTCGCAATGTATGGTCTGGGTGCTGCACTCTTCATGCAAGTAACAGAGGCCTCTTGCAGTTCCTAAAGCAATTCTCATTCTTTGATACCAATTCGGCTGTGAACCGCCAAAGAGGAAGCTTGCTAGAGAAGCATTACTCATGAATTCATATACAAGAAGCCGGTGCTGCCCCTCATTGCAGAATCCTAGCAGTTGGACCAAATTTCTGTGGTTTGTTCTGCCAATAGCCCTCACTTCAGCTGTGAACTCTATGTCGCTTTCTCTCACCATATTATTCAATTTTTTAACTGCAACAGGGTACCTATCCTCAGATTTTAGAACCCCCTTATATACTGTTGCAAAGGAACCACTCCCCAGCTCTTCCTTGAATCCATTTGTGGCTTCTCTTAGCTCCTCATAAGTGAAGCTTTGCAAGTTCATGCCTGGCATAACTGGGTTCAATGGCTTCGAATTATTGAAACGAAAAACAAGCAAAAAGGCTGCCAAAAACAAGAGTAAGTTAAGAAACACTGAGCTGCTTAAGAGCACTGATCCAATGAGTATCAGTGTTGAATGATCTTTCTTCTTTGAATCTGCACATGAAGGCTTCAAAGTAGAATTGTCTTTTCTTATTTTGATCAGAGCTTTTCCTCCAACACTGGAATCCATCCTCCCATTTGAGACAGGGAATTTCTTCTTCCAACACTCCCCATTTCTGAAAATAGCAACAGCGCAGAAACAATCATCCAAGCAAGCTTTCCTGCACCAATCCTCAGTTTGGCCTTGAAAGTGCTCATAATCAGACAGGGGCCAATCTGTATTCAGCATGGGCTGAAAATAGAAAAGATCAGTTTCTGGCAATGCTTTATCACAACTTTGTTGAAGAAAGTTTGGTTTGCATCCCTTCATAACATCATCTGGATCAACAAAGGTGTATCCATCTGGACATTGGCAATTTGGTCTTTGATCATCTCCTAGTTTGCAGTAGCTGTTGAATCCACAAGCTCCACCACCTGTGCCTTCAACAATATCCTTGCAGATGTTAGAAGGTATGAAGGTTGACAAAGAAGACCAGGCCATAGGCCACCTTCTGATAATTGAACTATTAGTGCTGATTTTTGGGTATACATAATGCCTTAAAACACCATCATATTCAAGAATTGCTCTCTGATAGAAGTCCTGTGTGGAACCAGCATTTGATGTTATATAATTAACCGTGCTTCCATTTTTTGCTATAAGGTATATGGAGCCAGACCGATTGAAGACCACCTGATAGCCACTGCCTACAGTTTTACTTGACCAATAAGCTGAATTAGAAGAATCCAAGGGGAAAGCTCTAGTTTCAAGCACAAGATTTCCATCTGATTGCAGTGTAAACTGGAACCTTCCATTGGAGTAATTCCTTTCTGAGTAACGAGCTACAAGTTTGCTGCCCTGATTCATTGTCTGTGAAGGTAATATTGTATCAGTTGGATGATCAAAACTCTCCCACCAAAGGCTAGAATCCTGGCTTGCTAGCACGAAGTTTCCACTATCAAGCATGGCTGCATAGGCAACTCTTGAACCGACTGAGTCAACTTTCCATATCTCATTGCCTGTTGGGTCATTGAGAACAAATCTGCCATCTTTGGTAAGCTCAACTTTGGATCCTCCTGGCACAAGATTATCTCCATTGGCTGACCAGACAATGGTTTTTTCAGGGATTTTGTTGAACCAGATGGCAAGTAGATAGCCTCCCTTTCCAATTTGTTGGAAACCAAAAGCAAATTCACCTTTAGGCGCTGCCCAGTAAGAGTCCTTGTTGTCTGCAGTGAGGGATGAGCCTAAAGATTGGTTTTTGGATGTTTGAGCTCTGGTGAAATATGGCAGCAATAGAACAAGAAACAAGAAGGAGAGAGGATGTGGTAGTGCTAAAGACATGGGTTGAAGTGTATTTCCAGGAAATTGGGTAGTATAAATGATAAAATGAAACTATGATAAATCTTATGGACTAATCCTGTTGCTGTCAGCCATAGGAGGAGCCAAGGAACATTTTGTTATAGCAAAAGCTGGCCTTGTGCCCAATATTTGCTATGAAGATTGTGAAGAGTGACTTTACTGTGCTCTACTAATAAGGTTTTCTTCATTGAATAATTCTTGATGATTCATCGTTCTTGAACTGTCTGCCATCCTAGATTCTTAGAAAAAATCTTCTCAAAAAAAGAAAAAGGAAAAGAAGACAACTGAAAAATCAACTGTGGTCCAAATGCATTACTTTTCAGCATTAGATTACTTTAAGTTCAGTGTATATACCCCTTACAGTCAAACTGCATGACCTCTAGAGAGCAGATATATGGTCCTACGGGGATAGTATTGTAAAAAAGTGTAACTTGGTACCATGTTTGTCGCTGGGAATGGGATTGTTGAATATTAATTTGGTAGTTGGCAATCATCCATGAAAGCAAGCTTGCATTACGGGCAAATGTTACCCTCTTATCATGGTGTTTGTCACAAGTCATTTGATGGGACCTAGATTTCTATACACGGGTAATTGATACCTCTTGCATCCAATATATGCATCATTCTTCACACGGTGTGTGGGTTTTACAATTGTGTCTAATAACTGGTCAAACCAATCAGATTCAAATTCAGTCTAGTCAAACTTGGTCGTTCTAAATGGGTTACAAAATCTATAATTCTTATTGTCTTTTGCGGGTCGAGTCAACCCAACAAAACCCATATTCTTTTCACATATATATAAAAAATAAATAAAATCTAAATAAGAAACTTGATAATATTTTCTTTATCGTTCTTTTAATTCAAATAAGATAATAAGTAAACAAAAACACTAATATAAAAAATATGAAATATGTATAAATTCTTAAGTTTACATAGTTCAAGGATTACTAAACTAAAACCTTCAATCTCACAAACACTATTGACGTGTATTGTTATGACCCGTTATCTATATATTAGAAAAGAGTAAGGAGTGAAAATGTGAAACAAATTTGGCAAAAAATAAAAATTGGAAACCTTCCCATAAGATCTGGTACGAATTGACCCATTTTTTCATGGGTCTAAAAATCATTACCCGTATTATATTTCTATTTTAGATTTGGATAGGTTATTGGTAAGCATCCAATTTTGCCAAATCTAATTAAGTAAATAAAATCCATGCGTAATTTGTCTAAGAAGTTTATATTTTATAAAAAATATCTCATATGATTCATTAAAAAAATAAAAATAAATCCTTGTTATGTTTCACCACAAAAGAATGGATCCTTTAGAAATTCTTTTAAACTAATTAAGTGAATAAAAAACCCAAGAGGACTGGGTTCAGTCAAGAAGACTTAATTCAAATTGTATCTTATTAACTCTTGTGGATTCAAACCAAAAAGAAAAGTCTAAAAAATTGAATTTGATTAAAAGCTTCTAAAATAAAGTATGAATATGAATTTGAATCAACTTTATTTAAGGAATGATTATTCTGTCCCTGCAATTTGAGTAGTAGAGTTGCCCGTTGATAGACAAATAGGTGGAGTTAATCGGATTTAGGTTCAGTCCATTCGATTTTGTGTTAGATAGGGCTGTAACCAAGTTGAGTTTTAAAAGTAACTTGGTCATTTAATTTTATTTCCAATGTGACAATATTATTAATAAATTATGAATAATGTGGATTCCAATTAATTCAACAGGTAAATAGTTTTTCAATGTGAATAGTTTTTCAATGTTGTTATCGAACAAGAGATCTAGGATTCGAACCATACTTACACCAAAAACCAATTAGTGTCTTACCTTAATAGTAAAGAAAAATTACGATGAAGTGAACACATGTTGAAATTCTATCCTCTCTAACAAAAATAAAGAAATTACAAATAATAATTTGGCACCTATGAACCACTTTCAACAATCCAATTTCACACTACACACCCTTGGTGCGGTGGTCACTCCACAAGTATAAGGGTGTGTTGTTTGGAGGTGAAATAAGGTGGATGGAAAACTTTGGAGAAAAAATAGAAAGGAAAACCTTTTTAGAGTGTGTTTAGCTGGGTAGGGAAGAAGGAAAATAAATGGTGGGGCTCTGGTATTTTCTCCCTTAGACCCATCAAAATGTTTTCTCTCCAAAATGTAGAAAAAACTGAGTGGGGATGAATTTTTTCTTGATTGACAAAAATTCTTCATGTGCACATGGGCTTCTTCAAGTTGCTTTTTTTTTTTTCCCTGGGCAGTATCATCCCCCCCCCCCCCCCAAACCTTTTTTTTTTCTTGGCAATAACGTTTGCTAGTTGCCCTTTTTTTTTTTTTGCATTGACGTTGCCTCTTTTTTTTTTTTTTTTTTTTTTTTTCTAGAGCTTTTGTGTGATAGATGTTTTTTTTTTTTTTTAAACTAGACGTGATTTTTTTTAAGGATATGATTTTTATTTTTATAATAAATTTGGGTGATTGTTATGTGTTTATTTGTCACTTCTTTGTTTTAATTGGGCATCATTCTTTAAGAAGAGTATATGAGTAAATTTATTCAAACTCATTTTTTTCATCACTCCACTTTTCCACTCTTCACCAAACAAAAAGAAGAGAAAATAAAATCTTTTTTGTTCTCCCTCTTTTCCATCCTCCCACTACTTTTTATCCTCCTACTTTTCCGCCCCTCCAACCAAACAAAATCTAAGTGCTTGTAGGGTGTTGGGGCAGGGGGGGAAAGGCCGGGGTTTAAGTCTCTAAGAGGGAGTTTTACACACATATACACTTAGATTATGTTAGAGTAGAATTTATATCTTGTATATTAAAAAAAAATCAAATCTCAAGTCTAAAAGTATATTTTTAGACAAAAACATATAAAAACATAATATTATATATAATTAAATAGAAACTCATATTTGCAACTTTGTTCACAAACACATTATTATGTTTGAGTTTAGTGCATTTAATAGTTGAGTCTAAACTTAGGCTTGAGTTTGGGTTATTTGCTAAATAAAAGAACATAAAAAAAATCTTTTCTCGAACTGAGTTTGAGTTGTTCATAAACAACTTGGTTTATTTATAGTCCTATGGCCAGAAACAAGTCATCCTAAACCTTTACTTAGGTTTTTTGAAGGCACATTCAACTCAGTATGACCTGTATTTTTTCATATGCAAAAAAAAAAAAAAAAAAAAAAAAAAAAAAATCATATTTTATGAGTTGTTTGGAACAATTACTTTTAATCAAACTAACAAATGAGCACAATTTTTAAACAATTTTGTTAGTTAGCATGTTTTTAAAACTATTTACGAAACTAACATCTTGAGTGCAATAGACTTGATTTTGGTATGCTAAATCAAGTACAATGAACTCGATTTCAAGATTGGCCAACAGTTGACGTCATAGAACTTGAGTTCTGTCATATACAAATCGAGTCCTACGGATTCGATTTCGTCTAAATTTCAAAATTCAACTTCAATTCTTACCTTCAACCAACTCTAGCAAAACTCAACTCTAGCAACTTAACTCCAGCAAAACCTTCCTTATAGGTCCGATTGGACCTAATCAACTCTAGCAAAACTTCCTCAAAATTCCAATCTGATTCAAGCAACTCCAGCAAAACCCAGGTTCGATCCAAGCAAAACCCAGGGGAGCTTTAGTGGGGAACAAGACAAAGTGAGAGAACCTTCCTCATCGTTCCAATCCGATCTGAGCAACCTCAGCAAAACCCAAGGTTCGATCCAATCCAAGCAAAACCCAAGTGAGCTTTGGTGGGGAACGAGACAAAGTGAGAGAAAACCACCTCAGTGATAAGCTTCGGCCTTAGAGGCCAACAGCAGGAGAAGGTTCAATGACGTTAGCTGCTCACTGATGTTAAAATTGAGTTCATTATACTCGATTTAGCATACCATAATCGAGTCTATTGCGTTCGAGATATTATTTTCCTAAATAGTTTTTAAAATGCGCTAACTAACAAAATTATTTGAAAATTATGTTATTTAAAAAAAAAAAAATCCGAGTGGAACTAGAGATCTTTAAGATGAAACAAAACCAACGATAATAAAGTTGTAAGAACGAAATGGGAAAATAGGCATAATTTCGCAACTATCTAGTTAATAGGTCCGGTTTTGAAAGAAATTGGGGTAGTAACATCTCGAGTTTATGACAGTCGATTTTGGGGTGTGTAAATCGACTCTCACAGAGTCAGTTTTGATGGTCGGTGACATTTGATGTGGCGTTATTGCCAGGTGGCAGCCATCTGAAAATCGACTATCAGAGACTCGATTTCCATGTTGGTGTCACGTGCCATTGACGTGGACTGACGTGGACCCACGTGGAAGCCACCTGGAAACCGAGTCTATGAAAGTCGATTTCTAATAGCATATTTTTGAATTTAACGCTCTCTCTTTCAGTCACCCACCCACTCACTCTCCCTCATCAGTCAAACGCCTCTCTGTCTCAGCAAACGGACACTCTCACTCACCCTCTCCTTCTCTCACTCTCTCAGCGTCACCGTCGCCGACACTGGCCCCAACCCAATCACCCACCCACTCACTCTCCCTCATCAGTCAAATGCCTCTCTATCTCAGCAAACCAACACTCTCACTCACCCTCTCCTCCTCTCACTCTCTCAGCGTCACTGTCGCCGACGCCGGCCCCAACCCACTCACCCTCTCAGGCTCAGTGTCAGCAAACTGACGCTCTCACTCACCCTCTCCTTCTCTCACTCTCTCAGCGTCACCGTCACCGACGCCGGCCCCAACCCACTCACCCTTTCAGCCTCACCGACCCAGTCTCAGTCACCCTCTCACTCTCTCGCTCACCTACGCGGTATCTGAAAGAAATAGAAGAAAAAAAGGTGAGTCTCTTTATGCATTTTGCAATGTAATCAGTTCGTTTTGTTTGTTTGTTTGTTTGTTTTTTTTTTTTTTTTTTTTTTTTTTTTGTATAAGGAGCATTCTTCTTCATTCCCAGATTGTTGCTTCAATTCCTTCCCATTTTTCAAGTATGCCATTTCTCACTTACTTACTTTTTTAGATTCGAATTTTATGTTCGAATTAAGACAAATTTCGAAGACCCATTTTAGATAACATCAGTATTTTTTATTTTTTTTTTGTTTGAGTATATTATTGTGATGAAGGAGGACAAAAAAATGGCATGACATGTGGTGTAGCTTTGAAGGGGATGAATTTGGGTATTTGATTGCAGATAACACAGATGCTTCAGATTCATCTTTGGTAGGTTTTAGAAAGACCATAAGAAATGTAGAATGTACTGCTGTGCAGATAAACACTTAGAAATGAAATAAGACAAATTAATAAGCAAAGCACTTAAAAATCCAAATTTCTCTTTGACAGACCAATATATAAGATGCTGGTGTGTTCGTGTGTGTGCGTGTGTGAGAGAGGGAGAGAGAGATGCATTTGGCTTAGAAATTGAACTGCAACATGATGAAAAATCAATAATTGTGTCTATGCTATGTTATAGATAGTACCTCAAGAACCCCATCATGGGCAACTAATCTCCCTGCTGCTGATGTAGCACCTCCCGATAGAAAACTTGAGTGCTGAAAAACACCTTTCTTCTTCTGACCCACATAAAAAGCCCTTGATGTGCTGAGCACAAAAATCCACTTAGAACCCTCAACTGTGTTAATAAGCATCCCTGTTTGCCTGTATAAAAGCTTTCCACTCTCTACAATTACTTCATATGCTTCCCTCTCTTTCTGTAAAACCAAACGACAGAGAATGTAAAGTTATAACAGTGAAATAGTGAAATATATGCACTTATCCACATTCATAAGAAGCCACTTAGTTATCTATCTAGGCACTTATCTAGGTTGCAAAGATGCTTATGGGAGTGTGTGCATGTAAATTCAACACAACAAATTTGATGAAGAAACAAGATTGGAGGGGGTCCATTTCACAGTTAAGATATTATTTTTTGGATCTAATGTATAAAGAGCCATGTTACTTAAAATTTTAAATGATGTTGCATTGGATACACTTAAATTTGTAATATTTAATCTAAACCATGAAATGAACACATTTAAAATGGAGAGGGGGTGTATTATTGGAATGCAGTAACAAATGGTATGATTAGTAATACTTACTGGTCCAAGATACGCGATGCATTGACTTTGTAGAACAGTCCTTAGGCACCTTTCAAGATTTAGGTCTTTACCATCACCAACATCCAACCTTCAATTTCAGAGGAGGAGAAAAATAAAGTTAGAAATGAGTGATAAAGAAGGATAAGGCTAAATCAAAAGCAATTATACCAAGAAAGAAAAAGTTAATTTTCATGAGTACCAATAGAAGAAAGGTTGGGTGCTCTTGCTATCAGACCAGACATCATAGTAGAAGTGCAAATTGTGTCCATAACGATGGCGTGGATCAATCTAAAAAAAAACAAAGATTAACAAAGCCCATTAGTCCAGTGATTCTACTTCCTTACCTATTAATTGGGGACTAACAACATGGAACCTATTAATATCCAAAAATATAAATCCATAGAAGATATGTACTTAGCTAGACCACTATTCAAAAGCCCAAAACTTGAGCTCAATTTGAAATTTCATCCAAAAAAAAAGTCACCAATTCCTATATAGGAAGCATACATTGGCCAAGTTTGACTCTCTTTTTTAAGTCTTATTATGAGAAGTGACTAGGAATACATGTCCCCTAAATTCCTAATATCTAATACAGCAATCGTTTTTGAAACCATCACTTGACCAAAATTAGATTGTTTTGAGGAAAATATTACTTTCTCCATTTTTAGATGGAAACATAAAAAAAAGCAGAAAGAACAAAACTGCATCAAATTTAGAAAGAAGCATGTCTGGTATAAGCATATGAACTTACAGCTTCAAGCCAGTGTTGTAGTGCTGTTGATGATTCTAGGGAATAACAAGCTTTAGCATTTTGAATATTGAATTCTTTTAGATAACTAAACTAAATTATTTTTCATATTGAATTCTTTTTTAAAATTATTTCTCGTATTTTGAATATTGTAATAAATAAAAAATCTAATGCCATATAATTGTCAATAATCAGTTATTCAAATTATTGAACTCTCTCTCTCTCTCTCTCTCTCTCTCTCTCTCTCTCTCTCTCTCTCTCTCATATGCACTCTGCAAACCATGCAATACATACACAACAACAAGTTGCTTAATTAAAGCTTTGGGACAGAGATTGTTCCTTTGTGCTCTATTTTTGACCTATTAGATGGATGCAGCTTGAAAGTAATAATTATTTGTATTTTGTGGTTTTGTTAGAGGTTTGTTCAAATAACCTATATAAAAGAAAAAGTTAGATGTAACATCAAATGCATACCTTGTTTCATTATGTATTATTGTTGACAATATTTTTTAGGTTGTTTTTGTTTTTGTTTTCAATAATGTCTAGTATGTGCTAATTGCTTATCATTTTTGTGCAGTATGGCTGCTGCAAATGCTGGACAGATTAACCATGCGCAGCCTGGCCCCATTGACACGTCAGTGTTGACGTTGCAGCCCAACCATCGATCAGAAGCCATTTGGAATGGGCAGGTAAAACACACCACTAAAGATTTCACTTTTTTTTGTGTGTGGTGAATTTCGTTTTTTGAACCTGGACTTTAGTTTGGTTTTAATTAAATGAATTTAAAATTTAAAATTATTTTTTTTAGTCGAAAATAGGTTATTTGTATTTTAATTAGGGGGATCCTTCTAATATCTATCTCTTTTTTTTTTCTTTTGGGTTTATAAATCATATTTTTAGGAAGGCTAGTGTTTTTGCCCATAAAATGGAGCCAAATGAGAGATTTAACACTATCTCTTCCTCACTAAATTTTTGTTTTAAATCACAAGATAGAGAAGGGATTAATTCCCTCCCCCTGTGATTTGTTTCTAAGTCTTTTCTTTCTATGAATATTACATGTTTATTTAGAAAAAACGAATGTTTAACATTGATGCCAATAAGAGATTTTATGACCTAAATATTTTTAAAGTGTAATTTTCTTAGTTAGCATCAAGTCATTAACTAGCTTTTAGAAATTAATAATAAATAAATAGAAAAAGATACATAAAAATCATCTTCCAAACTACTTTTTATGCTAAAGCAACATAGATTGAACTAATACATATTGGGAATTTTGCTAATTTAGTACTTTTGCAATTCAACTGGTAATGCCATGACAAAAACTGATATTTATTGGAATAAGTATTCATAAAAAAAATTTATCAAGATTGAAAAACAATTTTTTTGGTTGAAACTGTGGTCTCATAAACAAGATACTCCGATAATTGATATTTAGCTCACTTTCAATACAAGTCCATCACATGCGTAAATATATAAATATAAATATAAATATATTTATATAAATATATAGTTGTATAAATATATAAATATATTTCTATAAATATATAAATATAAATAAAATATATATATATAAATATTTAAACATATAGTTGTATAAATATAAATATATATACATATTTAAACAACCAACTAATATACATAAGGAGCCCTGCTTGGGCTTCCAGGCCGGTTACTCAAAAAAAAAAAAAACTAATATTATGAAACAAATATACATATTTAATACAAACAAATATCTTATCAGGAAACAAATATAAATATTTAATACAAACAAATATCTTATTAGGAAACAAATATAAATATTTAATACAAACAAATATTTTATTAAGAAATGGCATGACAAATTCAATGCAAGCAACACTTTTTAAAGCAGCTATATACACTAAACAACCAACTAGATAGTGAGGAGGAGACCCTTACTTGACATGAGGATGAGCAAATATACTGCTGAGATTGTATGAGAGTGAGAGGAGCAATGTTTTGCTGCTGATGTATGAGAGTTTATGAGAGTTGTATGATGTTTTGTGAGAGTTGTTGAGAGATGTTTTGTGATAGAAGTTGCTGAAGGTGTGAGTTGTGTGAGGCAGTCAAAATATTTTCTGAGAGTTGTGTGAGAGGTTGTGTGAGAGTTTTTTATTACTGACCAATCACCCAAAAATAAAACACGGATATGACCAATGCCAAAACAGTGCTGGTCAGACTTTTCTTTATAAGCTTTGCACATTCAAAATAAACACAGTAGGCTGGTCAGATATTCTCTGCACGCCCAAAAGAGACCAAAAACAAAACACTGTAGGCTGGTCAGCTTTGCACATTCAAAATAAACATTTGACATGACCAATCACTCAAAAACACAGCCCAAAAGAGACCAAAAACAAAACAGTAGCCTGGTCAGCTTTGCACATTCAAAATAAACATTTGACATGACCAATCACTCAAAAACATAGACATGATGGCATAGTCAGATATTCTCTGCACGCAAAAGAGACAAAAAACATGGACACGACCAAGACGTGAGTGGGGGGTCTGAATGCGTAAAAATCGAGTCTCAGAGACTCGATTTTACTTTGAGTAAATCGAGTCTATGAGACTCGATTTCTACGTGTTCTCCACGTAGAAATCGAGTGTCTGAGACTCGATTTCTACGTGGAGTACACGTGGAAATCGAGTCTCAAACACTCGATTTCCGCATGTACACGTGGACTTTTGGCATGGAAAACCAGGTAAACCGAGCCTTAGAGGCTCGATTTAGAGGCCCTAAATCGACCCTCTAAGGCTCGAGTTGTTACAATCACAAATTATTTACAAACGGGGCCAACTAACTGAATAGTTAGTTTTTTAATGCTAGTTTCCTACAATCTCCAAAGTTGTAAGAAAGGAAATGTTTAGGCAGAAAGAGAGAGAAAGAAAACCATGTAATAGAGGGAACCTCCATTGAAGAGAGGGCGAATCAACTAATCGATGGATGAGGCAAGCTTGCGAAGCACCATTGCCATTGCCATATCTCTCTCTCTCTCTCTCTCTCTCTCTCTCTCTAAAAGCTCTCTATCTATGTTCCTGCCCAAGACCCTTTAAAGCTCAAGCCTGAAACAGACTTGGAGGATCTTTTAGACCCAGGGACTGCTAGGTCCAAAAACTATGTTCGTGCCCTAATAATAGTCCTACTTCAGTTTATCATCCATCGCGGGTTATGATCAACAACCCTCCTCGACCAAAGATGTTCAAATGAAGGTGGGCGATCACCAAATCATGAAAGCAAAGCACGGGAAATTCTTAGCTAGTCCGAGACTACAAGGTCAGCAAGCTAAGAATTTCCCTCTCTCTCTCTCTCACTCTTGTGCAACAAAAGGGTCTATGCTTGGCTGAAATTCGATCTAGTGTGTCCCATCTTCTTATTATCTTTGGATTTGTTCTTATGCTTGTTTGGTCACTTGGGTCATTATTAATCTGTCATTTGTTTTTCTTTTTTCAATGATCAATCATTTAATTGAATGCTTTTAATGGTAATATATTCTCATATTCACACGGAATAACAGATAAGTACAAAGATGGCATGATTGTAATTCCATTTCACTGTACCATTCCTTCTATACCCCATTTCGGATCCTTATATGGCACTAATGAATACTTATAAATGTCTAGATGATCTCTTTATAACATTTGTCATAAGGCAGTTTTACAAAGGTGTAGGACAGTAGTTTAGGTCTTTGCTAAGTCTAGCCAGATTTCATCTAAGAAGGCCTACCTAAAAATAATTTGCATAGAAAAATATGTCAAACATTGTGGCTCCGATTAGTTCTAGAGTCTAGTAGACACTAGTCATTGTCCTGATCTTGTCAATTGGAGTTTGCTAAAATTGGTGGTGGGATTCTGCAGGTGAGGCAAATTTTTGCCCATAATATGATACTTGGTTTTTCAATCCTTATTAGTTATGGCATTAACTGTTGGGTTTTTTATTAGTTTTATGGTGGCTCAATACTCAACATAAAAGAAACATTTTTTTTTTGCAATACTAAGGGAAACTTTATCAAGGAAAATACAAATTTCATATAAAGAATTATTTGACAAAGAAAAGTGGTCATTTTATTGAGAGTCTTGGGACAGATATCATCATACATTCATGAGTATACTATTCCTGATAGTATTGATTATTAAACATGACTAATGACTTAATAAAGCTAGAAAATTAATTATATTAAAGGATTTAGATTGAACTAATAAATGAGGATGGACTTGTAGGCACTGAGACTTCAACAACTCCTTCCATCATCTGTACCACTTTCTTCATTGTTGGCCTTAGCGATGGGTCCTCCTAAATGCACCATATTGCAATCATTACATATTGTTTCACTCTCTTCATGTCATCAGTTGCCTCCTCATCATTCTCCACTAACAGATTCAGTTTCTTGTCTGCATAGCAATCATATGCCCAGTCAGCTAGTATCATAAGATTCTCATCCTGTTCCTCTGCTTCAAAATTCTTCTGGCAACAAATGATCTCTAGCAACAAAATGCCAAAGCAATAAACATCCACCTTGGCGATAACAGGAATTTTTCTAAACCATTTAGGGATAAATACCATTTAGTTCCCCAAATCCCAGTAGTAGTTCGAGTCTGGTCCGTTTTCAAAAGCCTGGCTAATCCAAAGTCAGAAATTCTAGCTGTAAAAGAGTCATCTAGGAGGATGTTCTGTGGCTTGATATCACAATGTATGATTTGGGTGCTACATTCTTATTGCAAGTAAAAGAGCCCTTTTGCAGTTCCTAATGCAATTTGAATTCTTCGGTACCAATTTGGCCGTGAACCCCCAAAGAGGAAGCTTGCTACAGAACCATTGCTCATGAATTCATATACAAGCAGCCAGTGCTACCCCTCATTGTAGAATCCTAGCAGTTGGACCAAATTTCTGTGGTTTGTTCTGCCAATAGCACTTACTTCAGTTTTGAACTCCAAATCACCTTCTCTCACCATATCATTCAACCTTTTAACTGCATCTAATTTTCTATCCTCAGAACCTAGTACCCTTTTGTAAACTTTTGCAAAGGCACCCTTTCCAAACTCTTCCCTGAACCCATTTGTGGCTTCTGTTAGTTCCCCATAAGTGTAACTTCGCAAATTCATGCATGACATGACTAGGCCTAGTTGAAGGGCCTTTAGTTTCCAATATTTGAAACGAAAAACAAGTAGAAAGGCAGCCAACAGAAAGAGTAAGTTTAGAAACACTGAGCTGCTAAGTAGCACCGACACAATGAGTATCACATAAGAGTGATCTTTATTCTTCTTTTCTGCACTTGGACCCTTCAAAGTAGAATTTTCCTTTCTTATTTTGATTAGAGTTGTTCCTTTATAAGTGGAATCTAACCTCCCATTTGCGAGAGGAAATTTCTTCTTCCAACAGTCCCCATTTCTATAAACTGCAACAACGCAGAAGCAATCACCCAAGCAAGATGCTCTGCACGAATCCTCAGTTTTGCCTCCAAAGCGTTCATAATCAGTCTAGCTGGGCCAGTCTATATTCGGCATGGGCTTAAAATAAAAAAGATCTGATTTTGGCAATGCTTCATCACAACTTTGTGAAAAAAAGTTCTGTTTGCAACCTGTCAAAACATCATTTGGATCAATGAAGGAGTATCCATCAGGACATAAGCAATTTGGTCATTCATCATCTCCTAATCTGTAGTAGCTGTTATACCCACAAGCACCACCACCAAGTTCTATGTCCACAAAATTGCATATATTTGAAGGTATGAAGCTTGACAAAGAAGACCAAGTCATAGGCCAACTCCAAGAGCTGCTTTTTGGGTAGACATAATGCCTTAAGATACCATCATATTCCATGAGTGCTCTTTGATAGAAGTCCTGCGTAGAACTAGGACTTGATGATATCGTTTTAACTACACTTCCATTTCTTGTTGTAAAGTTTATAGAGCCAGACTTGTTAAAGACCACCTGAAAGCCGCTGCCTACAAATTATTCTGGCCTAGGCCAATAATCAACATAATTATTATCCATGGGGTAAGCTCTTGTTTGAAGCACAAGATTTCCATCTAATTTTAGTGTGAACTGGAACCTTCCATTGGAGTAATTCATTTCTAAGTAATGAGCAACAAGCTTGCTGCCCAAACTCTTCTTTTGTGTAGGTAACATTGCAGTTGGATGATCAAAACTCTGCCACAAATGCGCAGTGTCCTGGCTTGCCAGCACAAAGTTTCCAGTGTCAAGCATATCTCTTTGCCTGTTGGGTCACTGAGTACAAATTGGCCATCTTTGGTAAGTTCAACTTTGGATCCTGTTGGCACAAGATTATCTCCATTGGCTGACCAAACAATGGATTTTTCAGGTATTTTGTTGAACCAAATGGCTGGTAGATAGCCTCCTTTCACAATTTGTTGGAAACCAAAAGCAAAGTCACCAGAAGGCGGTGCCCTGTAAGTATCTTTTTCTTGTGTTGTAAGAGATGATCCTGGAGATTGGTTTCTGGAAGTTTGAGCAATGGTGGAATATGGTAGCAACAGAACAAGATGCAAAGAGAGAAGATGTGATAGTGCTAAAGCCATGGTATGAAGTGTGTATAAAATTAATATATTCAATGACACTGTATAATGACAAATCTACTAGTAGGAAGAAATGTGTAACATTTTGTTAAAGTAAAGATGAAGTTGACCCCTTTATTATTATGTTTTCTTTGCAAACTATGAAGATTGACTTTATTCTCTATTCTATTGCTGAAAACAAGACTTCGGGTTTTCTTCAATGACTTTGTGATGATTCAATGTTCTTAACCTGTTGTTGATATTTACCGTTTCAATTAATTCATGGAAGATTCAAATGTACAGGCATGAAAATCGCATCCAAAACAAATGGTCAAAAATGTTGGCATACTTCTGTTTGGGGCAAAAGTTGTCCTCTCGTCAATCTACAGTTGTATTTACTCATTAAGATTTATTTTATCATTTTTTTTTATATGTCAAGTCATGTAGCATGTAGATTATGTTCCTGATCACTCTGCGAAATAGAATCTTGTAGTAGATGGATCCTTTGTTTTGGCAAAAGTATGAATTAATTTTATTTAGGGATGATTATTCTATGATGTCCCTACGTTTTAAGCACCAGGGTTGCTTGTGGTTAATCCTCATAATTAAACTGGTCAAACCAATTAGATTCAATTTTATAAACCATATTGCATAACCTAATTGGACAATAGTGATTGAAAGCTTCAAGGTTCTTGCATTTGGGAATAAGGGTGATGATCGTCTGGTTCAGGTACTCAGGTATCTTCCCGGAGGTAAAAATATTTTTCACTTTGTCTCTTACTGAGTCACCCACCAACAACAAAAAGCGATGGAAAAATCCCGCGTGAAGGCCATCGAAACTCGAGGCCTTGAAAGCCTTAAGAAACCAAAGACCAGCCTTGATATCTTCATCAGAGACTGGGAGAGTAAGCTTTTCAGCTTCTGAATCAACAAGATAACTATGCCAAAAGGGCGAATCCCAGTTAGAGCGGATAGCATGGCTGTGACTAGATGAAAATAATTCAACATATCCATTTCTAATAAACTCCGCTATCTCTCTTTCCCCCTTGATCCAATTACCAGCTCTATCTTTCATACAAGTGATTCGTTTTCTCCTTCGATGGACTAAGGCCAAACTATGATAGAAGCCTGTGTTCCTATCCCCTTCCACCAACTAGGTTATTCGGGATTTCATGGCCCAGTACTCCTCAAGCTTGGAGACTTCCTGAAATCCAGCTCGTAAATTTTTTTCTAGACCCACTAGGAAGTCATTAGGATTAATGGACAAAGCTATTTGAATACCCCGCAGCCTAGCTAGAACTCTTTTCTACAAACTTTGAAGTGGCAGTACAGAGTGTTGTAGGACTAGACCAAGTCTCTCTCACAACAGTCGGGAACTCAGGATGGGACAGCCACATTGGTTGAAATCTAAATGGATGAGGGAGCTTCATATCCTAGTTTCGATCCAAACTTAACAACATAGGACAGTGGTCGGAATGGGACCTTTCAAGGTATTGAACCGAGGCATCAGGAAATAGACCATTCCACTCTGCATTGACAAAAGCTCGATCAATTCTCTCTTGGACAATGTGAGATAGAGGTATATGATTGGACCAGGTAAAGCGAGTCCTAAATAAGCCAATATCAATCATTCTGCAAGTATCAAGATAGTCCTAGAATCTGAGAGCACGATTGATGTTCACAGGCCTGCCCCCATATTTATCCTCCCCCATAAGAACCTCATTAAAGTCCCTTGCAATCACCCAAGGGAGAGAGTGGAGCATAGAGACTACCATCAAATTTTCCCAAAGCAGGTGCCTTTCAACGAGCCTCGGATTGGCATAAATTGTAGACAGCAACCACGGAGAACTTGAGTAATTAGGAGTGACCATAGCATGAATTTCCTGTTCTGTGGATGACAACTCAACTATATCCACCCGAGAACTATCCCACAACAGCCATAAACCACCAGATAACCCAATTGTGTTGGCAAAAATTGCCCCATCAAATGGCAACCTATCGGCAATCCTTTTCGCCCTTTCACCACTTACTTTGGTCTCAGTTAAAATTAAAATCGTAGGGGAGTAAATTCGAACCAATTCAATAACATTATTACAAAAGGTGGGGTTAAGGGTACCCTTACATTTCCAAATAAGTAAATTCATTTTTACAAATAAAGGAAAGAAGGTACTAGCAATTAGGAGGAATTGGGAGTCCCGACTTCATCAAATTGCATGTCCTCTGCAGGCACTTCAGGTGTCTCATTTGGATCACGGGAAAGCTCATCACCGGTTTGAGCCTCCTCATTCTCCTTACCCACACGTCCTAATTGAAGAGTAGGATCAATTTGCTTCAAAGGACAATTTGAAATGTTCGCCAAGATGCTTTCAGTGGAGGCAGCCAGTCCTTCATCGGAAACTAGTTGATTAGGAATTTCCATCGATGGGCGTCACACCATACATGAGATCAAAGGCACCTCTGCACCTACTATGCTTTTATCTACCATCATAAAAGAATCCACCATCTGATTACCTTGGGCATCACCATCCACCATGTTCAGCTCCTCCACATTAGTGCACGAACTTGCCGCTTTCTCCATGGTAGTAGTGGATCCCCTAGCTTTAAACTCTCTGAAATCACGCATGTCAGAACTGGACGAGCTTAAAGAGCTCAGCTTCGAACCACACTCTGTTGATGTGCCAAATGGGTTAGCCACCACTTCTTTCCAAAAGGGGATAGTATTTTTGTTTGTTTCTTTTCTCCCAGAAGCTTCACGATAATTCTTTCTATGATAAGTAGACTTCGGGCCTAACTCACTGCCTTTCGCTCCCATCATTTTCACTCCAGGCGTAGGCTTGCTTGAGGTCTTAGGCTTAACAGAGTGATCTGTCCGCTTCACACTAAATTCTAGATTAAAAATGGGCTTTTGGTTTCCCCCAAAACTGTTTTCACCAACTTTAACTGAGCCCACAGTAGGTCTGCAAGGGCTAGGGACAGCCTGGCTGCTTGGGCTTTGGTTAAAAGGCCCTAAAGGGGAAGGTTGAACCTTATCTTTCAACAATTTTTTATTGGGTTGCCATTTTCGTGCAACAAGCACCTGTGGTCCAAAAGGGTCTAGTGCTTCCTCTGATGGTTTTTGTCCTACTACTTCCTGGCTTTTTCCCGCCTCCTTCTCCACTTCACTCATCATCGGAGTGTTGATTTTGTAAGGGCAATTCTCCACTTTGTGACCCACACGACCACAAACGAAACATAATGAATGAATCCCCTCATATTAGACCCGTTGATCTATCACCCCTATTTTTAGAAGTTTGATAATAGGCTCATTAAAATTTACTTGGATGCATAACCTCGCAAACCTACCTCGATATTCTGTCGTTGTGTGAGCATCAATCCTAAGGACAGGTCTGATAGCTTCTCCAATCTCCCTTAATGTTGAAGGCTCATAATACTCTATAGGAAGTTCTGGGAGCTGAATCCAGACCGCCACAGAAGATAGGTTAGCTGTGGAAGACTTAAAATTAGGCTCCCAGCACCTGATGGATAAATAGTGGCCTCAAACGAACCATGGGCCTTCTCTAAGAACCTTTGCATGATCCTCCTTGAGCTGGAATTTAATAAGGAAAAAATCGTTGCCTAAGTCGACGGAAACCATCTTCCCTGTTGGTTTCCAAAGACTGAGGATACGAAAGTGTAGAAAGTGGTAACACACGGTCTTAACGAACGCCTTCACAATCAATGTGTTCGCCCATAGTGCTCTAATTTTCATTTTCATGCTTTCGGAAAATCTCACCGCCATCTTGTCGAGTCATAACTCAAGAAACTCATCGTCAGATTCCGCTTCCGTATCCATGTTGAACCCAAAGTTGAAAGCATGCTCAAAAGCCCCAGGGATTTCCCCGAGCAGCTTTTCTTTGTAGGAAACATTTCCATCCTATGAGGACTAGTTTCCTTGATCTGATCGCCGGAAAGATTTTTTCTTTCTTTGCGTAGGATCTGCTTCAAATGTCTCTTCTTCTTGGCAATCAACACAATTACAATTGCACTACCACTCTACTTTTAAAGAGATTTTTGCAGTCAAACATGGAATTGAAAAATTCCAGTTTCATCTTCTTGGGCATCACTTCCTGGTAGAAATGGATATGTCTTCCTTCCCTAAAATGCTTCAGTTCAAAAGGAAAATGCTTCCACATCCTCAGTTACTCAGATGGTCAAATTAGTTTTCACAATGGTCCTTCCAAGTCAAGCACATCAAAGGAAGAAATAACCTTATCACTGATTATCTTTCCAGAAAGCCTCCAATCCTTAATGCCACAATTCTTCCTTCCCCCTTATGTGTATACCCTATTACAGATCCTTCCTCATCATTAGATCCTTCTCCAACAATTCCTAGTGATATCCTTCACATGATAGAGAATCTCCCTCTAGAAATAAAAGACCAAATAAAGACCTTAACTCTTCAAGCCAGAGCCAAAAGGATTATCAGAATCCTCCACAATTATCTCAGAAATCACCAGCCCCACTTCCTTGCTGTTTTCCCTGATATTGACCAACCATGGAAAACCCATTTTTTCTTCTGGATAACAAATTGGACGGTTGCACATTATCTCTACATGTGGTATTTACTCAATGAGTATCATTTGTGCATCCATTTTGAGCCAAAATTTTACAAATATATTTTCCCACGTGAAAACAGATATTTCCATAAATTCTGGTTTGATATTTTGAAAAATGATGCTTATAATGGAGAATGGATAAAATATCCTTCTACAGAACATCCAAGATTTGCAAGCAAGATTACTTCAGCAACTTTGATTGTTAAGCTTAACTCCAAAAATGATGGGATTCATGGCTAACATATTCATGTCTGGAGGTCTTGAAGAGGCTCCTATAGTTGGATCTGGAAGTTGGTATAATAGTTCTTTGTCCTTTTTTATTGGGGAAGGCTCATGTACTCCTGGTGCATAGCTAAACTTCAAGCTACCATCGACCTCCCCATTTTCACCAACTTCTCCTTATCAAAACCGGAAAGGAGGGTGGCAAGCTCTTGTTTGGCTAAAGTTAAATGTTCTGGATTCATTCCCTAATGACCGGCTTTTGTGGGATTAACGTCTTCATTTTTCTTGAAGGGAAGGGATATGAAAAAGTTCGGGTTTTTCCACAGAGGGTTTGAATTCTTAAGGAGGAATTCAGAGTGGGTATTTGCACAACAGTCATGGATAATCTGGAGTTTTAAAGACTGAAATGGGTCAACTATGAACAGATGGGGGACTTAGGTCCATATGAGAAGGTTTTGTTTGTGCATAAGTCCTTTTGAGGACTATCTGAGGTTAGGTATTTGATGTAGGAGATCAAATCCTATGAGAAGGGAGGAGTGAGAGTAAGTTCCTTCTGTGATCTTTCCATAGATTGAAGTTGTAGCAACAACTGCTTCCTTTCTTTTTCTTTTTGTCCAATGAGAGGAAAAGACACAGACAAGTCTTTGACTGTGGAGGTAATTGTGGCCAACTCCTGTTCAACAGTTTTAATTTTTTTCTTCAAATCTTGAACTAGAGCATTTGAGGCGGAAAAGGTGTGAGTAACTACCTTCGCCATCTTTTGCTGATTATCAAGTTATCATTGAAAGGATTTTGTTTTGAGCCACAGCATTTTCTGCTTGCCAGTTTAAGGCTGCTTCTGCAGAAGAGACTTGTTTTTTGGTTCCATCTGGGTTGGTTCCAACAAGGTTTTTGATTTTCCAGATATGTTTGGTATTGGTCTGGGGATGCTCAAAACTTTCTAGTGGAGGAAAGTTTTGAGAATAAGAAGGTGAGGCTTGATCAAACATGTAACAAGGTGGAGGATTATGTATTTGGGTAGTAGGGAGTGACTGGTATTTTGGTATTTGTGGAAGGACTTTCTGGTAATATGGGATTAATGGAGGTTTCTGGTGTTGGTTTAGATTTTCTTTGCATGAAGGGAAGGGGGTAAGGGTTCGTTTTCTGGTTCTAGGATAAAGAACATAATAGTCAAATTTTCCAAATGGTTCTCCAAGGAGGTCAACTTCTGGATCTCCTGCTTCATATCTTTCTTTAAGTTTTTGCTGGAAAGATTTTTTCTTTCTTTGCGTAGGATCTGCTTCAAATGTCTCTTCTTCTTGGCCAGTAGATGATTTTCCTTCATAACAAGGCTTCCCGTCTTCTCGAAATCCTTGAATCTTAAGACCATCTTCTTTAACGTATGGGACTGGTTGGAGCATAGCAATCTGAGTTGGAAAGACTGTTACATTTTTCTTTTCTGGAGGAGCTGCCAAGAACTTTGTCTCTACTTCCCCATTCTCTTTTCTGATAAAAAGAGGAGTCTTTGATTGAATTGGTTTAGCCGCTTGATGGAGCATCTCATAATTCGTAATCCATGATTCTGGGAAGAGAGAAGTCATCTGCTCTCTATTGAGTTGTCTTGGAACGAACGTACACATAGGTGTCATTCTAGGATCAACTTGAATTAATAAGGCATCATTAGATTGAGCCATGTCTGGGACCGCCATGTTGAAAGCATGATTCTGTAGTCTATAAGCAAGCTGGTGGTGGAGAGTGGCTGCAAATGTATCTTGCACCTGGGAGGCTCCTGTAATTTGGACCTGTACCTTAAGAGCATCACAAAGATGGGGATCTTTAAGGGACATATTAAAATTAGGGAAAAGTGTGACAGAGACTGTTCCTGCATTTAAGGTGGTTTAAACTGTCCCTAAAACTGCATTTTGATATTCCAGGAATCTGGAATCAAGAAGTGAAACTCTAGAGACTATTGGGAGTCCTTTTCTTCCATGGAAAGTTAATGCCAACCTAACTGCTCCAAAATGAAGATGGGTATATCCTTGTTTCTGCCATGGGATTATAAATTCTCTGGGAACGGCAAGGGTAATGAAGTTTTCTGTTTCACTTGCTAGGATATTATACTGATCAAACTTGGAGGCTTGGACATATTCTTTTACAGTAGAAGGTTGAGAAGGGCCTAAAAGTTTTTTTATGGATTTTTTGAAAGAGACTTGGGGTTTATCAAATACAGTATAAGGATTTACAATAGGAAAGTTAGTAATAGGGATTTTACTATCTTCAAGAACGTGAGAAATTTCATACAGGTAGTCTAACCTATTTGTAGTGGATTTTCGAACGGAAAGATCAAAGGCAGATTTAGTGGTATCAATGACTTCTGAAGATGAACTTGCCATGATAGTTTCTTTCAGATAGAACTGTTTACCAAAGACCTGACAGGACTAAGATGCCAATTTTAGGCTGAAGCGTCCACAAGGTTACTATGTAGAAGCAGTTTCTTTGAAATCTTTAAAGGCAAACCCCTTAGTGTTCTATTTGATTATCAAATCCAGTGTTCTGATGTGATTAATACGGAGGATCCACAAATTGTGGCAACTGTAAATCACAGAGCATACTAATCAGGACAATAATCAAATATACTAATCAAAGGAGAGTGAAACTAATCACGAGCTTTGATACCAACTAATAGTACAAAGAAAAAGAAGGAAGCCAGAGGGAAGATTGAAATAAAGGGTGTAAGAAGATTATGGAAATTGGTTTACAAAGTATACGACTAAGAAGAGATAAAAGATCACATGAAAATAAGGGATTGAACACATAACTAAATACAGCAAACTCAAGGATATTATTAAACTTAACAACTTTTTTACATTGGATATGCTCGTGGACATCTTACAGGGATTCTTTCTCTCCTTTCTTCACTCTGCCTCCTTACAAGGCCCTTTGGGGGCTAGTTATAAGCAAAACTTTACAGAAATATATTACATTCAGAGTACAATGATCTTTGAAAAGAAAGTAGGGGCCGGCTCCATGTTGACATCTGGCCAAAGGGGCAGAGGCCTGAGCTTGTCATGATTAGGTTGTGAAGCAGGTGCATGGTAGGGGTCCTTACTACAGAGGTGGACAGCTGGGAATATGATCTGTAAAGTATGTTGCAGGGATAAGGATGAAACGTCTGAAGACGTTTCTAGGGGGTTTTTTTTTTTTTTTGTACAATATATTAGAAAATTCGAGTCCCATCCATCTCTTCCTTGGAACCATTCTTCATCTACATCAGCATTTAAATCTGGATCATGGTTATGGTAATAGGGGTCGTCATACCCCTCAAGAGGATTTGGCATTTCCCAATGGTCTTCATGTGGTAACTGCTTTCTACAGGTTTCTGGATCTATGGGTACTGTTTGAGATAAGATCCCTTTATTTAGAGATTCTGTCAGTGTGAGAGCATAATAACAGGATGCCCAAGATGGGTCCTGGTGTGTGTGTAATGTGCCATCTAGATTGGTAAGCCACTGTATTTCTGCAGGGTAGAAAAGTCCTTCTACACGAACATCATTTTTGGAGTTAAGCTTAACAATCAAAGTTGCTGAAGTAATCTTGCTTGCAAATCTTGGATGTTCTATATAAGGATATTTTATCCATTCTCCATTATAGGCATCATTTTTCAAAATATCAAACCAGAATTTATGGAAATATCTGTTTTCATGTGGGAAAATATAATTGTAAAATTCTGGCTCAAAATGGATGCACAAATGATACTCATTGAGTAAATACCACATGTAGAGATAATGTGCAACCGTCCAATTTGTTATCCTGAAGGCAAAAGGGGTTTTCCATGGTTGGTCAATATCAGGGAAAACAGAAAGGAAGTGGGGCTGGTGATTTCTGAGATAATTGTGGAGGATTCTGATAATCCTTTTGGCTCTGGCTTGAAGAGTTAAGGTCTTTATTTGGTCTTTTATTTCTAGAGGGAGATTCTCTATCATGTGAAGGATATCACTAGTTATTGTTGGAGAAGGATCTGATGATGAGGAAGGATCTGTAACAGGGTATACATATAAGGGGGAAGGAAGAATTGTGGCATTGAGGACTGGAGGCTTTCTGGAAAGATAATCAGTGATAAGGTTATCTCCTCCTTTGATGTGCTTGACTTGGAAGGACCATTGTGAAAACCAATTTGACCATCTGAGTAACTGAGGATGTGGAAGCATTTTCCTTTTGAACTGAAGCATTTTAAGGAAGGATGACATATCCATTTCTACCAGGAAGTGATGCTCAAGAAGATGAAACTGGAAATTTTCAATTCCATGTTTGACTGCAAGAATCTCTTTAAAAGTAGAGTGGTAATGCAATTCTGAAGGTTTAAATGCACCACTCTTATACCCACAAATACTTCTTTAACTATCAAGTTCTTTAAAAAGAGCTGCTGCCCAATACTCATCACTTGCATCTATTTGCAATATCTGTTTGCTTGTTCCTGGGATCTGCAAAGGAGGAAGCTTTTCTGCCAATTTTTTCAACTGTTGGAATGCTTTTGTATGGACAGAATTCCATTCTGGAGGAGATTTTTTCAGCAGTTCGGCTAGAGAGTATCCTTGGAAATTTTTGGAATGAAATCTGACATGTAATTAACAATTCCAAGAAACTGTTGTATCTGTTTAGCACTTGTGAGCCTATCTGGGAATTCACCAAGGGAGGCGGCTATATGAGGCTGTAATACGTACTTTCCATCTGAAATGTTTACTCCCAAAAAATCTATAAAGGATTTTCCAATGATCATTTTCTTTTCCGAGAGCATAATCCCTTGTGATTTCACTAAATTATAAAATTCAGTGAGCAATTTCTCATGGGATTCTTCATCCTTGGAAAACAGGAGAATATCGTCTACGTAAATCAATGCATTGTTCAGGAGTGGCTGGAATAACGTTACCATTGCTTTTTGGAATTGGGATGGGGTATTTTTGAGGCCAAAAGGCATGACAGTCCATTGATAGTGGTGATCGGGGATGCAAAATGCTGTTTTGTATCTTTCTTCTGGATGAATTCCCAATTGCCAAAACCATGCTTTCAGATCGAACTTTGAGGATATTTTTGCATTTGAAAGATGTTGAAAGATTTCACTTTTGTTTGGTAGGGGGAATTTATCATCTGCAAGGAAGTGATTGAGATCCTGATAATTAATCACCAATCTGAGTTTTCCTCTGACTTGTTCGGAATGCTTATTAATATAAAAGGTTTCGCATGCCCATGGAGAGGTTGTTGGTTCAATGAGGCCTTCGGAAAGGAGGGTGGCGAGCTCTTGTTTGGCTAAAGTTAAATGTTCTGGATTCATTCCCCGATGACTGGCTTTTGTGGGATTAACGTCTTCATTTTTCTTGAAGGGAAGGGATATGAAAAAGTTCGGGCTTTTCCACAGAGGATTTGAATTCTTAAGGAGGAATTCAGAGTGGGTATTTGCACAACAGTCATGGATAATCTAGAGTTTTAAAGACTGAAAGGGGTCAACTGGGAACATATGGGGGACTTGGGTCCATGTGAGAAGGTGTTGTTTGTGCATAAGTCCTTTTGAGGACCATCTGAGGTTAGGTATTTGATGTAGGAGATCAAATCCTATGAGAAGGTCTCTTCCTATGAGAGGGGATCCAAGGACTTGGTGTCTAATGATGAGAGTCGGAAAGATTCTAATGAATAGAGGTTTGCTTTTCAAGGTGATAAGGAATGTTTCACCATTTGCCGCTCTGAACATTTGATTATGGGGTAACCAACATTCTGCAGGCAAAATCTTGGGGTGGAGAATTGTTGCTGCTGCTCCCATATCAAACAAGGCTATTACTGGGATAGGTCTATAGTAGGTGTCTATGAGGATGTGTACCTGGGCTATAGGGGTAGGATTGGTTAAAGGGGCTATAATAGGCTGGGATGTATAGATGGTCTGGATTTTTGGTTCTGAGTCTTCATCATTGTCCGAATCTATATCTTCTTCTGAAGTGGAATAGGCCATGACAACCAAAGCTTGAGGGGAATACTCATCATCCAGCGAGAAAAGTGATTCTACGTCCAAGAATGGAGTATCCTCTGCATGGATCTTGGCTTGTTCAAGAAGCTTTGCTGCTTTCTCCTTCTTTGGGCAATTTTTTGCAAAATGTCTTGGTCTTCTGCATACAAAGCAGACTTTTGAAGTTTTCCCTTTAAACTGCTTTCGTCGAAGAAACTTCCAATTTTTCTTCTTTGAAAATCTTTTCTTGTGGCTTGCATAATGTTTTTTCTTCCAGGAATGTTTCTTGAAATGATCTCTTCTCTTTGTTGAATAGGAACAATTCTTGTCATAACACTTTGTTTGCAAATGCTTTCTTTTGCAATTATCTCTGAGTTTGCTATGAACTTTGTCTATTTATGAAAGAAATTTTTTCTAGTTACAGAGTTTTTCAAGGGCAATAAGAGCATGCTGGTAAATTTCTCCTAAGGAGGCTTGTTGCAGAGTTATTTTCTGGAGATTCATCATGCAAAGTGTCTCATCCCTTAGTGGTTCTGGGAGGGAATTGAGGAAGGTATGCTTAGCATTGACATCATCCATACCATTGAAAGAGTAATATCTTCTAGACATTCTGTCAAAATGTTTCTCCAGATCTTTTCTTTGAAATGAGCAACATTTCATCAGCAAAAATTCTTCTCGTGCTACCTCCTTATAATGGGTTGGTGCACCTAGAAATTCATTATGGACAATTGTAAAGAAATCCTCCAATGTATTACATTGAGCTGCCTGTCTCTGTCTGTATTCTCCCAAATTGATCCACCATTCTCTTAATCTTCCTGTAATCCTTGCAACAAACTTGGCAATAATCTGAGAAAAAGTGGCATTTGGAGCTTGAAGTTCAGCTATGCACCAGGAGTACATGTTAAAAAACTCATCATGCCATTTAGAGGGAGGAACATTATCAAGAGTGAACAAATGTTTTGAATCTGTAATTGGTGAGTAAGACAATCTGGTTTGGTGATCTGGGATAAAAGGTGGTGGAGAAAAGATTGGTGGGGGAGATGGAGGCCTTTGAGGACAAAGAACATCATCTTCTTCTTCTTCTTCTTTTGGATCAGTCATAAATACTTCCTCCAGACCAAGATCAGACAAGTCTAAGTCTGAGTCTTCTACTATAGGGAGCACAAAAGGTTCTTTGGGGTCTCCAAGGGTGAGGGTTTTGAGAAATGAAGAGATTGGGTTTGGGGGATCAGGATTCATGGCTAACATATTCATGTTTGGAGGTCTTGAAGAGGCTCTTATAGTTGGATCTGGAAGTTGGTATAATAGTTCTTTGTCCTTTTTTATTGGGGAAGGCTCATTTTGTGGTTTACTTTGGGGCTCTGGTTGAGGTAGGGTAGAATATGTAATGGCCAGAAAAATTCCACTTGGTTTGAAGGGATTGTGGTTCAGGATGTTTTGTATCTTTCTTCAAAGCCTGTGATCAGTTTCACTCTCCTTTGATTAGTATATTTGATTATTGTCCTGATTAGTATGCTCTGTGATTTACAGTTGCCACAATTTGTGGATCCTCCGTATTAATCACATTAGAACACTGGATTTGATAATCAAATAGAACACTAAGGGGTTTGCCTTTAAAGATTTCAAAGAACCTGCTTCTACATAGTAACCTTGTGGACGCTTCAGCCTAAAATTGGCATCTTAGTCCTGTCAGGTCTTTGGTAAACAGTTCTATCTGAAAGAAAATATCATGGCAAGTTCATCTTCAGAAGTCATTGATACCACTAAATCTGCCTTTGATCTTTCCCTTCGAAAATCCACTGCAAATAGGTTAGACTACCTGTATGAAATTTCTCACGTTCTTGAAGATAGTAAAATCCCTATTACTAACTTTCCTATTGTAAATCCTTATACTGTATTTGATAAACCCCAAGTCTCTTTCAAAAAATCCATAAAAAAACTTTTAGGCCCTTCTCAACCTTCTACTGTAAAAGAATATGTCCAAGCCTCCAAGTTTGATCAGTATAATATCCTAGCAAGTGAAACAGAAAACTTCATTACCCTTGCCGTTCCCAGAGAATTTATAATCCCATGGCAGAAACAAGGATATACCCATCTTCATTTTGGAGCAGTTAGGTTGGCATTAACTTTCCATGGAAGAAAAGGACTCCCAATAGTCTCTAGAGTTTCACTTCTTGATTCCAGATTCCTGGAATATCAAAATGCAGTTTTAGGGACAGTTTAAACCACCTTAAATGCGGGAACAGTCTCTGTCACACTTTTCCCTAATTTTAATATGTCCCTTAAAGATCCCCATTTTTGTGATGCTCTTAAGGTACAGGTCCAAATTACAGGAGCCTCCCAGGTGCAAGATACATTTGCAGCCACTCTCCACTACCAGCTTGCTTATAGACTACAGAATCATGCTTTCAACATGGCGGTCCCAGACATGGCTCAATCTAATGATGCCTTATTAATTCAAGTCGATCCTGGAATGACACCTATGTGTACGTTCGTTCCAAGACAACTCAATAGAAAGCAGATGACTTCTCTCTTCCCAGAATCATGGATTACGAATTATGAGATGCTCCATCAAGCGGCTAAACCAATTCAATCAAAGACTCCTCTTTTTATCAGAAAAGAGAATGGGGAAGTAGAGACAAAGTTCCTGGCAGCTCCTCTAGAAAAGAAAGATGTAACAGTCTTTCCAACTCAGATTGCTATGCTCCAACCAGTCTCATATGTTAAAGAAGATGGTCTTAAGATTCAAGGATTTCGAGAAGACGGGAAGCCTTGTTATGAAGGAAAATCATCTACTGGCCACATCTGGTGGGATGTTTGTAATTGTGTTGATTGCCAAGAAGAAGAGACATTTGAAGTAGATCCTACGCAAAGAAAGAAAAAATCTTTCCAGCAAAAACTTAAAGAAAGATATGAAGCAAGAGATCCAGAAGTTGACCTCCTTGGAGAACCATTTGGAAAATTTGACTATTATGTTCTTTATCCTAGAGCCAGAAAATGAACCCTTAACCCCTATATCTGTTTTCACGTGGGAAAATATATTTGTAAAATTCTGGCTCAAAATGGATGCACAAATGATACTCATTGAGTAAATACCACATGTAGAGATAATGTGCAACCGTCCAATTTGTTATCCAAAAGGCAAAAGGGGTTTTCCATGGTTGGTCAATATCAGGGAAAACAACAAGGAAGTGGGGCTGGTGATTTTTGAGATAATTGTGGAGGATTCTGATAATCCTTTTGGCTCTAGCTTGAAGAGTTAAGGTCTTTATTTGGTCTTTTATTTCTAGAGGGAGATTCTCTATCATGTGAAGGATATCACTAGGAATTGTTGGAGAATGATTTGATGATGAGGAAGGCCCCTCAAGCTTTGGTTGTCGTGGCCTATTCCACTTCAGAAGAAGATACAAGATCCGGACAATGATGAAGACTCAGAACCAGAAATCCAGACCATCTATACATCCCAGCCTATTATAGCCCCTTTATCCAATCCTACCCCTATAGCCCAGGTACACATCCTCCTAGACACCTACTCTAGACCTATCCCAGTAATAGCCCTGTTTGATACGGGAGCAGCAGCAACAATTCTCCACCCCAAGATTTTGCCTGCAGAATGTTGGTTACCCCATAATCAAATGTTCAGAGCGGCAAATGGTGAAACATTCCTTATCACCTTGAAAAGCAAACCTCTATTCATTAGAATCTTTCCGACTCTCATCATTAGACACCAAGTCCTTGGATCCCCTCTCACAGGAAGAGACCTTCTCATAGGATTTGATCTCCTACATCAAATACCTAACCTCAGATGGTCCTCAAAAGGACTTATGTACAAACAACACCTTCTCACATGGACCCAAGTCCCCCATCTGTTCACAGTTGACCCCTTTCAGTCTTTAAAACTCTAGATTATCCATGACTGTTGTGCAAATACCCACTCTGAATTCCTCCTTAAGAATTCAAATCCTCTGTGGAAAAGCCCGAACTTTTTCATATCCCTTCCCTTCAAGAAAAATGAAGACGTTAATCCCACAAAAGCCAGTCATCGGGGAATGAATCCAGAACATTTAACTTTAGCCAAACAAGAGCTCGCCACCCTCCTTTCTGAAGGCCTCATTGAACCAACAACCTCTCCATGGGCATGCGAAGCCTTTTATGTTAATAAGCATTCCGAACAAGTCAGAGGAAAACTCAGATTGGTGATTAATTATCAGGATCTCAATCACTTCCTTGCAGATGATAAATTCCCCCTACCAAACAAAAGTGAAATCTTTCAACATCTTTCAAATGCAAAAATATTCTCAAAGTTCGATCTGAAAGCAAGGTTTTGGCAATTGGGAATTCATCCAGAAGAAAGATACAAAACAGCGTTTTGCATCCCCGATCACTACTATCAATGGACTGTCATGCCTTTTGGCCTCAAAAATGCCCCATCCCAATTCCAAAAAGCAATGGTAACGTTATTCCAGCCACTCCTGAACAATGCATTGATTTACGTAGACGATATTCTCCTGTTTTCCAAGGATGAAGAATCCCATGAGAAATTGCTCACTGAATTTTATAATTTAGTGAAATCACAAGGGATTATGCTCTCGGAAAAAAAATGATCATTGGACAATCCTCTATAGATTTTTTGGGAGTAAACATTTCAGATGGAAAGTACGTATTACAGCCTCACATAGCTGCCTCCCTTGGTGAATTCCCAGATAGGCTCACAAGTGCTAAACAGATACAACAGTTTCTTGGAATTGTTAATTACATGTTAGATTTCATTCCAAAAATTTCCAAGTATAGAAACTCTCTAGCCCAACTGCTGAAAAAATCTCCTCCAGAATGGAATTCTATCCATACAAAAGCATTCCAACAGTTGAAAAAATTGGCAGAAAAGCTTCCTCCTTTGCAGATCCCAGGAACAGGCAAACAGATATTGCAAACAGATGCAAGTGATGAGTATTGGGCAGCAGCTCTTTTTGAAGAACTTGATGGTAAAAGAAGTATTTGTGGGTATAAGAGTGGTGCATTTAAACCTTCAGAATTGCACTACCACTCTACTTTTAAAGAGATTCTTGCAGTCAAACATGGAATTGAAAATTTCCAGTTTCATCTTCTTGGGCATCACTTCCTGGTAGAAATGGATATGTCTTCCTTCCCTAAAATGCTTCAGTTCAAAAGGAAAATGCTTCCACATCCTCAGTTACTCAGATGGTCAAATTGGTTTTCACAATGGTCCTTCCAAGTCAAGCACATCAAAGGAAGAGATAACCTTATCACTGATTATCTTTCCAGAAAGCCTCCAGTCCTCAATGCCACAATTCTTCCTTGTGTATACCCTGTTACAGATCCTTCCTCATCATCAGATCCTTCTCCAACAATTCCTAGTGATATCCTTCACATGATAGAGAATCTCCCTCTAGAAATAAAAGACCAAATAAAGACCTTAACTCTTCAAGCCAGAGCCAAAAGGATTATCAGAATCCTCCACAATTATCTCAGAAATCACCAGCCCCACTTCCTTGCTGTTTTCCCTGATATTGACCAACCATGGAAAACCCCTTTTGCCTTCTGGATAACAAATTGGACGGTTGCACATTATCTTTACATGTGGTATTTACTCAATGAGTATCATTTGTGCATCCATTTTGAGCCAGAATTTTACAAATATATTTTCCCACATGAAAACAGATATTTCCATAAATTCTAGTTTGATATTTTGAAAAATGATGCTTATAATGGAGAATGGATAAAATATCCTTCTACAGAACATCCAAGATTTGCAAGCAAGATTACTTCAGCAACTTTGATTGTTAAGCTTAACTCCAAAAATGATGTTCGTGCAGAAGGACTTTTCTACCCTGCAGAAATATAGTGGCTTACCAATCTAGATGGCACTTTACACACACACCAGGACCCATCTTGGGCATCCTGTTATTATGCTCTCACACTGACAGAATCTCTAAATAAAGGGATCTTACCTCAAACAGTACCCATAGATCCAGAAACCTGTAGAAAGCAGTTACCACATGAAGACCATTGGGAAATGCCAAATCCTCTTGAGGGGTATGACGACCCCTATTACCATAACCATGATCCAGATGTAAATGCTGATGTAGATGAAGAATGGTTCCAAGGAAGAGATGGATGGGACTAGAACTTTTCTAATATATTGTACAAAAAAAAAAAAAAACCCCCTAGAAACGTCTTCAGACGTTTCATCCTTATCCCTGCAACATACTTTACAGATCATATTCCCAGCTGTCCACCTCTGTAGTAAGGACCCCTACCATGCACCTGCTTCACAACCTAATCATGACAAGCTCAGGCCTCTGCCCCTTTGGCCAGATGTCAACATGGAGCCGGCCCCTACTTTCTTTTCAAAGATCATTGTACTCTGAATGTAATATATTTCTGTAAAGTTTTGCTTATAAATAGCCCCCAAAGGGCCTTGTAAGGAGGCAGAGTGAAGAAAGGAGAGAAAAGAATCCCTGTAAGATGTCCACTAGCATATCCAATGTAAAAAAGTTGTTAAGTTTAATAATATCCTTGAGTTTTTTGTATTTAGTTCTGTGTTCAATCCCTTATTTTCATGTGATCTTTTATCTCTTCTTAGTCGTATACTTTGTAAACCAATTTCCATAATCTTCTTACACCCTCTATTTCAATCTTCCCTCTGGCTTCTTTCTTTTTCTTTGTACTATTAGTAGCCCCTAAAAAAAAAAAAAAAGCCCTAGAAACGTCTAATATCCTTGAGTTTGTTGTATTTAGTTATGTGTTACAACCAAAACTATAACGCCACAAATTATTTTAGATCTTTACAAATGTTTTCCATATTATTATTAAAATTGTACCCACAAAAATATTTCACATATCATTACCAATGTTGGGCCACCAAATTATGTCATCTCAATAAAAGCCCATACCCATTTATCTTATGGGCAAAATCCAAAAAGCCCAACAAATTTATTACAAACCCTGCTGCTAGGCACCCATTACAAAGCCTGTTGCTACACGACATCCATTACAAGTCTAGGAGAAACACCTAGCAATAGTTATCTAAGTCTAGGCCCGCACCTTGAAATATTTTACAAAATCCCAAAATATTATTAAAAGAATAATGATAGAGATATAAACTATTTTACAAAAATTTTTACAAACTATTGATGTTATGAGTGATTATTGGTAAATAAAAAAGTAATATTAATGGTGGGCCTAGATGAAAACCAATAAGAGGTTGGTTACATGAACATATTGTAAAAATAATTTATGTTTGTAACATTATTCTTATTAAAATTCTCAACTGTTATTTTTGGCAATATTTCATCAAAGCCCAAATACTATTTTGACAATATTCTATTTAAAACCCAAGTACTATTCTTGGTAATATTTTTGCAAAAGCCCAAATATTACTTTAGCAATATTTTACAAAAAAACCCAATATTATTTTGGCATTATTTTACAAAAGCCCAATACTATTTTGACAACATTTTATCAAAAACCCAAAACTATTAATTTTTGGGCAAAAAATTATTCCATGAAAGTCCAAATATTATTTAGCAAAAATATTAAATTATGCTTAAAGTCCAAATTTAATAATCTTTGGCAACAAAATATTTTGACATATTAAATTCCCTAGCAAATATACAAACTCATGGGAGATATAAATAATTTATGACATATTACTTATCTCATAAAACTATTTATTCTACAAAATTTATGGGAATATTATCCACAAGAAATTACGATTACATTACATCAATAAAAAGAAGTTTTTGGAATTACTACTAAACAACTCATTACCTTACTAAAAATCATTTGATTCATGAACCAAGCACATGAACCCTAATGGGGAAACCTAAGGAAATGTGGTTTGAAGGACACCAAGGGGATCCCTAACAGAGTTTTCAACAAGGGGCTCGAAGATTGACACTTGGCTTGGAGTGACATAATCTGCCTTAGGAACTCTAATACTAGTTACAAATAACCAAAATCATTAGCCCTAATATATGATCTAATCTCATTGTCTGAGGACAATCCAACATTTAATTCTAAGTTAAAACCTTCAGCTGATATTACCTGAAACAACAAATACTTTTTAAAGCTGGACATACCATTGAACAGAGTATCTACATCTCTAAAGTCATTATCGAAAGGGCCCATTGACAGATAATCTTCCATTATAATAACATGAGGGAAAAATTCTATAGTCACAAATACATTATAGCCTTCAATTATAAAACAATAGACAAATTCTATAGGATCCATTATGACAAATGATGGAGAAAGCTTAGTATGAGATGAAGGGAGAGAGAGATTCCAACTAGTATAAAAAGATCACTTTTATGCCAAGGTATGCTCATAATAGTTGTATGTGTAGTGAGTAGTAGGGATCATTTTGGTAGTATGAATGAGTAGTGAGAGAATATTTAGCTATGTTGCTGTAATTTTCTGCTCCAAGATGGATAAGTATTTATAAGTAGTAGTGTGAGGGTATTTATAATCTAAGGATTGAAGAGCTTCGTTACTAACTTGAGAACTTAGAACCTCTGAACCTCATTAAAGAGCTAAGAAGATAATTAGAGCACGAGAATAATTAGAGAAGCTATGAGAGATTAGTCATTCTCTTGTGGTATGGTTTGTCTTGGTGTGTTGATGAGGGACTCTATTTATAACTGAGTTTAAGGGGGTATTTAGCAAAAAATCTCAGCTAAAATCTGTCCCAATTAGCAATAAATTTTCAGAAAATCCATCCTAGGATTTGGCCAAGAATGGTATGTCCAGCTTTAAGAAGTAATTGCTATTTCAGGTAATGTTAGCTAGAGGTTCTGACTTAGCATTAAATGCTGGATTGTCCTCAGCCAATGAGATTAGAGTATGTATTAGGGCTACTGATCTTGGTTATCTATTGCTAGTATCAGAGTTTCTAGGGTAGATTGTGTCACTCAAAGCCAAGAGTCAATCTTGGAGACCCTTGTTGGAAACTCTGTTGGAGATCTCCTTGGTGCCTTACAAATCACATTTCCGTAAATTTCCCCCATTAAGGTTCATATGCTTGGTTTATGAACCAAATAATACATATTTTTAGTAAGGTAATGAGCTGTTTAGTAGTAATTCCAAAAACTTCGAAGGTATGGTTATTGCTTTCCTTAGCCTCTTGATCGAATTTATTAGAAAAGAGAGAAGAGGTGGCTAACTTTGGCCTTCACGCATTAGCACAACCTTCACGTTTTGTCGATCATCAAGAAATCAACTTGCCAAGGAAGGGTTTAAGCTTAGCTTGACATATGTCCCCCTCTAACCTAATTTGACAAGCTGAAGGTGATTGTAGTGGGTCCCAACTGTCAGTCTAGATGTGCTGAAACTGGATTGTAATTGGCTTAACAATTTTAGTCACCCACATGAGCTTTAGTTGCTAAGATTTGGCACTTGGGCTGGATTATTTTGGTTGGGCCTTGTCATTAAGCTCTTGGGCTTGCATGTCTTTGCAAAATAAATTATCTTGCCATGAGTTTGTAATATACATGGGCTTTTATAATTGTAATTTCTTATGGAAAAGATAAGTATAATTCCCATAAATTTTGTAGAATAAATGGTTTTATGAGATTGGTAATATGTCTATGTTTCCCATGAGTTATCATATTTTCTAGGGAATTTAGCATGTCAAAATATGTTGTTGCCAATGATTATTAACTTTGGGCTTTGAGCATGATATAATATCTTTGCCAAATAATATTTGGGCTTTGAGAGAATAATTGTTTGCCCAAAAATTAATAGTTTTGGTTTTTTTTTTTTTTAATAAAATGTTACCGAATTAGTATTGGGTTTTTTGTAAAATGTTGCCAAAATAATATTTGAGCTTTTAATAAGATATTGCAAAAAGTAGTATTTGGACTTTTAAAAATCTTTTGGGATTTTGTAAAATATTAATGCCAGGTGCGGGTCTGGGCTTTGATAAATATTGCCAAGTGTTTCTCCTAGCTTGTAATATGGTACCATATAGCAACGGGCTTTGTAAAGGATGCTATGTAGCAACGAACTTTGTAATGGGTGCTGTGTAGTAACAGGCTTTGTAAAGTAACGGACTTTGTAATTGGTGTCGTGTAGCAATGGGCTTTGTAATAAATATCGAGTAGCAATGGGCTTTGTAATAGATGCCGTGTAATCGGTGTCGTGTAGCAATGGGCTTTGTAAAGTGTGACGTGTAGCAATAGGCTTTGTAATGAATTTACTGGGCTTTTTGGGTTTTGCCAATGATAAATAAGTTTGGCCTTTTATAGAGATGGTATAATTTTGTGGCATAATTTTGGTAATAATATGAGAAATATTTGTGAGAGCCCAATTTGGGTAATAATATGAGAAATATTTGTGAGGGCCCAAAATAATTTATGGGGCTTATATGAGTATTTTTTTGGTGAGTGGGCAAATGAAATTAAGACATGTGGCATGTCAGAAAAATTGTCTCTCGACAAATATTAAAATGATTAATTCTCTCTATAATTTTTTAAATAAAAATCCTATCCTTTTTTTTTTTTGACTCTCTTTCATCCTATGTTTCTTATCCATAGGAAGTCTTCCTCCATTAGTAGCTTTTATTTATTTATTAGAAAAGCTTCATTTATTCTAGTCTGGATAGCAGGCAGGTCTAGTGGATGAGACCTCCAAAGTGGATCTTTTTAGGCTAATTAATTTATATAATGTGATCTACATGAAAACAAATACTTCCAAACATTATATTTCACCTTGGTAGGGGGCCTTTGTAACGGGTAGAGTGATCCAAGGTTACACCATAATTGTCCAAGAAATACCTAACTTGATGTGGAAAATGAAAGGAAAGCAAGGGTACATAAGTCATGACACTAAAGATTGACATGAAGAAAGCGTTAGATAAGATGGAGTGGTATTTCATATATCTTTTGAGTAATGAGGAAATTAGGCTTCTGTAAGGATAAATAAATGTATCTATATAGCTCCTTCTCTATCTTAATTAACGGATCTCCATTCAATCTAATCAATCTTGAGAGAAGCCTTGGACAGGTGACCCCCCATCCCCTTTTCTCTTCATCATGGGTGGAAACATAGGGTGGCCTTAATTTATTCTACCTCTAGTAATAGCCCAAACGTCAGTCATCTCCAATCTACTGATGGCAGATGTTGTGAAAATTAGTTAAGCTAGATTAAAAAATAGAGATGAGAAAAATCAATATAGAGAATTTGTGTGATTTGGCAATGTGCCTACGTCCATGAGAACAAGTAAATATCAATTTACTATATGAAAAATTAAGGTTACAATAGCATTTATATAGCATAAAATCCTACTCGATTCAAATCATCTAAATACCCTATACTATGAGTGAGTGTGGGTATAAGAGAGTTGCATAAAAGAAAACTTTAGCCTTAATTACAAAAATGAATGTTAAGTTTCATTTTAATGTTATAACTCACAACCAAACTAATGAATAAGTTTAGTTATTACATTACAACACATTTTATTCCTAGTAATAAAAATTACAATTCCTGTCGTAATTCTTATTTAGGTGTCGTTTGGATTCAGCGTTTTCCGCTGAATCCAAAGCTGCGTTTTTCCTTTTTTTTTTTTTTCCTCACTTCACGCGTTCCAAGGGACAACTAACACTGCAGCAACACTGTAGCAGTATTGTAGCAGCACTGTTCATCACTGTTCACACACTAAAAAATATTAAAAATGGGTCCCATGATACTATTCACATATTTAAAAATTATTTTGCTACAGTACTTTCAGTTTTCAGTTTTCAGTTTTAGCAACAATAAGTTCAATCCAAACAGACTCTTAGTGTACCAAACGTATCTTTAGTGTGCGAAGGCAATGTGATGAATGTGATTACCTTACTTTAGAACCATTCTTTTCAACCTTGTCAAGCTATCAAAAGTTTGAGCATAGAAGATACATTTTAACGTAACTCATTTTTCATCAAAACGCAAAACCAATACTATAGTTCACGTACTTGTATAATTTCTTGTATAATTTTTTGCAAAATACAATATTACCTGTAGAATGTCTTTACCCTATTTTTACTTATGATAATTGATATACTCTATAACAAAAAATTGATAATTGTTGGTTTATAATTATACTACTAATATAAATCTTATATTGTAGATAAAACAAATGTATACAATATAATACATTTTTTGCAGTTATATTAATGTGGCAAAAATTTTCACAAAATTTATTTTATACAATGTAATTTAATTTTTTTTTTTTTTTTTTTTTGAGAGAATATACAATGTAAATCTTATAGTCTTTTTTTTTTTTGAAAGCATAGTCTTATATTATACTAATATAATGTAAACTAATAATTTTGCAGGACAAGAACTATATTTTATATTTTAAAAGACCAGATGAGAATGCACTTTCAATTTTTTTTCAGTTACATTATTGTGGCAAAAGTGTAGACACTTGTTAGTTGTCACATTTATCATTCTCGACGTGATAAAGTTGGAACCCGCACTGTAGTCTGTATTATAGCGATGTACGTTACTTCTTTCATCGCGATAAATTGGCGATCCCTTAGCAACTTTATCGTGGCGATAATAATATGTTAGCTTAGCCCCGACAAAAAAGTTTCGAACAACGTTTCGTTCTGTTCTGTTTTGTTTTTTTTCGCCTTAATAGCTTTTCAAACCCCTGCAAATCCTGTCAGCTCTGAAAAACCCTAAATCCCCAAATCGGAAAATCCACTCTGATTCACTCAAATTAAAGGTAACCCATTATCACTTTCTCAATTTTCTCCAATACCCAGTTCCCCAATTTCATAAATTTTAATTTTTTTTTTTTTTTGGTTTAATTTTGGAAATTTAAAATTTTAGGGAGAGAGTGAAAATGGGTGAGGTGGGAGAAGAAGAAGTGGGTAAGAAGAAGAGGAGGAGTGCTAGAATATTGGAATTGGAAGGAGAGAAGAAGAAGAAGATCAAGGACAAAAAGGAGGTGAAGGAACAAGGAGAGGTAAGCACTAACAAACTCAAAGTGAAATCCAAATCAGAGGTTGAGGAGGGTCCTAAGCAAGACCATGAGGAGCATGAAGAAGAAGAGCAAGAGAAAACTGAGGAGGAGCAGAGTCCAAGTACAAGAGAAGCAGAAGAAGCGCCCACTGCTAATGAAGAAACGCTTGAAGACGTGGACATTGCTTTTGTTGCTTCCCCTTCACAACAGGTCTCTCTCCTATTCTTCATTTGTAGCTAGATGTTGTTAATTAGTTCTTGTTGTGTGAATAAATGATGGCTGTTATTCTATATGGGATGATTTCTACATGTGATGTTGATCTAGAAAGTGAAGCATTTACAAACTCTTTACCTTAAACTTTTGGTCACTGAGCACTTGTAGTTCTTGAAGTTTCAAATGAGTGCTATTAATTTAAGCCATATGATCTTGGCATCTAGCTCGGATTGTGGGATTGAATCACTAAGCCCAAAGTCGAGATCTAGTCCAGGAGCTTGGCTAGTAGATTGCGTAGAAGCCACAAAATATGAGAGAGAGAGAGAGAGAGAGAGAGAGAGAGCACATATTTGTTATTGGAGAAGTGAGAAATGTAAATAGCCAATGTGAAAATGACATGTAGCTTTCTTAGTTTTTAAAAGAATTTGGCCGGGTCGGGTTTACCAGTTTTGCATAATGATATGAAAACCTGACACCCACCTGAATCCTAGTGAGTCTTGATTAACAGAACCCATTTTCGACTGCAAGTGAACTCAGAGCCGGCTGTTTGGTGTCTGGTCGGATTGGGTTGGACGGTTTTGAGTGGTTCAGGTTGATATTGATGATGATATGAGTTATTGATTACTATAGTTTTAAGTGAGGGAGAATGGTACAGAGATGTGATATATTGAGGTGTTCTATAAAGTTTTGGCATCCATCTACTCATGGATAAAAGCCTTAAATCCTCATCATTAATCATCATCATAAATCTGTGTTATGCATGCATTGCAAATGGCTCTTGAATGCATTAATGAGCTGTTGCATCACTTTGTCTTGAGAAGTTCCATAAGATTTTTCCCTTGTTCTCAGAGGATGTGTTCTTGGCAAACAGATTCAGCATTTTCTCTGTTTGAATAAAAACTATCCAATTTACCGATTGCAAAGTGGCATGTGAAGCATTTCACATGTTGTAATAGGTTCAATTACAGTTTGTATGTGCACAGACCACACAGACACAGGTATTAAAGTTGCCATTTGTTTACACTTTTGTGTAGGACATTATGGGTGCATCACAGCCAGACCATACAGATGCTCAGTCTGATCAGCAACCTACTGATCCCTCCATGCATACACCCCTTCCTGCACAATCATCAGCACCTTCGGAGCTCTCAGTGGACACACTAACAATAACATCTGAAAGTATAAGTCCATTATTACAATATGATTAGTTTTGTTAATGCATTTATACTTGTTAGACCTTTTGAATTGGTCTAAGGTTGTGATGTTTAATACTACAGCTTCAGCCTCAAGCAGAAAGAAAGGACGAGGACCTGCAAAAGGCTTGAAGCTGGCTAAGAGAGCACAAGAGAGTACTGATGGGAAGTTGGACATTGAGTTCTCAGACAAGTCTAATTCAGCTGTGGGGCCAAATCAGCGGATGTTTGTGGATGAGGTGGTACAACAGATGAGAACGTATGCACCGCTTAATGTTAAGAAGTGGGCAGAAGTACCGCAGGAGGCAAAAGATAACATTGTTGCAGCCGTGTTGGTAAGTAAGGAAATATGTATGTATATATATGCGTGTGTGTGTGTTTGTTTGTGTAATGTAAATAATCTATTTGTTATTTTATTAGTTTGTCAATTGTATTTTATTTGTTGTCATTTTAGGGTAGGTGGAGAGTCCCAGATACGCCCTTGCGAAGAGCCAGCATATTACAGTTGGCTAATCGAAGATATCGGGGTTGGCGAGCAAAACTCTCCAAGGACTACAGTAAGTACGACAACGATGAGGATCGCAGGCAGAACCGACCCAAGGAGGTCACAGAGCAGCAATGGGAGTCTCTTATTGCATACTTTGGTACTGATGATTTTAAGGTAAAAATCCGTGCATCTTTTATATGCTATTTACTTTATTTTCCTCCTATTCCCTTAAATTATGTTTGCTAAGTTTTCTTTTTCATTCCAATTACGTACACTACGTTGACTACTTGAATATGTTTATCCTATGAAGACCATTAGTGATAGAAATAAAGAAAACCGATCGAAGCAAAAGACAGGTAAAATCACAGGAAGCAAGTCTTTTGCAGCTGTGAGTTATGATGCGGTGAGTAGAAAAATTAATGATAAAAAAGTAATTATTTTTTACATTTGTCTTTAATTTATTAGTTAATCTTTTATGTTAACTTGAATACAGCGGGACCCCCTGACTGGTCAGCAGCCTAGTGAATACAGGACATGGCTTCTGTGCCATCGTCATTCTGATGGTACTTGGAGTGATGACAATGCCAGACAGATTTATGTTAGTAAAAATTTTGTGTGATGCTTCTATTTTACATTTCTGTGTGTGTTCTACCTGATGCGTGTTTGCGTTCTTATTGCAGGAGCAAGTTAACGAGTTAATTACTCAGAAGTCTGAACAAGAGGGGGGGCCACTATCGTCATCAACTGAGGATGAATTGTTTCATTCAGTGATTGGTTCTAGACCAGGCCATGTACGGGGCCAGAGACATGGGTCGATCCCAGAGCAGAAAGAGGTGCTTGGTGAGGTTCAAATGGAGCGTGATGCACTTGAAGAGCAGCTTGGTGAGATGAAGTTGAAGTTGCAGGAGGAAAGTGCAGCACGGAGTGTGATACAGGCACAACTGCAGGCAGAGAGTGCGGCACGGGCTGAGATGGAGGCACGGTTGCAGGCAGAGAGTGCAGCAAGGACTGCTATGGAGGCACGATTGCGTGCAGAATTTATGGTTGCCCTCGATAGCCTACGATCTCAAGCCTCTTCTAGCAGTGTAAGTTCCAAAGTTAATTTATTTGGTTGATCTTTATATATTTAAAGATAGTTGAGGATAGTACTAATAAGTTAAGGATAATTGATAATATATCCATGTGCCAGAGGCATAAAATGGGTCACCTAAACCTTGGGTTGTCCATGGGCCTCAGATTGATTTGCTAAAATGGCTTGAACAGCTAAAGGGTCTGCAAGATACACAAGCAGACCGCATCATGCTCATACCAAAGTTAAAGAATGTTCTCACAAGGACAGAGAGTTAAGAATTCAAAATTTTCTTTCATTTTATTAAAGTGATATTATGAAAAGGGTACAGTATACATAAATGGACTTTTCCTAGGTCACCCTTATTAGTGTCTCTTGTGTTTCTATGCATGTTTATACACGCATAGACAGGCTTGGGAAAGAAATTGTCCCATGGTAATGGAACCTCACATACTTAGGAAACTTAGCTACCTATTGCATAAGTGCTTTGGGCAAACCACTAGACTATAATTATGTATTTGCTCAGAACTTGCAAAAACTAGGAAAAGTTTCTATTCTTGTGTAGCGTTGCCACGGATGTTATATTCCCTGATTAATCTATGAGGTCATTTATGAAGGGTGGGAGAGCTTCTCTAAGCATCTGTCTTTCGTAGTGGGTGAAGGCACTCGTATACGCTTTTGGCATGATAGGTGGATTGGTGATAATACTCTAAAAAATCTCTATCCTGATCTCTATATGTGTTCAGCGGTCAAGGATGCTTGTATCTCTGAGGTTTTGTGGATGCCAGATGGGGGTACTGTTAGAGTATGGGATTTAAGGTTCTATAGAGTTTTTGAAGATTGGGAGTTAGCTGCATCTTATTCTCTTCTCCAGCTTATCCAAACTCGCATTCCTCGGGGTGATAGGAGTGATACTCTTTGTTGGCGGTTGAAGGGTGATGGAAATTTTGACACCCGGTCTTATTACCATGCGATTCGGGGTGCTTCGAATTCTTTGTTTCCTTGGAAGGGTGTTTGGAAACCAAAGATTCCTAGACGAGTGGCGTTCTTTTTGTGGACAGCTACTCATGGTCGGATCCTCACTTTGGACAATCTAATGCTTAGGGGTCGTCCGTTGGCTACTTGGTGTTGTATGTGTTGTTGTGATGGGGAGTCAGTAGACCATCTTCTTCTTCACTGTCCTATTACTCATTCCCTTTGGACTTTTATGCTTCAGGCCTTTGGTATTCATTGGGTTATGCCAGGATCAGTGGCGGGTTTGTTATCTTGCTGGCATCAGTGGCTCGGGAAACATAATTCAGACATCTGGAATTTGGTTCCAGGGTGCTTAATGTGGATTGTGTGGTTGGAACGAAATCGTCGTTCCTTTGAGGATAATGAGAAGACTTTGGACGAGTTAAAAGTTTTATGCCAACGTAGTCTTTGGGAGTGGTCTCGGTGTTGGGGTTTTACTGAATGTTCTTCTCTCTCTGAGTTTATGTCTTCTCTTAGCTTAGTTTCCTAATTTCTTGTTTTGCTGTGTTGTTTTTTTTTTCTTCTTCTTGTTCATCATCATGAACAACTTGTACTTTTCTTTTCTTTTTTCTCTTTATTAATAAATTTCTGATTACCTATCAAAAAAAAAAAAATCTATGAGGTCATTTATAATCAGTAGCTTGGTTAGGCTCATATGTTTTGTTGATCTGATTCTGTAAAACATGAGATGAATTTTATATTGAAAAAAGTAATTGACCATTGAGCAGTTGTGTCCTTGGAGATTGTCAGGTAAACTGTTGACATAAAATAAGCAAGATTTTTTCTGGTCCAAGTATAGGTCACTAATCTTTTGTTGATCATTCCATTTGATTTTGAATTTTGAGAGCACTGCAGGTTCAGTTGTCAAATCAGATTCATTAATTAATTGCATTTTGAAACATTCACCATAAGAAAAACTTCATCTGTATGTTCATGGTCAATAAGGTTTTCTTGTATAATTAAAAATTGATCTTCGTTCTAGAAAGAGGTATAACCAACAGATGTGGAAGCTTAATTTTAATCAAATAAGTATTAATATTCCTTTTCTATATCCCCTCTTCAGAAACACAATCAACAATGAAGTAAAGAGACATCGTATCAAGATCTGTTGCCAGAGGAGTCTCTCTGCTTCACGTGCATTTGTGCTTGAGGAAACTTCCACTACTCAAGGATTAGAATTTTTTATTTTTTATTTTTTTTAAGTGGGTGAAACTTAGTACAGGTTTTCCAATTAAATTCCAACACATGGCTATTGAATTTAGTTGTCTTGGTTGAGATAACACTTTGTACTAAATTAGTGAATCATGTTCTTGAATTCATTTTAATTATAGCATGGCAAAAGCAAAAGGCGCAAAACTGATGCTATGCATGGTCGCCTAGATGATAGAGCTATAATGTAGGCCTATGACAAAGTTTTATTAATGCAGTATAGATGTTGTGTAATCATTGAAAGTGATGTGAGGGGACATATAAGAGTTGAGTTCCGTGCTGAGAATTAAATAATAGATTATTTTAAAAAAGTTTTAATTCTACTTTCATGAAAAAATTTAAAAAAAAAATTGTAAAAATGTTTTTTTTTTCCTATAAAATTTTTAAAAAAATATTTTTTCAACTAATGCTCTTAGAGTAGTTGGTTTAAGAAGTGAGTAATTGATATATCAATGAGTTAGTTTTTTTTTTGTTTTTTATTTTTTATTTTTTATTTATTTTTATAAGACAAATGGTCTCTCTCCCCAAATAGGATACATGACATTTACGCTAATGGGGTCAAATACTAATATTCTAGGGCTCATTCTTTCAAATATTAAGATAGGCTTTCATTCTTACCATGAAGACTGATGATTGGACTGACTGCAAACTTTATTGTGAAAATAGGTACTACTACATAGTGCATGGGTTTGGTTGAGGAGTTTTTTCATTCCAACCCACTATGATTGGGTTGAAAAAAAACCAATCAAACTCAATCAATCACAGGTTCTAACTCATCCCAACTCAATCCATGTGAATTGGGATGGCTTGTGGATTGAATAATAATTATTTTTATTTTTATAAAAAAATTGAGTATTAGAACAGCTCAATTATAAGATTATCAATACAAATAGTAGAAGATTTATAATCTTATTTGTGTTAGTTTAATGCATTAATCAAATTATTTTTTTAGAGATAATTACAATATGCTATTAACCCTACTGCTCAAACACTTTTTCCTTTAAACCAATTCAACTCAATCAATCAGAGGGTTCTAACTCATCCTAACCCAATCCATGCGAATTGGGATGGCTCATGGATTGGATAATTATTTTTTTATTTTTATAAAAAAACTGAGTATTAGTACAACACATTTATAAGATTTTCAATACAAATAGTAGAAGATTTATAATCTTATGTGTGTTGATTTAATGCATTAATCAAATCATTTAACCTCACAGCTTTAACCCTTTTCCCCTAAAACCCTCCAAACACTTTAGTGTATGGAAATGTGTCAAATTCAGCTACAATATCCTTGACAGTGCATTAATTAAATCTAAGCATAACACCAAACGAACACAAATAACCAAAAAAAAAAAAAAAAAATGACCTTACAAAATCTAAGCATAGCACCAAACCGATACAACTTTTTTTTTTTGAGAATGTCAAACCGATACAACTTGATTCTTAATAGTCCAAGCAAATGCTGAATTAAGGCTTCCCACAATATCATGGTGTCCCTGCACCATGATTCAAGTACGGTTCCATGAATATAGAAGGATTGATTTTCTGATTTCCAAAGTTGATTTATTTGCACGTTTTTGAAATTTTGTCCCCTCAATTCTATTGCATGCAGCAAGACATTGGCCAATATACCTATGGCTGGAAATATGGCTATTGAAAAGTAGACAATGTAATGCAAGCAAACGCGCATAAAAGTTCCATGAATTGTGACTGCTGAGTTGACTTTCATGTTCGTGCATAGTTTTGGAGAATGATTCAACACGGAATCGAGAAAAAAAAAAAACAAATCAAAGCTAAACCAAATATACATGAATTCTCTGTAAACAAGGAATTTGGACTTTTGGATCCACGCTAGACCCAGAGATACTGTTGCCGCCATGGCGTGATAGCCACGGTTTGCATTTATGTCCAGTATATTACAGAATTTGTAAACCTGTAGGTTTGACATCAATGAGAGTCACGTGTAGCTTTCACATCAATGAGAATCATATGTGGCTTTGATAGAGTAAAGGAAGCAAAAGCTAGAGTTGGAAGAACAAAAACAACGTCAAAATGCAACAAACTAGGAAAAGAGTAGACACATGATCACACAAGAAGAACATCCTTGCTAGCATTACCCAGTTTACAACATGTGACTTCTGGTTTCAAGTATGCTAATCTTCGTTTGAGCTATAGATGAATTTCATTAATTCTTATTGAATCTAATAATCATTTTTGAAGAACCACATACATATCCACTACAGCAATGTCCATTTGTTGAGCTCTCTTATTCATAAAGGCACAAACTAAAATTAAAAACAGAGTTGTCTGAATGGAGCACAATACGAACTTGACTACAAATCACTTCCCTTAGGAAAGATTGCAAATAGATAATACAAAGTGACTGTAAAGTTTTACAAACTCGTTGTAGTTGTAAAAGGAGAAGGACTTGGTGGAACAGGTACATCAACAACTCCTTCAAGCATCTGCATAACCTTCCTCATAGTTGGTCTAAGAGATGGGTCTTCTTGAATACACCAAATAGCAATCATGACAAACCTTTCTAGCTTCTCTCTGTCTTCCAAGGCCTCCATGTCATGTTCTACAAGAGCATCTAATGTTCCTTCTCTAAAGCAGTCATAAGCCCAATCAGTCAAAATTGCTGTCTCCTCTCTGCCAGATGCCATATCTACGCTTCTCCTACAACAAATGATCTCTAGTAGCATGACACCGAAGCTGTATACATCAACTTTAGCAGTGACTGGCATATTCCTAAACCACTCGGGTGCAACATACCCTTTTGTTCCTCTAATGGCAGTATTAGTATGACTTTGACCCATCATCAAGAGCTTTGCTAATCCGAAGTCAGAAATTCGAGCCTCGTAATATTTATCAAGAAGTATGTTCTGAGGCTTTATATCACAATGGATTATCTGGGTGCTGCACTCTTCATGTAAATACAAGAGTCCTCTTGCAATTCCAAAAGCAATTTGGATTCTTTGCTTCCAATTTGGTCTCAAATCTCCAAAAAGGAAATCTGCTCATGTGCCATTGCTTAAGAACTCGTATACCAGTAACCGTTGTTGCCCCTCTTCACAGAATCCGATTAGTCTAACCAGATTTTTGTGATGTGTCTTACCAATTATGTTAAGCTCAGCTTTGAATTCCTTGTCACTATCTTGTGCAAAACTATATAACTTCTTGACTGCAACAGGGATGTTAGAACCCATCTGGATTGCTCCTTTGTAGACAATTCCAAAAGCCCCCTTTCCCAACTCTTCCATGAACCCATTTGTAGCATCTTGAAGCTCTTTGTATGTAAAACAATGCAAATTTATATCCAAGGCACTACTACCTCTGTTAATTTTGTTACGTTTCTTCTGGTAAATGAAGAAAAAACCATAACAAAAAGCACCAATCAATATAAAGTTAACAAATACGGAAGAACCCAAAAGCACTGACCCTGGAATTATCAAACCGTCCTGGTTTTTCTTCTCTCGATCTGGAGTATTGTTTGGATTTGGGAAATAAGAACCAGGTATAGATATAGTGGATTTTCTAACCTTGATAAAAGCTTTCCCACTAAATTTGCCGTCAAATCTCCCATTTGAGAGTGGTAGCTTCTTCTTCCAACAGGTTTTATTTTCTGTAAATATTGCAACAGCACATATACAATCTTGCAGGCAAGAATTTCTACAATCCACTTCTGCAAAAGGCTCCAACCTTAGGTAATCTGATGTTGGCCAATCAGTATATGTTAGTTCCTCTACACTATAGATATCTTTTGTGGAACTAAGCTTATCTTCTTCACAACCCTGTATGAAGTCCGCTTTGCAGCTACTATACTGATCATTTGGATCGATTAAAGAGTACCCAGGTGGGCATTTACATGTTGGCCTTGAATCTTTGAGGGTGCAGATACTGTTAAACCCACAAGCACCAATACCACCATTTTCAAGAAAAATATCCGTGCAAATGTTTTCTGGTACAGACCAGACGACAGTCCAGCTTCCAATGGAAGTCTTTGGGTGAGAATATAGGGTGAAAACCCCATCAAAGTCGAGAGTGGCTCTATAATAGTAATCAGTTTCTGAGTTTACTACTCCCTCTCCAAGAACAAATCTTTGTTTGTTCTCTCTCACAATGTACATGTAGCCTGACTCGTTTAAGGCCAATTGTATACCAGGACTTGAATTATTATTATCACCAATAGTTCCATTTTTATAATAAGGAGGGTCATTAGCATATGTTGAGGGCAAGTTTATGGTATTGAGCACAAGATTCCCATCAAGAAGTCGTACCTGGAATCTTCCTTTGGAAAAGTTGGTCTCTGATTGTCGAGAAAAAAGTGACCCTTGCTTCATTTTCCATAGTCTGTGTAGGCAAAATCGTATCAGTAGGATTGTTGAAGCTCGACCATACCTCATTGGAGTTACTATCTTTGAGCACAAAGTTGCCTGTATCGTTCATAACACCAGAGGCAACATTAAGCGAGCTAGAGTTCCACAACTGTTGGCCTTGAGGGCTGGTAAGTACTAGCCCATTGTCAGCAGTTAGATTCACTTGTGATCCTCTTGGTGCAAGTGTTTCATTTGCATACCAAACTATGGTTTTGTCAGGAATCTTGGCACACCATATAGAAAGCAAGAAGAGATCTGTATTGCTGAGTTGACGAAAACCGAAGGCAAAATCACCTGAAGGTGAGAACCAAGAAGAGTTATCAGTTGCTGAGAGAGAAGCACCCAATGTAATGGCACCATTAGTTTGAGCAACAGTACTGTAAATTGGTAGCAGAAGCAGCAAAGAAAAGAGAGTTTGAGTAAGAGCAAAAGCTAAAGCCATTGCCAATAATTCAATAAACAAAATGGGAGTTAAGGTCAGGAGTAATTAGAGTGTGACAAAATTATATGTATAATTCATCAATCTTATAGCGAAACTCTTAGTCAACATCGACATGCAATGGTTACTATTGTCTTGGTACATTGAATTTTCTGGCAGTCAATGGATATTTCTAGGCACGTCAGTCTGTTTGGCTTTAAGGATGATTTGGTCACAGCCTTTCAACAAATTAAAGAGTCCATTCAAACAAGCAATAGCTCGTTAGAAAAGTCTAGTCTAGCTTCTTTTTGGGGTTAGTATGCTTTGGTTTAGAATTGGTCTTTTGTGATTGTAAAAGTCCGAATAGCGTTCTTTCAAAACTATTGCATCGTTCAACCTAATCTCAATCTCTCAAATGACAAGTCAGTGGCGCAAAAGTACAAAATTTGCCTCTGCCCTTTCCAGGCAAAATAAATGACATTTTATCAATTTTTCTAAACTAATTAGAAAAACACCCATTTTTTAAAAATTGACTTTTTCAAAATCGAGTTAAAAAAAAAATTCTAAAACCCTGTAGTGGCGTTTTAAGAAGCTTATAGTAACGTTTTAATGACCTATAGTGACGTTTTGTTACTCAATTTCCTGAAGTCAAGTTACATGCAATTTTTTTACCTAGCGCTTGAGTTAAAAAACGCCATTATAGATTCTTAAAAACGTCGCTATAAAACTTAACTTGATTTTGAAAAAGTCAATTTTTAAAAGAGGGATATTTCCCTAATTAATTTGAAAAATGAGGTAAAACGCTATTTATTTTGTCCAAAAAGGACACAAGCCAATTTTGCCCTTGTGCAAAAAGAAAACAACATTGTTTTACAATGGAAAGTGAAGTGGCATGCTTGGTCATTAATTGGATACAATTATTGAAGTTCTGTTTGCATGTACTTTTACATCAAATTGAATTTGCATTTCACATTAATTATAAATTTGAAGTTTGCCTGTTGGTGTGGTTTGCATCGCAACTACATGACTTTAAACACAGGAACCTTAACTTAGATAGGAAAGAAATTATAAATCACAGGAGGGTACCTTTATTTATCACCTTGGGTAAGCTAACTGTTTCTGTTGGAATTTTGAACTTCTGGGAGAGGGTGTACAAACAGTTGAAAGTGAAAAAGAAAAAAAAAATTATAAGCCCATGCAACATTTGCACAAGTTATTTTATGTTGATATACCCATAAAATTAACAACTATTGTCAACTAAGTTCTCCATAATTACTTATATATAGTTCAGATCGACTTAATATACCTCCATTTTTTCTTTATTGCAAAAGAATAGATAATTAATTGGACGTACTGAAACTAAAAAAGTTTGCTTTGTAGCTATAGCTTAGCTCACTTGCATCAAGTTACTGACCACAAAATGATTTAAGATGCAATTGATTTGGCAATATTATCAAAATCTAATATGTTCTTCAGGTATCTCTACCCTCATGGCCAATAGGCTATTTTGTAAAATTAATGTGCTTCAGATTTTCTTGTTTTCCTTGAGTTTTTAATTTTAAGTTGACCGAAAATGTTTTACTGTTTTACCAATATTTTACAACAAAACAAATACCTAAAATTAATGAAAATATTTTACTTCAAAACAAGGATTAATCTGTCTCAATATCATCGCAAGCTTTTTGTTTTTATTTTTCTTCCCTCTTTTTTTTTTTTTTCCTGGTGTTTGATAAGCTAATAACTTCCTATAAGCACAAACACAAAAGAAATAGAATACAACGGAGAGCAAAATCACAACCACGCGGGACAAGAAGCAAGAAACTCATAGAAACAAAAAACAGAACAGAGTTTATCAAACCTCTTATGAGTTGAAAACAAACTTTCCATAGGAATTAGTGACACTTTATTGATTAATAAACTTCTTCATATCTGAAAAACTAAGGAAACATATCTAGTGTCTTCTACAGATAAACAACTTGGAGCACATGAACAAAAATAACAAAGATCATTATAGCAACAGACCAAAAACAAACTCAACTACAAACAAAAGATATATGATGGCATGTACTACGACATAATTACTGTCCTACTAGAAGGACACGGGCAAGGTGGAACAAGTACTTCAACAACACCCTCAAGCATTTGTGTTACCCTCCTCATGGTAGGTCTGAGAGATGGATCTTCTTGAATGCACCAAATGGCAACCATGACATACTTCTCCAGCTTCTCTCTGTCATTCAAGATCTCCACATCAAGTTCAACGAGAGCATCTAATACTCCATCCCTATAGCAGTCATAAGCCCAATCAGTCAAAATTGCTTTTTCTTCCTCAATAGTCTCCACATCTACGCTTTTTCGGCAGCAAATTATCTCTAGTAGCATAACACCAAAGCTATAAACATCTACTTTGGCAGTGATTGGCATATTCCTAAACCATTCAGGTGCAACATACCCTTTTGTTCCTCTGATGGCAGTACGAGTGTGGCTTTGGTCCATCATCAAAAGCTTTGCCAATCCAAAGTCAGCTATTCGAGCATTGTAGGAGTCGTCAAGAAGTATGTTTTGAGGCTTTATATCACAATGAATAATCTGGGTGCTGCACTCGTCATGTAAGTACAAGAGTCCTCTCGCAATCCCGTTAGCAATACTGATTCTTTGCTTCCAACTGGGTTTCAAGTCTCCAAAAAGAAAACTTGCCAAAGTGCCATTGCTCAAGAACTCATATACCAGCAATCGTTGTAGTCCCTCATCACAAAATCCAAACAAACGAACCAGATTTTTGTGATGTGTTTGACCAATCACATTCACCTCAGTCTTGAACTCTCTCTCATTATCTTGAACCAAACTATGTAACTTCTTGACTGCCACAGGAACACTAGAACCCATTTTTATTGCTCCTTTGTAAACAACACCAAAAGCTCCCCTTCCCAATTCTTCCTTGAACCCATCTGTAGCTTCTACAAGTTCTTTGTAAGTAAAACATCGCATATTTGTCTCCAGAGAATTAACACTGCTCATGGTCATAGGTCTTTTGAGCTTCTTATGGTAAATGAAGAAAACACCTACACAAATTGCAACAATTAATATAATATTAACAAACAAAGAGCCACCGAGAAGCACTGACCCCACGAGGATCAAATTGTCCTGATTCTTTGGAAAGTGAGGACCCAGAGGCGGTGTGGAACTACTGTTTCTGATTTTGATAAAAGCCTTCCCACCATTAAGGCTGCTGTCCACTCTACCATTAGAGAGAGGTAGCTTCTTCTTCCAACAACTATCACCTGCTCTGAAAATGGTAACAGCACACATACAATCTTCCATGCAAGACTGTTTGCATTGATCTTCAGTATAAGGCTTGAGGAACGCG